>NC_044031.1:706059283-706392418 GCF_901765095.1 Microcaecilia unicolor
AAATCTGAGAAAAATTTTATTGGCACCGGAGCAGATAAAACTTGATAAAGTCCCATCAATACTGATTAGTTTTGATGCTCACAAAGCATTCGACTGAGTGCGATGGGACTTTGTTTGAGATGCTGGGGGATATGGGATCATGGGCTTTTTGGTGAGGCCTTAAAACACTATATCAAGGCCCGATGGCGGAGGTGATGGTCAATGGAATGACATCCAGACGATTTGAAATAGCCAGAGGTGCTAGACAGGGATGTCCTCTGTCTCCTCTTCTATTCATGCTGGTGATAGATCCTCTAATCCGGGATATCCTGGGATTGCCAGAGATACAAGGGGTGCATATAGGCTCCGAACATTTTAAGATATCCGCTTTCGCGGATGACCTATTAGTCATTCTTAAACAGCCCAGTGTATCTTTGCCAGTGGTCTGGAGATTTTAAAGAGTTCGGGGATTTCTCAGGCTTTGGACTTAATCTGGACAAATCTGAGATCCAGCCAATAAATATGACAGATGCAGAGTAGTCTCTACTAGACTGTTCACTAAAGCGCACAGACAATTTGTTCACCTACTTAGGGATACAACTGCCGGGGGATCCCTCAAAGCTTTATCAGATGAACATAACTAAACTGTTTGAGTTTATAAAGCGTCTCATACACAGATGGTCTAATCTACCAATATCCTTGCTGGGCCGAATCTCCCTATTTAATATGATCCTCTTCCCGAAGTGGTTGTACTGCTTTCAGGTCCTACCACTATTTCTCTTGAAACGAGATTGGAGGAAACTGATGGGCATGCTTTCAAAATTTTTTTGGAATAAGAACGACCACAAATAAATTGGCAAAGTATGTTGGATGCTTGGGAAAGAGGAGGATTAGGAGTATTGAACTTATTATGTTACAACAGAGCTTGCTTGCTGAGACACTTGGGGGACTGGCTCATGGGAACAGCATATTACACACCGCGAGTAGCGGAGGAGTCATGAGTTAGTCCACTGCACTTGCAATATGTGTTGCAGGCCAGACAGTCTTCTCTGCCGAAGAATATAAGGAACAGTTTATTGGTTCGACCACTTAGATTGGTGTGGAGAGAATTAAGTCGTCAATGGGCATTCGATGCACATCAGAGTGGGTTTGCCTATATTGGGGAAAGGAGACTTCCTTCCAGGAATGGATAACTTAGGATTTAGAATTTGGCGGCAAAAAGGGCTTAATAATACAAGACGTAGTAGATTCCTCTGGTAAGCTTAAGGGGTTGGATTCCTTGGGAATAGGAGAGGTATCATGGATGGATGCTTTGCATATCAACAGATCTCTCACTATATCATAGGGATCCCTAAACAGTTTCTTACTGTAGATGTGCACCAAAATAGATCAGCTGTATGAAATGCCTACTGAAGAAGCTATATCAATATCGCTCCTTCACAAAAGGCTCTTACAAAGTGAAGTACACAAAACTATGAACCATCTCATAATGAAATGGTCAGCAGATCTCAAGAGAGTGGTGACACCACACATATTGTTGAGTAGTTTAAAACAGATCCCCAGAAGAATAGAAAGCGCAGAACTAAGGGAATGTCAAAGAAGGGTAATATTTAGAGCCTATACGTCTAAATTACGGTTATTCAACATGGGAGGGGTGGAAACACCAGCCTGTGGGAGATGTGGAAGAGCTCCATGTACATATTATCATGCTCTATGGGAATGCTGGGAGATCCAACAGTTCTGGGGTAAAATCTTCGGGTTTCTTGGATATTTGGAGAATAAACACATTTCGCTGAAACCGGAACACACCCTATTGGGAATGGATGCTATACTGGGGACTGGTGCTGTCCACCATAACTTACTGGTATACAAGGCATGCTTAGTTGGTAAAAAATGCATACTGACCAACTGGGTTAAACAAGAGCCTCCCACATACTGGCAGTGGCGTAACAGATTTCACGCCTTATTGTTAATGGAAGTTCGAGCTGCCTCTCTGAAGTTCAAAAGATAAAAAGAGCTATACCTTATCTGGAAAAGCTATACATGCTCTTGCACCTCGTGCTCGTAGCTTTGTTGTTAATCAATTGGGGGACCCCCACATTCCTACTGACACACTTTGTAACACATATGGTGGCCTTAGATCCCTATGGTCATGGAAATTGTTGTTCCTGAGGGGGGAAAGGGGAGGGGGAAGATATGTTTGAGGCTGAAAAGGGAAGCGGGGGAGGGGGGAGGATTGGGTATTCAATCCATATTGCAGATATAGCATAATGTATTGTGGACTCTAAGAACAGTTGCTTAAGGTTACTATATTATGTTTGAATGTGGTTGAGGATGTTTTTGATAACTCTATTCTCTGTTTAAATGCATAATACAGAAGGGTAGGGTTAGAGGGGGGGGTAAATCTGTTAATGTTAAAATTTAAAAAATGTGATGACGACTGTTCCTAAAAGCGTAGTGTTGTACTAGATAAGAAGCATACCTGTACATATTATTTACAGTGTTGGATTATATATCTGGAGTTGTCATCAATAAAAATTGTTAAAATCTAGCTGGTTTGAATCTTTCTTGAAGAACAGACAGTATATAGGTTTAAAGGATGGCAGTTTTTCTTCATGGATATCTCCTTGGGTGTTCCACAGTGCTCTCCCATTTCTCCACTCCTGTATAATCTGTATATGAACTCTCTTGGACGAATTAAGCTGAATCCTGGTGAGCTCATGTTGTCTTCTGCGGGTGATATTTTTTTATTCTTGATCCGTGTTGGTCAGTGTATAGATTTATTTCTTCTACAATTAACAGTTATATAAACAGGATTAAAGATTGATCTGTTAAGGTTAAACTTAAGTTGAACACTGATCAGACTAAGTTGATGTGGTTCTCACTGGATTTACGATGATAGATGTATACACAGAAGTAAATCTTCGCAAAGTACACAACGTGTGGTGAAACAGCGAAGATAACACAAGGATGAGCGGACAACATTCCAATCTATAAAAACAGTTTATTACAAATCGTTCTGGACTCGACACAGCTGTGTTTCAGCCAGGTGGGCCTGCATCAGGAGTCTATTAAAATAAACGTAAAAACTAACAAATACAAGAGTACAGTATAACATAAGAAAAAATAAATTAAATAGTATTGAAGTTAAAAACTTGGACACTGTCTCTGAGATTGGCAATCCATGGTTGCAAAAATAAAAGAAATAATACATGTATATGTATATAAAAAGAGAACACATAAATACCTCATATGTAAAATAGGAACATCCACTTGTTGAATCTAATGAGAACATTGAAAAATGTAAAGGACTAAGTTAATGTCCATGAAATGGCATACATTTATAAGGTCCAGTAAAACAGTATAGTTAATTATGCATGAAGAAGATCAATATTTGACATAGAGACACGATCATATAGAATATACTATAAATAAAATATTAGGAAGATCAATATTTGACTTAAATGCACAATTATATAAAATCTGTATTGAATGATAAATTTTATTGGATAATAAATTTTTGTGATCCATAGATAAAACGGATCAAATAATATATAGTATGATCGCAAGCTTAAAAAAATGTGTAGTGAACTGTTGCCAAAAAACAAAGAAGCTATGACTCATATAAATTGCATTTAAGATCCTCTATTTTAAAACAAATCTAAAATCTTGTTGTTAAGAATAAACTAAGAATAAAATATAAAATTAAAAAGCAAGACCTAAAAACAAAGGAACAATAAATTATATGTTCTGTAATCACAAGATAGTGTTTAAAAGATAGAAATAGATTAAACTTGCTGTCCGTCAGAATTGCGAAGCAAATACTCCAGTCTTGGGGAACCTATATATGAACATGGGACGTAGATAATTATAATCAGTTTGAAGAATGTATTACGGTGAAAAAGTGCCACGAATGGCAACAAACCAAAGGAAGCGCAGTAAGTTATAGCTAAGCATTAACGCTAAAGTCCTGACTGGATTTAGTCAACATTACTACTATTTAACATTTCTAAAGCGCTACTAGGGTTACGCAGCGCTGTACAGTTTAACATAGAAGGACAGTCCCTGCTCAAAGAGCTTTCAATCTAAAGGACAAGTGTACAGTCAATCAAGAAGGGGCAGTCAAATTGGGGCAGTCTAGATTTCCTGAAAGGTATAAAGGTTAGGTGCCGAAGGCAACATTGAAGAGGTGGGCTTTGAGCAAGGATTTGAAGATGGGTAGGAGGGGGCTTGGCGTAAGGGCTCAGGTAGTTTATTCTAGGCCTAGGGTGAGGCGAGGCAGAATGGGCGGAGCCTAGAGTTGGCGGTGGTGCAGAAGGGTACTGAGAGGAGGGATTTGTCCTGTGAGCGGAGGTTTCAGTCGGGAACTTAAGGGGAGATGAGGGTAGAGAGGTAGTGAGGGGCTGCAGACTGAGTGCATTTGTAGGTAAGAAGGAGAAGCTTGAACTGTATGCGGTATCTGATCGGAAGCCAGTGAAGTGACCTGAGGAGAGGGGTGATATGAGTATATCGGTTCAGGCGGAATATAAGACGTGCAGCAGAGTTCTGAACTGATTGAAGGGGGATAGATGGTTAAGTGGGAGGCCAGTGAGGAGTAGGTTGCAGTAGTCAAGGTGTGAGGTAGTGAGAGCATGGATGAGATTACGGGTGGTGTGTTCAGAGAGGAAAAGGGCGAATTTTTGCTGATGTTAAGAGGAAGAAGCGACAGGTCTTAGCTGTATGTTGGATGTGCGCAGAGAAGGAGAGGAAGGAGTCGAAGATGACTCCGAGGTGCGGGCGGATGAGACGGGGAGGATGAGGGTGTTATCAACTGAGATCGAGAGCGGTGGAAGAGGAGAAGTGGGTTTTTGGTGGAAAGACGATAAGCTCGGTCTTGGCCATGTTCAGTTTTAGGTGCGGTTGGACATCCATGCAGCAATGTCGGATAAACAGGCCAAAACTTTGGCCTGGGTTTCCGCAGTTGATGTTCTGGTGGGGAGAGATAGAGCTGGGTGTCGTCAGCATAAAGATGATACTGGAAACCATGAGATGAGATCAGAGAGCCCAGGGAAGAGGTGTAGATTGAAAAAAAGAAGGGGTCCAAGGACAGATCCCTGGGGAACTCCAACAGAGAGCGGGATTGGGGGTGGAGGAAGATCCATGGAGAGCGTACTCTGAAGGTGCGGTGGGAGAGATAGGAGGAGAACCAGGAGAGGACGGAGCCCTGGAACCCAATGAGGACAGTGTGGCAAGAAGTAAATCATGATTGACATAGTCAAAAGCGGCAGATAGATCGAGGAGGATGAGGATGGAGTAGTGCCTCGGGATTGGAAAGGAACAGGTCTTACAGACTTTAGAGAGTGCTGTTTCTGTCGAGTGTAGAGGGTGAAAACCGGATTGAAGTGGATCGAGGATCGCATGAGAGGAGAGAAAATCAAGGCAGCGGCTGTGAACGGCACGCTCAAGTATTTTGGAGAGGAAGGGTAGGAGGGAAATGGTGGCGGTAGTTGGAGGGACAGGTAGGGTCAAGTGATGGTTTTTTGAGGAGAGGGTGTGACCACGGCATGCTTGAAGGTGTCAGGGACAGGTTGCAGTGGAGAGGGAGAGGTTGAGGATATGACAGATGGAGGGGGTGACAATATGAGAGATGGTGTTAAGTAAGTTGGTGGGATGGGATCAGAGGAACAAGTGGTGCATTTCGAGGAGGAAAGAGGCGGGTGGTTTCCTCCTCTGTGATATCAGGAAAGGAGGAGAAAGAGGCCAGGGTTGGTTGGTTGAGGGGAGGGTTGAAGGGTGAAGAGGAGGAGGTGGCTTGGTAGTGAACTCAAGGTTGGTCTTTTGCACCTTGTCGCGGAAGTAGTGCAGCCAATGATTGAGGAGAGAGTGAGGGGGGTGGGAGCGGAGGGTACTTTGAGGAGGGAGTTAAGGGTGGCGAAGAGACGACGAGGGTTGGAGCTGAGAGAGTTGGTCAATTGGGTGTAGTAGTCCTGTTTGGCAAGGATTAGGGAGGACTGGAAGGAGGATAGCATGATTTGTAATGAATGAAATCTGAATAGGCACGAGTTTTCCTCCAGAGGCGTTCAGCAGATCGGGCGCAGGAGCGAAGGTGACGGATGGCAAGGGGGTCAACCAGGGCTGGGGATTAGTACACCTTGTGGGACGGGAGATGGATGGTGAGAGGATGTCCAGAGCAGGAGGAGAGAGTGGCATTTGTAAGCGGAGACAGCCTTGTCGCAGACTCGGAGGACATGATGGAGGGGAGGAGACCAGAAAATCTAGAGGATAAGGTGAGAGGGTCAATAGCCTGGAGATTTCTGGAAGTAGTGGTTAATGTTGGGCAGGGCTGAGGGGGGGGGGGGGGGGGGTGAAGAAGTGTGAAGGTGATCAGGTGATGATCAGAGAGAGGAAGAGCTGAGGCGTGGAAATTGGAAGGTGAGCCAGAAGAGGAGAGGATGAGGTCAAGACAATGGCCATTTTTGTGGGTAGGGGTGGTGGAGCACAGCTGGAGGTTGAAGGAGGATGTAGAGTGAGGAACTGAGAAGCGTGAGAGTCGGAAGGGTCATCAGCGTGTATGTTAAAGTCTCCGAGAATGAGGGACGGAGATGAGGGATCAAGAAAAACAAAGCCAGGTATCGAAGTCAGTGAGGAAGGAAGAGAGAGATTTATCAGGGGGGCGGTAAATGACTGCCACTCTGAGTGGCAAAGGGTAGAATAGACGGATGGCGTGGGCTTCAAAGGATGAGAAGCAGTGAGATTGCGGTAGGAGGAGGGGTTGGAAACTACAGGAGGGCGAGAGTAGTAGCCCGATGCCTCCACCGCGGCCAGCTGGGCGGGGAGTGTGGGAGAAAAGATAACCTCCATGGCATAGGGCCGCGATTGAGGCAGAGTCATCAGGGGAGAGCCAGGTCTCAGAGCGAGCAGCTGAAGGGAACGAGAGATGAAGAGATCGTGGGTGAAGGGAAGTTTGTTGCAGACCAATTTAGCATTCCACAGGGTGCATGAGAAGGGGAGGGAAGAGGGGGGGAGGAGGGGAATAGAGATGAGATTAGAGACATTCCTCAGATTGTTCCTGGGTATTTAGTCCCAATTTAATGTAAAAAGAGCCTCCCAAAGTTTTGGGTTTTGGATTTATTATTAAATGTGGAATCACAGATTAATGGTTTAATTAGATGAGCCTATTTTAAACTGGAACAATTAGGTTTCCCAAGATCCTGTTTCTTACAGTATCATTTCCGGATTATTGTGCAGTTAACAATTTTATCATTATTGGACTGTGGAAATCATTATATCTGGGATTGTGTGCTAAACAACTCTCTAGGATTCAGATGACTCAGAATTCAGCAGTCTGGTTTAATATTCCGGAAAACTCAGTTAGATCATGTAACTTCTTTGCTGCGCGCATTACACTGGATGCTTGTACAGTCTCAAATTATTGTTAAAGTGCTTGCTTTGGTGTTCAAGCTTTGGATGGAATCTGTCCAGAAGGTGGATCTCGGCTGGTGAATCTGTTAAACTTTAGGACAGCTCTAAGAGATGTAATTATCTTAATGTTAGCTTTTCGTTTTGACTACAGGTATACGTTTAAAGCAGTCTTTTCTTGATCTTTTTTTCTTTCAATAATGCACTGCTGCAATCTTCCATCTGAGTTACTTCTGATAAGTTATTTCTTATTTCGAAAAGCTTTAAAACATCTGTATGTTAGGCCGGGGGATTATGAATCTTATACATTCTATTCGTAATTCCTGATAATCTGTTACTAGTTTTCATTTTTGACTTGCTGTAACTTGACTTAAATCTTAATTTTAACAGAGTTGGCAAGAAATAAGTCCTCGATAGCATAACAAGTGAAGGAATAGGGCTACAAGTTAATTGCACTAACTCCGCAATTAATATGTTAGTTAATAATCGTGATTAGAAAAATGAATCACGTTACTGCGTCTCCTGCCTCCTCCAAACATCTCTTCTTCTCTCTTCCATTCCCAAACCCCTGTCCTCGACGTGATCCACCATCTTTCCTCCTACCTGCAATTCAACATTACCTCTCCCCCTCACTGGTCAACCTTAAAGGTGATCTTCTGTTGGTCCTGGGGACAAATGACCTGGCCAACAATAGCAAGTTTACAGCACAGAGAGCGTTCCAGGTGTTTGGGGAGGGACTGAAATCTTTGGTTCGGACTGTGGCTTTTTCTGAAGTAATTCCTGTGTTGGGGAGGGGAGAGGAAAGACTACGCAAAACAGAGGAATTCAATAAGTGGCTTGAGTCTTGGTGTAAAGCAGAAGGTTTTAGATACATAGGAGAATGGGGTAATACGTGGAAAATAAAAGGCTATACTATAATGATGGGCTACATCTTTCTGTGATGAGAAAAAGGATCCTTGGGGAGAAATTCAGATAGTATGTTTCTAGACATTTAAACTAGAGGGTGGGGGTGACAAAAGGAAACGGGATTTCGGAAAGTCACCCCCAGAATAAACATGATGGCAGAGGGAAAGGTCATGTAAATATAAAAACCACCCAAACTCACTAAGCACATGGAAAGCTATGTTCACAAATACTCGTAGTCTAAGTAAAAAGGTTCAAGACTTGCAAGACCTGATGTTTGAAGAAAACTTGGATATTGCTGCTATTACGGAGACTTGGTTCAACGATTCTCGTGAATGAGATGTGACCGTACCGGGCTATAATCTTTTTAGGAAGGATAGAGAGGGCCGAAGAGGTGGAGGAGTGACTCTGTATGTGAGAGAGAATATCAGAGCGGCTGAAATGTGGGGAACCTGGGGAAAAGAAGAAGCTTTATGGGATCGTCCTGGAAAGAGAAGATGGGACCTGTATCCACACGGGAGTTATCCTGCGCAAACGGAGAAGTTAGACAAGGATCTGATAGAAGATATTCAAAAGATTGGTATGAAAGGGGAGGTGCTACTGTTGGGAGATTTCAATTTGTCTGACGTGGATTGGAACGTCCCGTCTGTGGAATCGGAAAGAAGTAGGGAGATTCTGGATGCCTGTCAAAGTGCCTTGCTCAGACAAATGGTGACAGAACCCACGAGGGAAGGGTCGATGCTGGATCTAGTGCTCACTAATGGAGGTAGTGTTTCTGATATCCGGGTGGGTGCCCACCTATGTAATAGTGATCATCACACCATATGGTTTGATATAAGGGCGAAGGCAGAGTGCGGATGCACAAAACTCAAAGTACTGGATTTCAGACATACTGATTTTGATAAAATGGGGGAATACCTGAAGAAGGAGCTGTTGGTGTGGGAAGGCGTAGAAGAAGTGGAAAAACAGTGGTCCAAGCTAAAGGCTGCTATAAATATGGGGACTGATCTTTTTGTGAGGAAAGTAACAAAAACAAGAGAAGCAGGAAGCCTATATGGTTCTCCAAACAAGTAGCTGAAAAAATAAGAGCAATAGAGGCTTGTTCAAGAATACAAAAGAACGCAACGAGAGGATCACAGAAATGATTATCGGATTAAACTGAAAGAAGAGGGAAATACGGCAAGCGAAAGCGCGAGCGGAAGAAAAAATGGCTAAAGATGTAAAGAGAGGTGACTACGATACTCCTGCTAAGACGTCGACGCTTACTCTGACCCCAATGTTATACTCAATCCTTCATCTTCTTCCCTCCATCCTTTACCATTTCCCTCCCATTCTCCTTCCCTTTCACCTATCATATCCTTGTCTACCTTCCCTATTCTAGTTCATTACATTCTTTTCACATGTCCTTTGTAATGCCTTTCGTAATGTAAGTAGTTATGATCATCACAATTTATAATACTGTTCCTACATTTCTTTGTTTTTACTGTATTCTTTACCATGTAAGATGCTTTCTTTTACTATGTAAGCCGCACTGGACCTGCTGTATGTGGGAAAGAGCGGGGTACAAATGTAATAAATAAATAAATAAAGACTTTTTTCAGATATATTGGAGAAGAGATAGGAATGGAATTGCGAGACTGAAAGATAATGAGAGTGGCTATGTGGAGAGTGATGAAGATAAAACGAACGTGCTAAACAATTATTTCTCTTCGGTGTTCACAAAGGAAAATCCTGGAGAAGGACCGCGGTTGGCTGCCGAGGGAACATCTGGGAATGGAGTGGATACTGTGTCGTTTACGGAAGAAAGAGTTTATTTTTAATTTCTTTATTAAGTTTTCAAATTTACAAGATGATACTTATAAATCAGAAATACAGCGAAGTAATTAGAGAAATAGCATTATTCATCAATATCCAAAAAGGAAAAAATATTAATCTCCACAACTAATATGCTTTCTCTAAAATAGGTAAATAAGCATAAAAAAAAAAGATAAATCGCTTTCTTAGACCACAATCAATATAGGGAGAGGAGACATCTAGTTAAAGGAGAAACATAAAAGTAATACATTAACGTAAATGGCCTGGCTCGTATACCCCCAGCTTTATATACTATTTCTTAATACTCATCAATCACTATCTGGACAGTTTCTTACTATCTATAAACGTTTTCAGCTGTTCTGGTTCAAAAAAGATGTATTGACGTCGGTGCCGGGCAAGATGGTGGAGGCTATTATTAAGAATAAAATTGCAGAGCATATACAAAAACATGGACTGATGAGACAAAGTCAGCACGAATTTAGTGAAGGGAAGTCTTGCCTCACCAATCTAATGCATTTTTTTTGAGGGGGTAAGCAAACATGTGGACAATGGGGAGCCGGTTGATATTGTATATTTGGATTTCAGAAGGCGTTTGACAAAGTGCCGCACGAAAGACTCCTGAAGAAATTGCAGAGTCATGGAATCGGAGGTAGGGTATTATTATGGATTAAGAACTGGTTGAAAGATAGGAAGCAGAGAGTAGGATTGCGTGGCCAGTATTCTCAGTGGAGGAGGGTAGTTAGTGGGGTCCCGCAGGGGTCTGTGCTGGGTCCGTTGCTTTTTAATGTATTTATAAATGACCTAGAGATGGGAATAACTAGTGAGGTAAGTAAATTTGCCGATGACACAAAATTATTCAGGGTCGTCAAGTCGCAGGAGGAATGTGAACGATTACAGGAGGACCTTGCGAGACTGGGAGAATGGGCGTGCAAGTGGCAGATGAAGTTCAATGTTGACAAGTGCAAAGTGATGCATGTGGGTAAGAGGAACCCGAATTATAGCTACGTCTTGCAAGGTTCCGCGTTAGGAGTTACGGATCAAGAAAGGGATCTGGGTGTCGTCGTCGATGATACGCTGAAACCTTCTGCTCAGTGTGCTGCTGCGGCTAGGAAAGCGAATAGAATGTTGGGTGTTATTAGGAAGGGTATGGAGTCCAGGTGTGCGGATGTTATAATGCCGTTGTATCGCTCCATGGTGCGACCGCACCTGGAGTATTGTGTTCAGTACTGGTCTCCGTATCTCAAAAAAGATATAGTAGAATTGGAAAAGGTACAGCGAAGGGCGACGAAAATGATAGTGGGGATGGGACGACTTTCCTATGAAGAGAGGCTGAGAAGGCTAGGGCTTTTCAGCTTGGAGAAGAGACGGCTGAGGGGAGATATGATAGAAGTGTATAAAATAATGAGTGGAATGGATCGGGTGGATGTGAAGCGACTGTTCACGCTATCCAAAAATACTAGGACTAGAGGGCATGAGTTGAAGCTACAGTGTGGTAAATTTAAAACAAATCGGAGAAAATTTTTCTTCACCCAACGTGTAATTAGACTCTGGAATTCGTTGCCGGAGAACGTGGTACGGGCGGTTAGCTTGACGGGTTTAAAAAGGGGTTAGATAGATTCCTAAAGGACAAGTCCATAGACCGCTATTAAATGGACTTGGAAAAATTCCGCATTTTTAGGTATAACTTGTCTGGAATGTTTTTACGTTTGGGGAGCGTGCCAGGTGCCCTTGACCTGGATTGGCCACTGTCGGTGACAGGATGCTGGGCTAGATGGACCTTTGGTCTTTCCCAGTATGGCACTACTTATGTACTTATGTACTTATACTTATTTCCCAGGTATTTAATACAGCATTTGAATGGATAAGCCAGTACAAAAGAAGCTCCCAATGCTTTAACCTCCTCTCTGTAGGCAAGAAATGCTTTTCTACGATCTTGTGTGGATCTAACCACATCTGGAAAGATCCAGATTTTATGGCCACAAAATTCTTTATTAGAGTTCTTAAAGTAAAGTCTTAATAAGGCATTCATATCCTGCTCAAAAACGAATGACACCAAAAGCGTCCCTCGAATTGATACTTCTGATATAGATTCCTCCAACAATGCTGATAAGTCTTGTAAATTCAGTTCAGGTGTCTGTATCTTTTCTGCTGGATTCACCTTAGATTGTTTAGATTCAGGTAAATAATAAATATTATTTATCGGTGGAATTGCAGATTGAGGATAAGCCAAAACTTCCATCAAGTATTTTTTCAAGAAATCAATCGGGGTGATTCCAGGTGAAACAGAAAAATTTAAAATCCGTAGATTCAGACGTCTATTATAGTTTTCAAGAGTTTCTAATTTTAGGGAAACCTTGATTTTGTCTTTTATCAGAGTATCTGTTACTGCTTTCAGAGATGAGATTTCAGTTTTTTGAATAGACAAATCTGTTTTAACATCCTCATGAGCTAACGTTAAAGCATCTATTTTATTTACCAGCAAAGCCATATCCTGAGAAGTTTTTGTAGCCAGAGTCGTTAGTTGTTGGATAGCTGACCAAATGGATTGTAGAGTTACCGCTTGGGGAACCGCATGTTCCATGGTTGTAACATCTGATTCCTGGGGCAGAGTACCTCCGTCTGAGGGCCTTCGGTCACCGACTTCCGGTTCCTTCGCGTCCTCAATACTCAACCGCTGGATTGCAGGACAAAGCGGTGGATTAAGGTCCGGTGGGGATAGCGATGTCTCTACCCCTAATGGAGATGTCGCTCCTTCTACATATCCAAATGCGGGGTCCCTCTCACCGGTTCTCGCTGGGGTGCTGGAGACATAACGCAGAAGCGTTTGCTGACCGGGGGCAGGTAATCGGGCTGGCGGTAGTAAACCCTTCACCACCCCCTTCCTCTTAGTATGCGGCATATGGAAAAGCAAAATAAGGTTGAACAGCAGAGTTTCAGCTCATGCTAACCGCGGAGTCTCCAGCTCGAGCCGCCATCTTGACTCCTTCCCCTACGGAAGAAAGAGTTTATAAACAGCTGGAGAATCTGAAAGTGAACAAAGCTATGGGGCCGGATGGGATACTGAAGGAGCTCAGAGAGGTCCTGGCGGGACCTCTTAAAGATTTATTTAATAGATCTTTAGAGATGGGAGAGGTTCCGCGAGATTGGAGACGAGCGGATGTGGTCCCTCTTCACAAAAGTGGAGACAGGGAAGAAGTGGGAAACTACAGACCAGTAAGTCTCACGTCGGTGGTAGGAAAAATAATGGAGTCGCTGCTGAAAGAAAGGATAGTTAACTTTCTAGAAATCGACGGGTTACAGGACCCGAGGCAACATGACTTTACCAAAGGAAAATCCTGCCAAACGAATCTTACTGACTTTTTGACTGGGTGACCAAAGAACTGGATGAGGGACGTGTGCTAGATGTAATCTACTTGGACTTCAGCAAAGCCTTTGATACGGTCCCCCACAGAAGACTCGTGAGTAAGCTGAAAGGGTTGAACATAGGACCGAAAGTGGTGAACTGGATAAGAAACTGGTTGTCCGACAGGTGGCAGAGGGTGGTGGTAAATGGAATCCGCTCGGAGGAAAGGGGTGAGCAGTGGAGTTCCTCAAGGGTCGGTGCTGGGGCTTATTCTGTTTAATATATTTGTGGGAGATATTGATTGAAGGGTTGGAAGGAAAGGTGTGCCTTTTTGCAGATGACACGAAAATAGCCAATAGAGTGGATACCCTGGAGGGAGTAGAAACAATGAGAAAGGGATCTCCGAACGTTAGAAGAATGGTCAAGGGTCTGGCAGTTAAAATTTAATTAGTGACCTCTGGAGATATAAAATCGTTTGGTTTCTCTTGTTTTATACTTCCTAAACGAGACTCTAGAAACCTGAGTGCATTATCCTTATATTCTATCACTCTTACTTTATGCTGTGTAATCTCATAGTGCTCAGTGTCAAGTGCTTCTGTTTTAAGCTAACTGGTAGCTCATACCGTCGCACTAGTAATCTCCATCATTGCACTCCAAGTCCCTTCCTTCCCTCCTATGTGTATGGTCTTTTCAAATACTGTCTATGCTCTCCTTACATTTAAAACTCCAGTACTTTAAATTCCATCATACTCAGAACAGATTACTTATCTCATCAGTCTCTGCTGTGAATTCCTCGGAGTGCCAGGTATGCTAGTGTCCAGGGTGGCTACCCATATTCTTCTTTTTCTTTTTTCTTTGCTCATGCAGTGCTCCCCTTAGCTCTTGCTTTCCATTCTCAACATGCATGCATGTTTCGCCCAAATGCGTCTTCAGGAGAACGAATATCAAAACCTAAAACAAGTTGATATTATTCACTATTATATGTCAGGAGCATACTTCGCCCTATTCTTTATTTTTTCATATGGCATCATTTTTAACTTATAATTCACGGAGACTCTGTGGTGGTGATGATCAGTCAACAGACCCGTTTCAGTTCGGCAAAACGCCGGTGCATGCGCACTCTCAATATATAGACCCACCCTGATTTGAATCTCTTACGTATGTGTCACCGCCCACCAATCTATTGTTTTGTTCAATCCTTTAGGGTGAGTGGTTTGCCATCTAAAGATGTATTGTGCCTCTTTTCTTAAGAGGCTGGAAACGGTTACCCCCTTGTGGTTGTTTCAGTTGAATTCATATTACAAATCTGAGATCTTCCTCCCGATGTCCTAACTGATCCCAATGGTTGACTAAAGGCGCCTCCTTCTTATGGGGTGCGCAAATTGCTTAGATTTTCTCCCACCCGTTGTTTGATTTTCCGTTTAGTCTGGCCGATGTACCATTTTTCATACAGACGTTTTATCCCATAGACCACTTGGGCAGAATCACAATCAGTTTTATCTCGCAATTCAGTTATATGGCCTATGACGGGATGCACAATCGTTTTTGTTACCCATGCAAATTGACAGTATAAGCATCTATTACATATATTGTGACCCCTCTCTTCTTCTGATGGTGGTTGAGCCCCTCGTTTAATTAACATTTCACCTAGATTCTGAGACCTAGTATATGCAAATCGGGGTTCGGCTTGGATACTGTGTAAGTGCATCATTGGCCAATGTTTCTTTATGATTTTTTAAATTTGTGGTACTCTCGATGAGAACGGCAATACACAGGTGATGACATCAGTCCATGTTGTTGTGACACGGGGTTCTATGCGCCATTGTCTATGGCTATTTGTGGCTCGTTTATGTGCCTTTTTGACAGTCTTCCTGGGGTATCCCCTCTGTATAAATCTATTTTTCAGAGCCTCTGAATGCCGGAGAAAATCGTTTTTCGAGTCACATAATTGTCTCACCCTCATGAATTCTTTTTGTGATATGGGGTGAAAACTGGTATAATGAATTATAGAGTTCGTATCCGTTGGCTTCCGATATAACTGAGTATGGAACCCTCCATCGCGAAACTCTATTTGAATGTCCAGAAAAATGAACATGATGAATCCCTATGTTTATTTCAAACTTGATGTTCGCATCACTATTGTTAAGGTGATCACAAAATCGAGACAGCTGTTCCCTGTCGCCTTCCATATTAGGAAGACATCATCTATATATCTTTTCCACCCAATTATATATGCAGTATATGGTGAAATGTATACATACTGTTCTTCATATTGTGCCATGTACAAACAGGCCACGGTGGGGGCTACATTGGCCCCCATCGCTACACCTCGTGTTCGGAGATAAAATGTTTCCTCATATTGGAAATAATTTTTTAGAATTACCCTCTGTGCCGTCTTATTGAGGAGCGTTAGTTTCTAATGTGACATCTCTAATCTCTGCAAAGCCAATCTATCAATTCCAGTGCTTTTTGTTGTGGAATCATAGTATACAGTGATACCACATCCATAGTGATCAATGTTACTTCTGTGTCCCTTGTTGGTAAATCTTCCAGCATTGAAATCTGATGTGCCGAGTCCCTAACATACGAGAGGATATTCTTCAAGATCGGTTGCAGATGAAAGTCCAGAAACTGTGACAAAGGTTCGTTTAATGACCCGTTGCTGGACTTCCGGTTGGGCTATGGAGGAGTGAGGAAGTGGTGTCTCGCTGCTCCGAAGCCCCCGTTAACATCAGCGTTTAGAAACAGCCTCTTTTTTCCCCAAAAAGACAGTAAATTGGTTTGTGACGGAAGCGAAGGTCAGTGCACTTATAGAGGAATCAGCCTCAGGTGTGAATGGCGACAAAATCGTTGCGAAAGGAGTGCTGAGAGAAGGGGCGAGTAGTGGAGGCCAAAATGGCGGACAAGAGCCAGCCGTCATCTCCGACACCGAGCTCGCAGTAGGTGGCAGAGATAATTAGGGAGTGTCGGAGGCTGTGGAACAGTCAGTGGACTGTAAATTCCAAAAATTATTGGACAAGCTCGATGGGATAGAGGAACAATAAACGGTAATGGCGGCGGATCTCCGGGAGGTACAACAGTGAGTAGGGAGGGTGGAAGATACGGTGCAGCAGCTCTCGGAGAATCCTACACTGCAAAAGCGTATAGCAGCATTGGAGAAACTAGAGGATATTAAAAACCGCTCCTGGTAAAATAATCTAAGGTTGGTCGGTCTCCTGGAGTCCCTGGGGGAAAAAGACCTTAGAAAATTTTTGGAAGGTTGGCTTCCGGAGGCGGCTGAGCTCCAAGATCTGGCGGGGGAATTTCGTGTGGAAAGAGCGCATACACTGGGTCCGCATCGGCAGGGGAAAATCGCCCCAGAGTGACAATTTTTAAAGTGCTAAATTATGCGCATAAAATAAAGATCCTGCAGGAAGACCAAACGACAGCTGGCATGGTTAAATAGTGAGGTGAAGGAAACTATTAGAGCTAAAAGAAAATCCTTCAGAAAATGGAAGAAGGAACCGACTGAAAATAATAAGAAACGGCATAAGGAATGTCGAGTCAAATGCAAAGCGCTGATAAAGCTAAGAGGGACTTCGAAAAAAAAGATTGCGTTGGAGGCAAAAACATTGTGTTTGGTGGAGTAGTGTAATGAGTGGGAGGCTGGAAGGGGGTGAATGAGTGTGAGAGGGTGTGCTTTAGATGGCTGTGGGTGCGGTTGCTTTGGAGGAGAGCATCAGTAGATAGGAGTGGTGAGTGTTTGGCTGGGAAAGGAACATGAGGAGCATGGGTGGTTTGTTCTGGTATATTTGACTGTTCTCTAGGATTGTTTGGGGGGTTGTAGGGTGAGGAAGTTGGTGTGTGGGGATGTGCGACTTATGGTTTGATATGTGAGCTGGGTTGGTCTCAACTAGGGACCAAAGGCATGGTGCTGGGCGATTGTAGATGGGGAGCGGAGAGGGGGAAGAGGTTTTACATGTAATATTGGAGAGGGTAGCTTTGAGCTCAGTTATGGAAGGGTTCCGGGAGGTGTCCGTGACAAAAGGGGTTTTGGGAGGGGAGAGGGATGGGGCTAGGCAAGGGAGGTGGGGGGTGGGGGGGAGAGGAGGTGCAATGCTCGAACTGCTAGGGAATGCTAGTTGGGGACCATTGGGTCTGTGGAGGTCTAATTTCATTCCAGGGGGATGGAGGCTTGGACATTCCCTTGGCTTTTGGGTTGTAGATTGGTATAGAAAGGGAGTACCTGTTAAGTGGGAAAGTATGGGAGTAGGTTGATATGTTGGGGCTAAAGATAATTACCTGGAATGTGGGGGGTAGTCATTCACCTGTTAAAAGACAAAAATTGTTAAATGTTTTGAGGGATAGGGGCCTCTGTTGCCTTTTTGCAGGAGACACACCTTTCTGCAGCGGAGCATTTGAAATTAAAAAAAGTGGTGGTTGGAAATATTTTTGTGGCACCTGGCAGTGGGAAGGAAGTGGGGGTGTGGTGATTCTGATAAAGAATGGATTGCATTTGGAAACTAAGAGAGTCATAGCAGACCCAGAGGGCAGGTTCATATTGGCATCGGTAGTCTTGGAGCGTCAGCCGTTGTTGCTGTGTAATATTTATGCTCCGAATGTTTTTGAGAGGGACTTTTTTAAGGGGGTGATCCGGCAGATTCTTGACATGGGGGATGTACCGATAGTGATGGGAGGGGATATGAATGATGTTGCAGACCCAAGGTTGGATCGTTCTAGACCAACAGGGAATTGGCTAGAATAGAACGAAGGGTGCTTCTTTTGGGATTGACGTTGGGATTAATAGATGTATGGAGGACTCGTAATCCTCTGGAACGGGATTACACGCATATTTCTAGAGTACATGACACGATGTCTAGATTAGATTATATGCTGATCTCACAGGACCTCTTAGTGCAGGTGGAAGAGACTAGGATAGGTCCCATAATGATTTCAGATCATGTTTGGGTTGAATTGAGGATTGGGGGAGGTTCTGCCTCAATGGGGAGTGGTTGGCGTTTTCCATCCTTTCTTTATAGGGATAGTCATTTTCTGCCTTTCTTGGTCTCTAAATGGAAGCTTTATGCAGAAGCTAATGAACAGCATAGGTCTAATCCTGTTTTATATTGGGAGGCAGCCAAAGCAGTTCTTCGAGGGGAAATTCTCTCATTTGTCAGTTTTCAGAGGCAGGTGCGACATAGGGAGGTGTTGCGATTAGAGAGGCAGGTGACCCTTCTCCGTAGACAGTTTGGGGAGGACAATTCTCTGAGGGTGAAAAAACAGCTGCTAGAAGCAGAACAAGCCTTGAATGAGTTATTGCATTAGAGGGCGAAACGGTTGCAGGCTTATTACAGATACCAGCTTTACCGGTTTGCAAACAAGGGCAGTGGTCTTTTCACTAGGCTGGCAAGGGGCAATGTGGGTAGATCTAAAGTATCTACAATAGTGGATTTAGAAGGTAATAGGCATCATGAGGATAAGGCAATTAATAAAGTTTTTTTCGGAGTTTTTTGCTCAGTTATGAGTCTCAGGCATCTCTGCAAGGGAATAGTAAGGTATATCTGTCTAGTATGGAGCTGCCTAGAGTTACGGAGTCAGAGCTGGCCCGGTTAATTGCTCCTGTGATGGTGGAAGAAGTGGAGTGGGTAATTCAACTGAGTGCCTTGGGAAAGGCCCCGGGCCCGGATGGACTTCGGAGTGAGTTCTATAAACTGTTGAAATCGGAGATTAGTCCAGTGTTGACTGAGGTTTTCAATAGTTTTGTCCAGCAGGAGCAGTTACCTAGGCATCTCAACACTGCCCAAATTATAGTCCTTCAGAAGCCGGCAGACCGGCCAGAATCCTATCGTCCAATCTCGTTGCTTAATACGGAGGTAAAGCTCCTGGCCAAGATTATGGCGAATAGGCTTTCAAGAATTCTTCCGCATTTGGTAGCGGAGCCACAAGTGAGGTTTACCTGCAGGCGGGTAAATTGCAAAAAATATGAGGAGAATACTGGCAGCGTTAGAGACGATTGGTAGGTCGGGGACACAGGCCTTGCTAATAAGCTTTGACGCTGAAAAAGCGTTTGATCGGGTGGATTGGGGGTTTATGTATGGGGTATTGGAAGCGTATGGTATAGGAGGTGGGTTCCTAAAAGCAGTCAGAACTTTATATGCGGATCCACAGGCGCAGGTGTGTGCCAATGGAGTATTGTCCGACAGGTTCCCGATAAGAAGGGGAACAAGTCAAGGTTGTCCGTTGTCGCAGTTGCTTTTTGTCTTAACTCTAGATCCTCTATTGAGGGAGATTCAACTTAATCCGGGCGTAGCAGGGGTAAAAATTGGGAAACATATCTTTAAATCCTGCTGATTTATTGGTGCTTATAACGGAGCCTAGGTCATCCTTGCCGAACCTTATGGAAAGTTCAGTAGAATTTGGAGATTTTTCTGGGTTTCAATTGAACTTTGTGAAGTCGGAGGCATTGGCGAGCTCGGAAGACTTGAGACGTTCATGGGGAGGGGAGTTTCCCTTGAGGTGGGCGCAGGGGAAGTTTCGTTATTTAGGTATACTGTTGCCAATGGACACTTCCGTATTGTATGAGGTTAACTTCTCCAAGTTGCTTAAGGAGACGGAGGAGCAGCTGGCACTTTGGTTGGCATTACCGGTGTCTTTTTTGGGAAGGTTGCATCTTCTTAAAATGACTGTTTTTCCACGGTGGCTGTATATGTTACAAGTCTTGCCCCTTTAGTTATCTAGATGAGATTTGGAGGCGTTTCAGACGTTGGCGGCAAAGTTTTGTTGGGATGGACGGAAGCCGAAAATGAGGTGGAAGTTTTTGGTGGGCACTACTGGGTCGGGGGGGGGGGGGGGGGGGGGGGGTTGGGGTTTCCTGATATTAGGAAGTATAGTCAAGCATGTCTGCTTCGGCATTTAAGGGACTGGTTTCTAGGATCCAGCATTTATAAAGATGTGGGATTGGAAAGGGATTATTTTGGTCCGTGGCTTTGTTGCTCCACGCTCCTAGGGGAAAATTACCGGAGCAGTTTTGTAGGAGTATATTGCGTAGACCTTTGTGGCAGTTGTGGAGAGCAGTGCTCAAGTTATGGGGACCAAGCCCTCTGAGTTGTGTGTGGCTTCCCTTGCAGGGGAACATAGACTTTTCGCCGGGAAGGGAAAATAAAGTATTCCAACAATTGAAAGAAAGGGGGGTGACTAACTTAGAAAGTCTAGTCCAGCAGGATGGTTCCCTTTTGTCCTCATCGGCCTTAGTAGAACTTTGTGAGCACGGTCCATCTGGCGTATTTGCGTACTCTGTTAGCTCACTATGTGCGCTCGTTGTCGAAAGACAGTTTGTTGCCTCAATTTGGTATGCAGCTGCACGAATTGTTAGAAGGAGATGCAGTGGGTCAAATATCGGTTTTGTGGTTTCATAGAGAGCTATGCAAGAAGGCTCAAGTGCGGGATTTGCAGGTGGTTGTGAATAGGTGGAGCAAGGAGGTGGGAAGGCCAGTCTCCGCTGTTACTGACAGCCCCCTGGATTGGTGCATAGCGCTGAATTGCAGGAATGTCATTTTAGGTCGATACACAGGGCGTACATAAGTATTGCCTTACTGGGAAAGACCAAAGGTCCATCGAGCCCAGCATCCTGTTTCCAACTGTGGCCAATCCAGGTCACAAATACCCAGCAAGATCCCAAAAATGTACAAAACATTTTATACTGCTTATCCTAGAAATAGTGGATTTTCCCCAAGTCCATTTAATAACGGTCTATGGACCTAAAGTTAGGAAGCCGTCCAAACCTTTTTAAAACTCCGCTAAGCTAACCGCCTTCACCACATTCTCTGGCAACGAATTCCAGAGTTTAATTACACGTTGAGTGAAGAAAGATTTTCTCCGATTCGTTTTAAATTTACTACATTGTAGCTTCATCGCATGCCCCCTAGTCCTAGTATTTTTGGAAAGCCTGAACAGATGCTTCACATCTACCCATTCAACTCCACTCATTATTTTAGTTTCAACAATTTTTTATTGATGACATTCTAATAAAACAAACACCTTGACAAGCAGCAAAATAGTCACATCAGATGTATCAATCACAGTCATGTGCAGACAGTCATCATCAATACTTTCCATATATATATGCCATTTATCTCTATCCCCCAACTAACCCCCCCTCGTTATACCCCCCACTCATATCGAATCGGCTTTACTGCCACATTCCTCCAGGAGTCTGAACTTGGAAAGCCCCCGTAGGATCCGATTGTTTCTCAGCCGATTGATTCACAGGTAATCAAGACAAACATTTCCAACAGTGCATGTTATAACAGTAGGCATATCTATAAAAACCCAGCAATTGCCGAATGATAAGTATAACCTTCAAACTTTTAACCGTTGTATCCCCTTACCCTATCCCTATCCTCCCCTCTATTCCATCCCGTGCTTCCCCGCAGTACCTTCGTGATAGTAAGAGATATGGCCAATAGGGGGAAATGAGCAGCTCACGGGTACCTGCTGATATGAAGCTCTGCTAACAGTTTGTTCTATATCTCCGCCTGCCCTCCCTCTCTCCCTTGGCATCGTATAAGTAATCGTGAGACCACAATTTGAGTTCTCTATTATCTCTACATTATAATATTCCTTTTGGTAGCCCATCGCAATCTCTCCCCCCCCCCCCCCCCACCGTACCCCGTGAATACTACCTCCCCCCCTCCCCTCCATTCATTCCACAGTCATCCCAATTCATTCAATACCTGGCTTCTAACTTTAGGAGCTATAACATTTAAATATGCTTTCCATGTTTTAATAAATTGTTGCCTCCGTTTTGGTGTATATCGAGCACCTTTTGCCTCCCAGAGCATAAGCGCATGCAGTTTATTCCTCCAATACCAGTATGAGGGCGGTATGTCCATCAGCCAGTGATTCAATATGCATTTTTTCCCCAGAATGCAGGATTTACTTAGGAATAACTTCTCTTCCCTCGTCCCTGCCGCCCACACCAATGATGAACTAAACATTATCCGTTCAAATGTGAGTTGTATCCTAAAACCCAAAGTCCCTGAAACAAACCGAGCGAGAGCCGTCCAGAACCTCCAAATGGGTCGACACTGCCACATCCCATGTGCCAATGAGGGCATGCCCACTCCGCACTTTTGGCATCTATCTGCCCCCTCCACCCCTGCATGCCATGCTTGCTTTGCCCGAGAAATATGCCCTATGTACTGATCGAAAATGGCACTCCTGCAATTCCGCACTATGTACTACCCCTGTTAACCCTTTGAGCGCAGCCATCACCTTCCCTTCTGCTATTGTGCCCCCCACGTCTTGCTCCCATCTCCTCACTACTTCACCAATATCCCTTTTAGGTTTGAATTCTCCCAGTGCTTTATGAAACCAAGATATGGAAGTTTGCCCCACTGCATCCCCTCTTAGGAAGTCCCGAACTTTCCCCCCAAACTCCAATGTGAGTGCAGACTGGGGCAATCCCCTATGGTAATGTGCCAACTGTAAATAAGCCAGCCTGGTCAGCGGACCTCCCGCACATCTCCTTTCGAATTCTTCATAGGACAGCAGTGATCCATCTGCCTGGAGGAAATTCTCCAACAGTGTCACCCCCTGTCTCTCCAGGTCCCTAAAAACTCGGTATTCTCTTCCCGCTGGGAACTCTGCATTGCCAGTTATTGACAATAGCACACTAGTCTCCGGATCTTGTCCCCAATGGCCCAGTAACACCCTCCAGATTTGTCTCAAAGGCCGCAGCAACACACTATTTTTCACCAGAGGTGTCAACCCCCTCCCCCCCGAGTGCAATAAACAGTTCAGGGACCATGGTCTAAAATACGCTTGTTCCCACTTCATATCGGTATATGTGGATGTGCCCAAGACCCAGTCTTTCACATGTCTTATCAAACAAGCATGATTATAGTCCTTCATATCAGGCATGCCCAACCCGCCTCCAACCTGCGTCCCATATACATGACGCCACCTCATTTTTGATTTTTTTCCCCGCCCAGCAAAACCGTGCTACGTGCCTCTGCAAAGCCCTCAGATCTTTAATCAACAGTTTGGCAGAATCTGTAGTACATATAGCCATTTTGGGAATATAATCATTCGATACAAGTGTACTCTGCCCATTAATGACAGCGGTAAAGACATCCATTTTTCCAGTTGTGCCTTAGTTTCTCTAAGCAAGCCTGGGACATTGGTTTTATACAGTTGTGCTGGGTCCATTGGCATATTGATCCCCAAGTATTTAAATACCGTATTTGCTTGGCGTAACTTTGTCTGACTCCATATCTCTTGTCCTATTCCCTCATGTGCTAGGGCCTCCGACTTCTCTAGGTTCAACTTGAACCCCGAGAAGTCTCCATATTCCTGAAGGCTCTCCATCAGCCGTTCCAGTGACCTCCGGGGCTCAGTAAGCAACACCAGCAAATCATCTGCAAAGGCTGCAGTTTTGAATTCCTGATCTTGAATTCGTACTCCCTTGATATCTACGTTGCTGCCTATTTCCCGCAGTAATGGGTCCAGAGTCAACACGAACAGAAGTGGTGAAAGTGGGCAGCCCTGTCTTGTTCCCCTACCTATGTTAAACCATTCTGAACATAGCCCATTCACGTTGATTCTCGCCCTGGGATCTTTATATAACGTCTCTATTGCCTGTACAAAGAACCCCTTTATGCCGTAAGCCTTTAACGTCGCAAACATGAAGCCCCAGTCCACTCTGTCAAAGGCCTATTCGGCATCAAAGCTAATTAACATGGCCCGCGTGCCCTCACTCTTCACTCTCTCCAATGCCCCAATTATCCGTCTCAGATTTTTAACTACTTTCCGGCCTTTCACAAAGCCCACTTGTGATTTCTCCAGCAAATCCGGCAAAAACCGAGCCAGTCGATTCGCCAATATCTTTGCTATGAATTTTGTTTCTACGTTCAGCAGAGATATAGGCCTGTGAGACTCTGGCAGATGTGCTTGCTTGCCCGGTTTCAGAATGACTGTTATATTACCCTGATTCAAGTGGCTGGGCATCTGTCTACGTGCAATCACCAAATTAAATACCTCCGAAATTATTTGTCCAATTTCCGGTCGGAGTATTTTGTAAAATTCATTACCGAGCCCATCATGGCCTGGTGCCTTACCAAGTGGGCTTTGCTTTAATACCCAATCTACTTCATCTTCTGTTATTGCAGCATTCAAAATCTTTAGATCTGCAGTATGCACTTTTGGCACATCAACACTCCCAAGGTATGCTGCACTAGGCTTCACTATCTCGGTTTGTGGTTTATATAACTCTTCATAAAAGTGCTTAAAGATCTCTGCTATTTCGTTATCTTTATGTTTCAATTCTTTTTGCCTATTTACTAATGAGATTACTTTCCTGGAGCCCACCTGCTTATTTATTAATTTCGCCAAGAATTTCCCTCCCTTATTAGCAAATTTATACAGCTGATATTTATAAAACACTGCTGATTTCTGGGCCTGTTGTTGTAATAACTCATTAAGGGTTTGCTGTGCCTCTAATAACCGGGCCCGCATTTCTAACGTCTGACTATGGCCATATTGTCTCCTCAAAGATACCACCTTCTTTTCCCACCTTAGCACCTCCCGCCTCCGCGCCTTCCTCTGGAAACTGTTATAAGCTATTATTTCCCCTCGGAGGACCGCTTTTGCGGCTTCCCAGAAGAGCACTGGATCTTCCCTATGTACTTCATTCTTCTTCTGATATTGTGCCCACCTATGCAGTAGTTGCGACTGAAATTTACTATCTCTATACAGGTAAGCAGGAAATCGCCACGAGAAGGTTCCCTGTGACTCTCTTTCCAACCTCAAGTCCACTGAGACCCAAGCATGGTCAGAAACCACTATTGGCCCAATCTTGGTCCCCGTAACTTGTGTTAACAGCTCCCATGCGATCAGTATGTAGTCAATGCGTGATAGCGTGGAGTGGGCTCTGGACAAGTGAGTGTAATCTCGTTCTAACGGATTTAGGGTTCTCCATACATCTACTATCTCCAGGGCCTCTTCCAGCATCCCCAGACCCCTCTGGCTCCTGGACAGCTCTCGTCCCGTCGGATTAGATCTGTCTAATCTTGGCTCTCTTACCTCATTGAAGTCTCTCCCCAGTATGATAGGACCCTCTCCCATATCCTGCACTCTACGCAAGAGTTGTTTATAAAATGACTTCTCAAAGTTATTAGGCGCGTATATGTTACATAGCAATAAAGGCTGCCTCTCTATTTCTAGGGCCACCAGGACATATCGCCCTCTCTCGTCCTTGATTAGTTTCTTAACTTTCACATGCATTCCCTTGCGTATCAGGATTATCACCCCACCTTTCCCATCTACTGCTGGGGACTCCATAATTTCACCCACCCACCAGCGCTTCAACTTTTCGTGCTCTTCTCGCGTTAGGTGCGTTTCTTGTAAGAAGGCTATTGTTGTTTTCTGGTCATTTAAGACTTTTAAGATTTTTTGTCTCTTTATTGGGGAATGTATACCCCCAACATTCCATGTCACAATCTTTATTTCTGACACCTCTCAGTAGTAGTTTGATCTTCCACCGTCCGCTTCCAACTTATAACCACCCGAGAGATGTCCCAGCCTCCACCTCCCGAGCATTCCTCCCAGCATTCCTTCTCATACTCCCCATTTCTGCTGCTCCTCATCCGTTTCCAACACTCATGCATCTCATTCATCCACATTCGTCCCACCCTACTATCCCCCCCTTGTCCATTCCCCTTATACCTAACCTTCCCTCCCTTCCCCTCTCCCCCCCACCCCCACCCCCTCTTCAACCCCTCTTACATACTTTACCCTAAACATGCCCTTAGGCATTACGACTTCCGTGTCCCCGGGATTAGGACACTCTCTTACTGCGCTAAGGGCTCCGGCCCTTTGAATGTCCTTATCACATTTTCAAACTTTATCATTAACTGAAAACTCATATGAGACTCAACTTCAAACCAGCACCAACATATGCAATATCCATCTTGTAACCTCCTCCAGCCTTCTATTAGTGTGAATTCAACACCAAATCCGTCTGGCTCTGCTGGATCTGTTTCTTTCAGCCATTGTTCTCCCCTTGTTCTCTGCTCCCTGCTCTTGTTAACTTGTCAACATATTCTTCAGCCTCCCTCACTTTGTCAAAGTACACCACTTGTCCATTGTTTATCACCTTCAGTCGCGCTGGGTACAGGAGGCTAAATTTGTATTTGAGACCAAACAGCTTAGAACAGATGGGCCCGAACTCTCTTCTTGCTGCAGAGACCTTCAGCGAATAGTCCTGGAAACATAAAACTTTCTTGCCTTGATACTGCAGCTGTTTCCCGGCTCTTAGGCTTTGTAAAATCTCTGTTTTATGTGCATAGTTCAAGATCTTTAGTATTGCTACCCATGGCCTGTCCATATTTTCTCGCCGGGACCCCAATCTGTGTGCTCGCTCAATTTTCAAGTTACCAACAAGGTCTTGCTTCTCCACCACTTCCGGTAGCCATTTTTCAAGGAACGTGCCTAGATTCTGTTCAGGCACACTTTCCGGCAGTCCAACCAGCCTCAGGTTGTTCCGCCTCGAGCGGTTTTCTAGATCCTCCATCCGCGACTCCAATTCTTCCAGCCTGCCGATTATTTTCGGGCGCTCCTCCACCACCTTCCGAATCTCCTCCTCCGCCTGTCCCAGTCGCTGCTGCGCCTCGTGGAGCTCCGTGACCAACGTAGCCTGCCTCTCCTCCATCCCGTCCAGCTTGTCCAGAATCAGTTGTAGTTTCTGCCCTACTGTTTGCTCCACCGCCGCCTTCACTTCTTCTGTAATTTCGGCGGCCCACAGTGAGCTGGGCGAGGGTGAGTCAGGGGCTCCTTTCTCCGCCATTTTGCTGTCTCCTGGGCGCGCTCGCTCTTTGGGTTCTTTCCGTCCCGTTTTTGCCGCCATCGCCGCAGGCCCTCCGTTTTCGGCCAGATTTCTGTACTGGATGTTTTTATTTCTGTAGTTGATCGTCTTGCTGTGGTTAAGGACGCTGTTTACGAGCGCAGATTAATTAGTGTCCCGGAGCAGCTTCACCTTCCGTCTCACTACTCCATTCCCCAACCAGAAGTTTTCCACTCATTATTTTATAGACCTCTATCATATCTCCCCTCAACCACCTTTTCTCCAGGCTGAAGAGCCCTAGCCGCTTTAGCCTTTCCTCATAGGGAAGTCGTCCCATTCCCTTCATCATTTTCATCGCCCTTCTCTGCTCCTTTTCTAATTCCACTATATCTTTTTTGAGATTCAGCGACCAGAATTGAACACAATATTCGAGGTGCGGTCGCACCATGGAGCGATACAAAGGCATTATAGCATCCTCATGTTTGTTTTCCATTCCTAATACCTAACATTCTATTTGCTTTCTTAGCCGCAGCAGCACACTGAGCAGAAGGTTTCAATGTATCATCAACAACGACACCTGGATCCCTTTCTTGGTCCATGACTCCTAGCATGGAACCTTGCATGACATAGCTATAATTCGGGTTCCTCTTTCCCACATGCATCACTTTGCACTTGCTCACATTAAACGTCATCTGCCATTTAGACGCCCAGTCTCTTAAGGTCCAATTGTAATTTTTTACAATCCTCCCGCGATTTAACGACTTTGAATAACTTTGTGTCATCAGCAAATTTAATTACCTCACTAGTTACTCCATCTCTAGGTCAGGGCAGGCTTTTTATGTGGGGGTATCTGACACGCAGTGTTGTCTTAAGTGTAAAAGGGCAGAGGCTACGCTTTTTCATGGTATGTGGCAGCGTAGGCAGGTCGCTGCATACTGGTCTGCAATATCTCAATTTCTACAAGAAGTGTTGGGACGAGCATTTACGTTAACTTATGAGAGGGCATTGTTTAGTGCCCCTTGTCTATGGCGGGTGGGTATGAGAGGAGAGAAATTGTTCCTGGGGAAGGCTTGTGTCTTGGGGAGGAAATGCATATTTCTCTATTGAACTCAAGATCACCCGCCCTCCTTCTGGCACTGGAGGAACAAATTACATGAATTAATGACATGGAAGTCTAGGGGTGCGTGCTTGTCACCGGGAAGGCAGCGGAGGTTCTTAGCAGTGTGGGAGGCGTATTTGCATAAGATTTTGCCAAGGGCGTGTAGTCAAATCTTGAATAGGCTCCCCTGGAGTGGGTAGGCATTGCTGTAAGGCTATCTGAGCATTGCACTGGGATGGGGGGAGGGATGATATGGAATGGTCAGCTCTTTGAGATGGTTTGGGAGGGAGGGAGGGAGGGTGGGGAAATTTGCTATTTTAAAGAGCTCGATATGCAGGTGTTCATAGCTGTATGGAAAGTGGGTGGGGGGGGGGTTGTGTTGGGGGTAGGGGAGGAAATGGCAAAAAAGTATTGAGGATGTTAAATATTCGTTGATATGCCTTGTTCTTTTTGATATGCACTTCTGGGTGTACAGATGGAGTCTGTTGAAATTGTTTCATATGGAATTCTCAATAACAATGTTGAAACATAATGACCCGTTGCTGGCTACTATTGGTCTACCGGAGGGGGGGGGGGGGGGTTGTAGCTTTTTATGTACTGTATTTTTCGGACTATAAGACGCACTTTTTCCCCCTAAATTTGGGAGGAAAATGGGGGGTGCGTCTTATAGTCCGAAGGTAGAGTTTAGCAGGCCACCCGCCCTCCCTCCGAGCTCAGGATCGCCCTCCCTAGGGTTACCTCCCCTCCCCCCGGCCCTGTCACGACCTCTTCCCTTACTCACGCGATCATCCCTGGTGGTCTAGTGACGTCGGGGCAGGAAAGAGCCCCCTCTTTCCTGCCCAGCGCGCTGCTCTCCATCCTCCTGTATGCTGCCTGTGATGACGGTCTCGGCGAGATTCAAAATGGCCGCTGAGACTTCAATTCTCGGCGGCCATTTTGAATCTCGCCGAGACCGTCACAGGCAGCATACAGGAGGATGGAGAGCAGCGCGCTGGGCAGGAAAGAGGGGGCTCTTTCCTGCCCCGACGTCACTAGACCACCAGGGAAGATCGCGTGAGTAAGGGGAGAGGTCGTGACAGGGCCGGGGGGAGGGGAGGTAACCCTAGGGAGGGCGATCCCCAACTCGGAGGGAGGGATTCGGACAAGACGCACCGGAGCACCTAGGTTTTAGAGGAGGGAAAAAGTGCGTCTTATAGTCCGAATTTTTTTTTTTCCTATTTCCCTCCTCTAAAACCTAGGTGCGTCTTATGGTCCGGGTGCGTCTTATAGTCCGAAAAATACGGTATCTTCGGTACAAATCTAATACATGGAATGATTGGATGCTGGATCATCAAATATTTCGCTTCCCTGTTGGAAATCGTTCCTTCAATCGATGCTTGTTGTATTAGCGTTTTTATTTCTGCTTGATACAATTTTGTCGGGTTATCATTTAATTTGCAGTAAAATTGCGCATCATTCAGTTGTCTATACGCTTCTTCCCTATACTCTGTAAAGTCCTGGATCATTACTGCCCCACTACATGAGAGGTCTTCGGACTGTCTTAAAATCAGTGGGGGCTATACCGAACTTCTTTTGATTGAATGTAGTACCAGACAAGGGTGTCCACTCTCCCCATTGCTTTTTGCCTTATTAAGCCTTTTGCACAGCAGGTTCATACGCTGGTTGATATTAAGGGGGTTCCGGTGGGAGGCTCTAAACATAAGGTGACGGGTTTTGCAGATGACCTTTTTGTTTGATGATCGAGCCCCAGGGCTGACCTTGCCTGTATTGCTTCATGAATTGAAACATGTTGGGGAACTCTCTGGTATCAAAGTTAATTATGATAAATCTGAATTGATGGAGTTACTTCTATGGCTCAGGAGGAGGTCTCACTATGACAGGGGTTCCCCTTTAAATGGGCAGAGCAAAACTTTAAATATTTGGGAATTTAGATTCCATGGGATTTGACACGGGTTTACCTTTTAAATTACACTCCCTTGTTTTTGCAGCTTTGCCATGATCTGAGACGTTGGCATGGGGGATAGTTGTCCTGGTGGGGGCATATTGCTGCGGTTAAGATGAATTTGCTCACACTTTTATTTTTCTTTTAGACTTTACCTGTGCTAGTTCCCAAATCAGAGTTGGGTCTTCAAATGGAGCTGTTTGATTTTATTTTGGTGAGGGGGGGCCTCCCGTTCGATTGAGTAAAGGGTGATGTGGCAGGCAGTGGACCGGGGGAACACGGGGTGCCTAATCTTCTCTAGTATAATTGGGCGTGTCAGTTGAAACTTACTTTGGTCTGAGAGCTTGGGTCCACTTTGGTGGTGGCTCGGATGGAAAAGCAAGCGGTTCACATGGTGACTTTGGGTGTGGCTCTTTGGGCCCCTCTCTCTCTCTCTTAGGGCTTATAAATTGCTCACGACTTGCCCCTTTGTGTTGCACCTGCTCACTTTGTGGAGCTCTCTCAAAATTAGATTGTGTGGATCTCACAGGACGTCTTCCCTGGCACATATTTGTAATGAACCTACCTTCCTGGCAGGGACACAATTTGGCTTCCCCAGTAAGGACCTTTTTACTTACCTGCAATTTAAACATTACATGTCCCAGCAGGGTTGGTTGCTGGAGGATCCTGATGACACTGAACGCTTTGAAAACCTCTAGGTAAACTTCGTAGATCTATTTCAATTCTTTACCACTTTGAGGTAATGTGTTTTACAAATATGCTTTTATGCAGCACTGGGAGCAGGATTTGGGGGTGGACCTTGGTTTGGCTGAATGGCGAGCTGTGTATCTTGAAGTGAAAAAAGCGGCTTTGTGTTTGAAGAGAATGCTTATAAAATTTTGTCCCAATGGTATTACACACCTGATAAGTTGAAGGCAGTGTTTTCTACTGCTTCTGGTGTCTGTCGGAGGTGTGGGTTGGGGTGGGGAACTTTTTACCATATTTGGTGGACTTGTGTGAAACTACAGGATTTTTGGAAATTTGTAACTAGGTCATTATCTTCAGTTTTGGGTTGTACTTTTTCTCTCAGACCTCAATGGTACCTTCTGGGATTGGGTAATTGCAGGGGTCCCAAATGCAACGGCATTCGAAGTATATGAGTTCAGCAGCTGCTTGAATGTTATTGCATCCCACTGGAAGCAAGCTGAGGACCCTAAACCTGTGGATTGAATTTTGAAGCTGTCCCTCGTTGAGGAGTTGGAAAAACTTACAGATCACCACTTGGGTTGCTATGTTTCTACAGATCAAAAAAGAGGTTAAAGAGCACATCAAGAGGTAAATACAAAAACAAAAGCACACGACTTCCAGAAACAGGACAATGAAGAGTTCTTTATTGGAAAGACCCGATATAGGTGTGTTTCGGCAACCAAGCGTCTGAATCGGGGTCACTGCAATTGCAGAGCTCTTAAATGATAAAGATAAGAAGTCTTCTATATATTCAGTTGAATGACACAGTGTCCTTTGTTGAACCGATGCCGCTATCAGTGAAAAACCGCCAAAACAGCAGCTTCGGTTCAACAATTGAATATAAGAAGAATTCTTACCTTTATCGTTTAAGAGTTCTGCAATTTCAGTAGCCCCTGATGCAGGCACTTGGTTGCCGAAACATGGCCAGTGTTGGGTCTTTCCAGTAAAGAACTCTTCATTGTCCTGTTTCTGGAGGTCAACATGCACTTTTGTTTTTGTAGTTATGTTTCTACAGATGACTTACGGATCCATCTTGGACAATTGCTGGATGCAGCACGAGACTCCAGAGGGGGGATGTTTTAGGGTTTGAACTGGGTGCGCTGATGAGTTACTGGGTACCCAGTGTTGGTGGTAGGCTTTGTTGTGGGCAGGTTTGGAGAGGGGGAGTGGGGATGGTAGGGATTACATTTTATAAATCTGGTAGCTTTTCTAGTTTATGATATTGTTCATTTCTGTTTCAAGTTATGCTTATGTCTATTTTGTGACAAAACCATTTTTTCAATAACATATTGCAGTTAAAAAAAAAGAAAGAAAGAAAAACTTTGAAAAGAGAATCCTTTCGGGGGCCCTTTTTTTAAAGTGTGATAAGACTTTGCACTTCGTGTTAAACGCAAAAATAACACGCAATAAGTTGAAAAACATTATGGTAAATGCAGAGGTTGTGCCCTGCATCTGCCCTGCATTTACTGCATAGGGCAGAGGCAGCACCACATTACATGCAGTGCCAGATTATTGCTCACGCTATTTGCCATTTCAGATAACACAATGTGGCCCCACATTTAAATAGATAATACAGGCCATTGCCGCTGTGGTGCTTCCAATGCAGACACACACACACACACACACATATATATATCTTTGTCTACCCCAACACTATATCCTGACTCAAGGTCCCAACCACACCAACCTACTCATACCTCCTTGATTACAAGAGGCCCCTCCTCCAGTCCCTAGCAACAGCAGCAGCATGAGACTACTGTTGTGGATCATAGGAGATATTTTGCTGGACTGGTGCTGGCTGGGAGCAGAGGGGGACTGCTCCTGTCTCAACCCACAGTACTACCAGTGGTCATCTCCAGGTAAGACCTGGGGGGTGGTAGAGGGTGGGGGGGGTGTGTTTGGAATGTTACATGTAGGTGGGCTTAGGGCTGGAAGAGGGGCCTGTAGAGTTGTGGTGTTTGGGGGGGAAGGGGTTAGTGGGATCAGAGTAGTATGCAGTCAGGAGAGTGGAGTTGAATATTGTAATCAGGGAGGTTTAGGGGAGTGGATGATTAGAACCTTGAGTCAGCAGAGTGTTGGGATGGGCAAAGGGATGTGTGGTGGGGGATATAGGAGGTAAGACATACTAAAGACATATGGGGCCCTTTTTCAAAAGGGTGGTAGGGGTAGCACAGGCTTAGCATGTGGTGATTCGGCCAATTCCAGTGCTAGAAAATTTTTTAATTTTCTAGCGTCAGAGGAGTGCCCAGTGGTAATCTGGCAGCACTGCACACTGACCGGTTACCGCCAGAGCTCCTACTTCCTCCTAAATAGGAGATGGTAAGGGCTTCCCCAGGAAATGGCTGACCAGCGAGTGTTTAATTTACCACACAGCCGTTTCCTTCCTTAAAAGAAAAAAAAGCCTTTAACCGGCATTGGTAAATGGGGGGCCTTGGTGCGTGGCAAACCTGTGCACGGACACCACTGCAGGGCCCCTTTTACAGCCTCTGGTGATGATTATTTGGTACCACAGAACATTAAGGACGTATCCCTGGAAGACATCCACTCTGGATTTTTCATAATACTAAGTTGTTTCATATATATATATATATGTGTGTGTGTGTGTGTGTGTGTGTATATATTTGTATGTCGTCACTGTGAACACAAGGGTGTTACTTGATTATTCAGAAACATACTATGGGGCAAGTTATAAATTAGTGCCTCAGTCTAGGTGCCCCAATGCCATGCACTTAGCACCAATTCTATAAAGCATCTTGGTGCCAAGGTTCTGTTATAGAATACTAGCATAAGTTGGAATTGGCACACCCATGTTGAGGTGCACCCTCTTACTCCATGTCAGTACCTAGGTGTGCCAGCTGGAGTACCTAGGTGTGCCAGCTGGAGTACCTAGGTGTGCCAAGTGAGGCACATAGTATTCTATAAACTATGCATGTAACTGGGAGACACCCACCCACATGGCCTGCCCATGTTCCACCCACTTGTACGGCCCCCTTCTAGTTAGGTGCTATGGCACTTAAGCACTATCCTGTAAAACAGCATCTAGTATAAATAGGTGCCTAACTGTCAATGGCACCTTTGACGTGCATAAGTGGCACATATCTCTAGGCACCAGCTTATGGAATTTCCCTTTTAGTTTTTGTAAAGGTAAAATTATGTATCATACCTGATAATTTTCTTTCCATTAATCATAGCCGATCAATCTATAGACTGGTGGGTTGTGTCCATCTACCAGCAGGTGGAGATAGAGAGCAATCCTTTTGCCTCCCTATATGTGGTCATGTGCTGCCGGAAACTCCTCAGTATGTCGATATCAAAGCTCCATCCGCAGGACTCAGCACTTAAGAGAATTACACCCACAAAGGGACACTGCCCAGCTCACCACCGCCGAAACGGGGGAGGGGAATCAACCCAGCTCATCCCCACACAAGTGGGGGAGGGGAATCCGTCCAGCTCATCCCCGCGGAGTGGGGGAGGGACACCACACCCGCCGATGCGGGGGGGATCTGGCTTATCCTGCAACTGCAACCACGGGAGGAGCTGACTGACCCTAACACCGCCGAAGCGGGAGGGGTACAAAGCTGCCCTACAGCCGCACGAAGCGGAAGGGAGCGCCGGCAGAATTTAGGTCTCAATTCAGCCCCGTAAAATGGAGGGGAGAGGAATGCAGCAGCTCACTGTAACACAAAATCGTCTCAACTCCTGAAGAATCCAATGGAAAAGACTTGAACACGAAGTCCTCCTGAACAGGAACTGAAGACTAAACTTGAACCTGAAATGCAACCAGAATATAAACAGTACAGATATCTGGGAGGGGCTATGGATTGATCGGCTATGATTAATGGAAAGAAAATTATCAGGTATGATACATAATTTTACCTTCCATATCATCATGCCGATCAATCCATAGACTGGTGGGATGTACCAAAGCAGTACTCACCCAGGGCGGGACATAGAAATCCCTGACCGCAACACTGAAGCTCCAAACCGGGCCTCCGCCTGAGCAGCCACAGTCAAGCGGTAATGTCTGGAGAAGGTATGAGCCGATGCCCAAGTTGCCGCCCTACAAATCTCTTCCAAGGAGACGGACCCGGCCTCTGCCATCGAGGCCGCCTGAGCTCTAGTGGAGTGAGCCTTCAGCTGGATAGGCGGCACCTTCCCCGCGGCCACATAAGCCGCTGCAATGGTTTCCTTGACCCATCGTGCCACTGTAGGCTTGGCAGCCTGCAGACCCTTATGAGGACCTGCGAACAGCACAAACAGATGATCCGACTTCCGGAAATCATTGGTCACTTCCAAGTATCTGATGATGACTCGTCTCACATCTAGATATTTGAGAGCAGAGCACTCCTCTGGGTAGTCCTCCCTACGAAAGGAGGGTAGACAGAGCTGCTGATTCACATGGAAGCGAGAAACAATCTTAGGCAGGAAGGAAGGCACTGTGGGAATAGACACTCCTGCCTCAGTGAACTGCAGAAAGGGCTCCCGACATGATAGCGCCTGGAGCTCGGAAACTCTTCTGGCTGAAGTGATAGCCACCAAAAAGACTGCTTTCAACGTCAGGTCTTTCAGAGATGCCCTCGACAAGGGTTCACAAGGCAGCTTCTGCAAGGCTCTTAGCACCAGATTGAGATCCCACGCAGGTACCACTGAGTGCAGAGGAGGGTGCAGGTGATTAACTCCATTGAGAAAGCGTACCACATCTGGCTGCGAGGCCAGGGAAGCACCCTTCAGGTGACCCCTGAAGCAAGCAAGAGCAGCTACCTGGACCTTAAGGGAACTGAGCGACAGGCCTTTTTCCAGACCTTCTTGCAGGAATGCCAATACTGAAGAAATTGGAGCAGTGAAGGGAGAAAGTGAGCCTGCCTCACACCACGATGCAAAGGTACGCCAAACCTGGCGTAACCAGTAGAAGTAGAGCGCTTCCTAGCTCTCAGCATAGTGGCGATGACCTTGTCTGAGAAGCCCTTCTTCCTCAGACGCTGCCGCTCAATAGCCAGGCCAAAAGACCAATGGGGGAGGGATCCTCAATTACCACGGGACCCTGATGCAACAGGCCCCGCTCCGCTGGCAGCTGCAGAGGGCCGTCCACTGAGAGCCTGATCAAGTCCGCATACCAGGGACGTCTGGGCCAATCCGGACTCACCAGGATTATCTGGCCCAGATGCTTTGCCACCCGGCCTAGCACCCTGCCCAACGTGGGCCAAGGCGGGAACACACAGAGAAGCTCCTGTGTCGGCCACCGTTGGAGAAGAGCATCTACTCCCAGAGATTGAGGGTGCCGTCCTCTGCTGAAAAAGCGCGGCAATTGGCTGATGACGCCCTCAGATCTAGGCTCGGCTGGCCCCAGCGCTTCGTGATGTCCAAGAAGGCCTGAGCAGTATTCATGACTCCCGCAATGTGGGCCGCCGACAGCTGTTCCAGGTTTGCTTCCGCCCACAGGCATAGCTTCATGGCCTCCTTGGCTAGAGGGGCGCTCATGGTACCTCCCTGGCGATTGACATAGGCCACGGCCGTGGCATTTGTCGGACCGGGAGAAACTCCAAAGGCGCCAACCGAATGGCTCTGAGTTCCAGGAGGTTGATAGACCACTTTGCCTCTGCAGGGGACCAGAGCCCCTACGCTGTCCTTCCCAAGTATTGGGCTCCCCAGCCCGTCAAAGAGGCGTCCTCCGTGACGACAACCCACTCCAGGATCATAAGAGGCATTCCTGTGGACAGCTTGTCTGGCCTCAGCCACCAGCTCAGCGCCTTGCGCACCGCCTGATCCAAGGGAAGGCGCACAGCGTAATCCTCTGAAGCTGGAGTCCATCGCTACAGCAGAGAGTGCTGTATAGGTCTCATATGGGCCCTGGCCCAGGGCACTACTTCCATCGTGGCCGTCATAGAGCCCAACAGCTGCACATAGTCCCAAGCCCGAAGAGGAGAGGCTGCTAGGAACTTGTCCACCTGAGCCTGAAGCTTGACAATCCGATTGGCAGGAACACTCTGCCCACTTGGGAGTCGAATCGAACTCCCAGATACTCCAGGGACTGAGACGGGCGCAGCTGGCTTTTCTCCCAGTTGATGATCCACCCAAGGGAGCTCAAAAGAGCAATCACCCGGTCTGAAGCTCTGCCGCACTCTGCATAAGAGGGGGCTCGGATCAACCAGTCGTCCAGATAAGGATGGACTTGTACTCCTTTCTTGCGTAGGAAGGCCGCGATGACCACCATTACTTTGGAGAAGGTCCGCGGAGCAGTAGCGAACCCGAACGGGAGGGCTCTGAACTGGAAGTGTCGGCTCAGAACTGCAAAACGCAGAAAGCGTTGATGAGGAGGCCAGATGGGAATATGCAAGTAAGCTTCCTTGATGTCCAAGGATGCCAGGAACTCTCCTGCCTTCACTGTCGCTATAACAGAGCGGAGAGTCTCCATCCGGAAGTGCCAAACTTACAAGGCCCGATTGACCCCTTTGAGGTCGAGGATAGGCCGCACAGAACCTCCTTTCTTTGGTACCTCAAAGTAAATGGAGTAACGTCCCTTGCCAAGCTGATCTTCTGGCACTGGAACGACCGCACCCAGGCGGATCAGATTGTCCAAAGTCTGCTGCACTGCCACAGCTTTGACTGGAGACTTGCAGGGAGAGTGCACAAACTCGTCTCTTAAGGGACGTCAGAACTCTAGCTTGTAGCCGTCTCTGATGACTTCCAGCACCCAAGCGTCTGAAGTTACCCCGGTCCACTCGCCCAGAAATGAGGATAGGCGTCCTCCAATCTGCTCTGGGCCATGGACCAGCGCCCAGTCATTGGGTACAAGACCCTGGGGGAGGACCGGAGGAGGCACCTCCGGGACGGCGGTCTCTGTGAAAGGAATGCTGCTTGGGGGAGAAGTTCCTTATTAAGGAAAAGGGGGGCAGAGGAGCCCGACTTGCCCGGGCGATACCGACGGGCTTCCTGAAACCGTCCTTTGGAGGAACCGGGGCGGGCACCACTGGCTCGAGTCCTGATCTCCGTTAACCTCTTGCCCTTAGACGTGCCGAGATCAGTCACAATCTTGTCCAGCTCGACCACAAAGAGCAGCTTGGCTTTAAAAGGCAACTTAGCCAGGCGAGACTTAGAGGCGTGGTCAGCAGACCAATGCTTTAGCCAAAGCCACCGCCGTGCAGAGACTGTCTGAGCCATACCTTTAGCCGCGGCTCTCAAGACATCATATAGCAAGTCTGCCAAGTAGGCCAAGCCCGATTCCAGGGCTGGCCAAACAGCCCTCAAGGAAGGATCCGAGGGGGAAGCCCCCTGCACCAGCGTCAGGCACGCCCTGGCCACATAGGAGCCGCAAATTGAGGCCTGCAAACTTAAAGCAGCCGCCTCGAAGGACGACTTTAAAGCCGCCTCCAATCTCCTGTCTTGGGCGTCCTTTAGGGCCGTGCTACCTTCCACCGGCAACGCCGTTTTCTTAGTCACCGCAGTGATTAAAGAATCCACGGTAGGCCCAGAAAGGCCTCCCGTTCACCTTCAGGCAGAGGATAGAGGCGGGACATAGCCCTAGCCACTTTAAGGCTCGCTTCTGGGAAATCCCAATGAGCCGAAAACAAGGTATGCATGGCTTTATGCACGTGGAAGGTTCTAGGCGGGCGCTTCATCCCCAGCGTAATGGCAGAGCCAACAGAGGCTGAGGGAGAGACGTCCTCCGGAGAGGAAATCTTCAAAATGCTCATGGCCTGCACTAACAGGTTGAGCAAATCCTCTGAGCGAAACATCCGTGCTGCAGAGGGGTCATCCGCCCCATCCGAGCGGGAATCCGTCTCCTCCAAGGAATCCCCAAAGGACCATTGGGAGAACTCAGATACGCTGCCCTCATCTACATCAGAGGAGACAGAGTCCTCTAGGGCCTGGAAGTCCACCCGAGGGTGTTTGCTTCCGGAGGCCTCAACCCCTTGATCAGAGGGGGGAGCCGGGGCAGCGTTTATCATAAGAAAAGCCTGATGCATCAGGAAAATGAACTCAGGGGAGAACCCCCTAGACTGTGCACTTCTGCCGCCTGGGCCACGGCCCTAGATGCACCCTCAACCGGCGCTCGCAAGAGCGGGGGGAAACATGCTGCGCATCCAAAATGGCGTCCGGCGCGAAACTCCAAGAAGGAGCCGCGCGGAAAGAACGGCGCTTAACTTTTGCCGCTTTCTTGCCGTCGCCCGAACAAGGGCGACCATAGCATTAACGTCTCCCACCTCGAGGGCGGCCCAAGAAGAAGCCGTCCGAGTAGAGTGGCCGGCCAAAATGGGGGGGGGGGGGGAGCAGCGGGGGATGGGCGCTTATGGCGGGGAAAAACTGCCGCACCGGAGGAAGAACCGGGACACTGACCGGACTCCAAACTGACGCCCAAACAAAGGCGAGTCAGGCTTTGAAACCCCCACATCCCTGCTAGACGCACACACGCGGTCCGGGGAGCGAATCTTCGCGCCCTTGCCCTCCGACGCCATAAGCCACGTGGAGACCGATCGGGGAACCCTCTGCCCGCTATAAAAGGTAAAATTACCTGCTTCTCGCTCCGAGCTGTAACGAACTGGTGTCCCAGTGAGCAGCTGCAATAAACGCTGATATAAACGTTGAAATAAACACCCTTAAAGGACGATCAAATTTTTTTTTTTTTTTAACGGAGCCAGCAGGAGGGGGGAGAAAAGGAGGGACCTGGCACCACCAGGTTTGCACTTGCTCAAAAAGAGCCCTCAACCCCAGGTACTCAACAAAACCTAAGAATTAGGCTTGGAGACCTAGCCAGAGCTGCTGCTGTGTGTGACCACCACCTGCTGAGATAGAGAACATACTGAGGAGTTTCCGGCAGCACATGACCACATATAGGGAGGCAAAAGGATTGCTCTCTATCTCCACCTGCTGGTAGATGAACACAACCCACCAGTCTATGGATTGATCGGCATGATGATATGGAAGCTGTGTAAAGGTTTTCTCCATGTACAGCAATTAAAAATAGCGACTTGGTCTAGGTTAGTTGAGTCCGCTGCATACTCTGAGCATGTGGTTTTTCCTTTATATTTTCTTATATAGATTTGCATTTAATTATTGCTTATTGGTTTAAATGTTTGATTTGAAATTTGCAAATAGTTTTTTGTTTTAGTTTTTTGGGATTTATTTTTGATCAAAGCTAGATTTTTTTTTTTTGTATGTGAATGTGCATGTATTTTTTTTCCTTTATATTATTAATATCTCTGAAATTGTAAATAAGTTTTCTTACAATATTTTGGGCACCTTTTAGTAAACCATGTTAGTGATTCCCAGCGTAGCAAATGCTATGGGATTCACTAGCACGGTTTAGTAAAAGGGGCCCTTTGTATTAAAATGTAAGCAGCGTGCTTAAAATTAATTATAAGTGTTGTCTTTATTTTATTGCATTCTATTTTTTCTGCTGCCTGCAGGTTTTCTCTACCCTTTATAGCAGGGACTAGCCATTAAGCCGGTAAAACGGTCATGTATTAGTGCAGACCAATTTGATGGGACACCATCTTAGTCCCGCCCCACCCTAGCTCCACCCACCGAGCTCCTTCTGAGCTCCAGGGCCATCGCCTCTGAGCTCCAGGACCATCCCTCCTCCCTCCGAGGCCCCCTTCCCTCCCCCCTCCCAGATCCATCCCTCTCTTCCAGCTCCGAGGCCCCCCTCCCTCCGAGCTCCAGTCCCCCTCCGTATTGTAAACATCATCTTACCTTGTTGGGATACAGCAGCAGGCAGCAGCAGTGAAATACATACGAGCTGTGCGCTTCAGGAGTCTTCCTTTCTCTCTCTCTGCTCTGGTCCCGCCCTCATTTCCTGTTTCCGGGAGGGCCGGACCACAGCTGAGAAGAGGGAAGGGAAGGCTCCTGAAACGCCGAGCAGCTCACAGCTCGCACACTTTTCACTGCTGCCATAACCCCGACGACGTAATTTTGATGACGCTACAATTCTGAGGGAGGGGGAGTGGAACTCGACAGGCGGTCGGGGCGGAGCGCCCCGCCTCTGGACGACGTAACGACGTGTAAACTTCAGAGGGAGGGGGGAGTGGAACTCGACAGGTGTTCGGGGCGGAGTCACCCCACCTTTAGACTGTTGCTCTTTCAACGTTTGGACTCTACTGCGCATTTGCAGGTGAGTCGGTCACGTCTCGTTTATATGTTTGATGGGCTACCTTTATAACAGAGGCATGAATATCAGTACTATCTCTGGTGGGTCATAATATTACATAATGTAAGAACTGGAAATAGGCAGAGCTCCATGGACTCTCTGTGATAAATAAGTAAAAATATAACTAAAAACGATAGAAACAAACTGCTAGAGGTAGCTATTCTGAAAATATTTGTGAAATGCAGTATTTAAAATGAACAAAACTCTGTTTATTGATGGTTTCTGTGTATACTTCCGTGGTTTTGTGAGATGATAAAATTCATTGGCAGGCTGCAAGTTGCCCACCCCAGCTTTATAGATATGTTGTGTGTACATGTAATAAAGCACAGTAAAACTTTTTCTTCTTTTAGTTTTCACAGCTCCCGTTCATCCAGAAAGTTTTGGATATTTAAGAAGCAGTCAGAGAAAATGAGGTAATCTTGATATATTTTTAAAAAAGATATTGGCAAATCATGACTTCAGTTTTGCCATGTCTATGTTTTTGGTAAATTTGATATATTAAAACTACAGCCCCTGGTCTTTTACAATTATACAGGAAGGTCCACAAAATCCCTTTGTACCATAGAATTATCTATTCCCTGCAGGATCACCGCAGTAAACCAGGTAGCCATGCATGCTTGTGAATGCAGAGACTGCCCATATGTCAAACTCCCTCCTGTCCTTGACCAACTCTCCTACTGAGCTGGCTTCAAGAAGAGAAGGATAATGGCAGTACACTGAGCTGCAGCCTTCTCACATCTATTATCTTCAGCGGTACTGTATGTTACCCAGGTACCTAAAAATGTGATCTCTGGTAGAGGGTGACTGAAACTGGGTTGTTGTTTTTTTTTGTTTTGGATGAAACTGAATCTGGCCAAAATTCACTGCAGTTTAGACTGAAACCAAAAACCAGTATGGTACAAGATCCCTGACCAAAAGGGGGCTGTATGTCCTGACCTCCGACTAAAAGCAGGGAGCAACTGTGGATCACGCCTGCCCTGACTAGGTTACTAGACCACCAGTAGTTGCTGCTTTCTGGTTTCAGCTGAAAATGCACTGTCATTTTGGGCCGAAATCAAAACATGGCCGAATCTGAATTTTGGGCTGGTTTCGGCACTGAAACTGAAATTCCATCAGCCTCCATTCTCTGGAACTTGCTACTGGATTGTACTGTGTAGGAAAAGATGCCTCAGATTTAAGGAGGCCTAGTAGGATTGGTTACTTCTGCATTCTGGAGCTCTTCGCAAAAGAGGCTACAAGAGGGTGAAGAGACAGAATGAAAACTAAAGTTGACAGGCAAAGAAAGCAAAATATATATTTTAAAGAAGACAGTGAAAATAAACATTTTTTAAAACTCCACAAAATAGAGAAAACAAGAATAGAAAAGCACAAAAGTTCAGAGACAAAACCAAAAACAAATATAGCAGCAAAAAAATAATTGGCAAAGAAAATTTGCTTTTTTTTTTTTTTTTTTGCTCTGGCTACTAGAAATTCAAATAATCTCTCTCCCTCTCCTTCAGAAATTTTAGGGCCCTTTTTAGTAGTCACCATGTAATAACTATTACTACAAGTCCACAGTAAATGTTAATGTGCCGGCATACCAGTATATGCTAATTCACGCCCTAATTGTATATTCTGTTGTGAGGTGGGGAATTGGCATGGACTGTAAATTGCAGTTAGTGCGCAGTAACTGTACTGTCGCTGTTGCAGATAGTGGGGATACACTTTTACTGCTTCTACACAGTAAAGATTTTTCTCTGAGGACAAGCAGGCTGCTTGTTCTCACATGTGGGTCGACGTCCGTGTCGGCCCGGGAAACTGGCAATTTTGCCAGCAAAATATTTAAAAACTTTTCCAGTCTTCTGGTGTGCATGCACGGCCGTCTTCCCGCCCGTCACATGAGCGTTCCCGCTCAGTTATTTTTTTCTCCGCAGTGAGGTGCAGTCGAGTTTTCCCCGCTCCTCTGAGGCCCGGGAAAGAGTTTTCTGCGTTGACTTTTGTCTTTCTGTCTTTTTTCTTTCTTTTTTGTTAGAATTTACAGTTTAAAAAAAAACTCCCGTAGTTTTTTTCTTTACTTTTTTGCCCCTTTTTAAATTTCCTTTGTTTTTTGACGCGGCCGGCTTGCTCCCTTCTTTTCGTGCCCTTTTTTCTTTTAACAGGCACTATTGCGTCTTTTGATTTCGCTGAAGCCGTTTTTTCTTCCATGTCAATGAAGACACCCAGCGGCTTCAAACGTTGTACTCGGTGCAACAGGACTATCTCGGGTACCGATACCCATGTTTGGTGTATCCAGTGCTTTGCGCACGACCACAGCCCAGCCACTTGTAGTCTTTGTCTTCGCATGAAGAAACGGACCCAAGCGTCTTGAGAGGCCCAACGAGAGAAGCTTTTTTGCGGCTCAGTCCAGTCCTTCGACATCGAGGTCGGCGGTGTCGACATCGAGGGATGCATTGACGTCGGGAGTGAAGGTAATGGCTACGGAACGACCAACTTGTGCTGGGAGCAGTGAGGTAGTGAGGCATCGAGTGGGTCTCCACCTGTCTCGAGGCCTCCTGTTATGCAGGCCCCCCGGGACTGACCTTCGTCGGAGCCGGGCCCGAGGAGACGTGAGGATTATTTTTTAATTTTTTTATTTTTTGTTACATTTGTACCCCGCGCTTTCCCACTCATGGCAGGCTCAATGCGGCAGGCAATGGAGGGTTAAGTGACTTGCCCAGAGTCACAAGGAGCTGCCTGTGCCAGGAATCGAACTCAGTTCCTCAGTTCCCCAGGACCAAAGTCCACCACCCTAACCACTAGGCCACTCCTCCACGTCTTCCTCATCGGTACCGAGGAGTCTCGATGACGAGCGAAGGCGAAGAAGCACCGTCATTGTTCTCCTTCGACACACGGTGCCGGGAGCTCCGGGGAGTCAAGGGATTCGGCACCCGAGAAGCGTCGGCACCAAGAAGATTGCTCCCCCTCTATTCAGGAGGTGCCGATTCGTTGGTCTAGCAGCCCGGTACCTGCTCCCGAGCCTTGACAGATTCTGCCACCGGCTCCTTTACTGACCCCGCAGCCTTGTCCGACGGTGGCTCTCAACGCGTGCATCAGGGCCCTGCTTCCAGAGCTTCTGGAAGGGTTACTGCGCCAGTCTGCTTTGGTGTCGGGGGTGCTTGTGCCTTCCGTACTGTCTGCTGCAGCGGTATCTGGCCCTTCGCCTGTGGTGAGGTCCCCAACCTCGGTGCCGCCTGCCACCAAGGTCGTCTCCCCTTCGATGTCGGTGGAGGAAGCTTTACCGGAGTCCAGGCGGGTGTCGACTTCTCGGCCCCGCCATCGAGGATGTTGTTCCTTGGTGTCAAGGCAGGCTGAGTTTCGGACTGCTCTGAGAGATGTCTTGTCCGATACTGAAGATGAGCGTTCGTGGGAGGAAGAGGAGGATCCCAGGTACTTTTCTTCTAATGAGTCCTATGGGATTCCTTCTGAACCTTCCCCTCCACCAGTAAGGAGACTTTCTCCACCGGAGAGTCTATCCTTTACCTCCTTTGTTCGTGAAGTGGCTGCGGCTATTCCCTTCCCTGTGGAGGTTGAGGATGAGCCCAGGGCAGAGATGCTTGTGGTCCTGGATTATCCTTCTCTACCTAGAGAGGTTGCAACGGCTCCTTTGCATAATGTACTGAAGGAAGTCCTTATGCGAAACTGGTTATTCCCTCTGTCTAATCCCGTGATCCCGAAAAGAACTGAATCCCAATATTAGATCCACAGGGAGCCTGGATTGATGAAGTCTCAGCTAGCTCACAATTCCATGGGGGTGGACTCCACTTTCAAAAGAGCCAAGAGTACTAGGGACTATGCATCGGTGCCCCCAGGCAGAGAATCTAGAACCTTGGACTCTTTTGGGAGGAAGGCGTATCAGGCTGCTACGCTCGCTGCCAAAATCCAGACATACCAGCTCTTCATGAGCATCCACTTACGGAACTCGGTGAGGCAACTGTCTAGCTTGGTTTTTGGTTTTTTTTGTTACATTTGTACCCCGCGCTTTCTCACTCATGGCAGGCTCAATGCGGCTTACATGGGGTAATGGAGGGTTTAAGTGACTTGCCCAGAGTCACAAGGAGCTGCCTGTGCCTGAAGTGGGTATCGAACTCAGTTCCTCAGTTCCCCAGGACCAAAGTCCACCACCCTAACCACTAGGCCACTCCTCCACTCCCTCTGGAGCAGGCTGGGCCTTTTCACCAAGTGGTCAGGCAGCAGAAGGCGTGTCGAAAATTCCTGGCCAGGGGTACGTTCAACACTTTTGATGTAGCATCCAGAATCGCTGCCCAAGGTATAGTGATGTGCAGACTCTCATGGTTGCGTTGCTCTGACCTGGATCATTCAGTCCAGCAGCGGATGGTGGATGTTCATTGCCAGGGGGATAACCTTTTTGGTGAGAAAGTAGAGGATCTGGTTGACCAGCTCAAAAAGCACAATGATGCAATGGATTCTCTCTCCCGCCGGGCGTCTTCTGCTACTACTACCTCATCTAGGAAGTTTTTTTGGAGAGAAGAAGACTGCTCCCTATTCCTATGCTAGGTGTAGGTACACTCCTCGGCAGCCTGTCCACGCTCAGTCCCAGCGCGCTCGTTCTCGTCAACAGCGTGCACCTAAGGACTCTGTGGCTCTCCAGCAAAAACACGGGACAGGCTTTTGACTGGCTCCAGTTCAGCATATCCTCAGAAAAAGTGTCCATGCCGGACGACTTGCCAGTCGGGGGGAGGTTGATATTTTTTCACCAAAGGTGGCCCACTTCTCATAACCTCTGATCGGTGGGTTCTTCAAATAGTCCGGTCAGGATACACCCTCAATCTGGAATCCAAACCTCCAAATTGTTCACCGGAAGCTCATTCTTACAGTTCCCAGCACAAACAGGTACTTGCAGAGGAACTCTCCGCCCTTCTACAGGCCCAAGCTGTCGAACCCGTTCCACCAGGGGAAGAAGGGCTGGGATTCTATTCCAGGTACTTCCTTGTGCAAAAGAAAACGGGGGGGGGGGGGGGGAGGGGGAGGGATGCGTCCCATCCTAGACCTAAGGGCCCTGAACACATTTCTAGTCCGAGAAAAGTTCAGGATGCTTTCCCTAGGCACCCTTCTTCCCATGATTCAGGAAAACGATTGGCTATGCTCTCTGGACTTAAAGGTTGCTTACACCCACATCTCAATACTCCTAGCTCACAGGAAGTATCTTCGATTTCGGCTAGGAACACAGCACTTTCAGTACCGTGTACTGCATTTTGGCCTGGTGTCTGCACCCAGAGTGTTTACCAAATTCCTAGCTGTAGTCGCAGCGTCGCTACACAGACGTGGGAGTGCATGTGTTTCCTTATCTCAATGATTGGCTGGTGAAGAGCATCTCGAAGGAGGGTGCTTTGGAGTCCATGCGAATGACTATTCGGGTGCTAGAGCTACTGGGGTTCGTCATAAATTATTCCAAGTCCCATCTCACCCCAGTCCAAAAATTGGAATTCATTGGAGCCCTGTTGAATACTCAGACAGCTCGAGCTTACCTTACCGAGGCAAGGGCAGACAACCTTCTGTCTCTGGTGTCCATGGTTCGAGCGTCCCAGCAGGTCAAGGCTCGGCAGATGTTGAGACTTCTGGGGCACATAGCCTCTACAGTTCATGTAACTCCCATGGCACATCTACATACGAGATGAGCTCAATGGACCCTAGCTTCCCAGTGGTTTCAAGCTGCGGGGGATCTAGAAGATGTAGTCCAACTGTCCACCAGCTGTCGGAATTCTCTTCAGTGGTGGACGATTCGATCCCATTTGACCATGGGGCGACCATTCCAAGTTCCTCAGCCAGCAACAGTGCTGATGACGGATGCATCTCTCCTGGGGTGGGGACCTCATGTAGATGGGCTCCACACTCAGGGAGCCTGGTCCTTTCAGGAAAAAGGTCTGCAGATCAACCTCCTGGAATTAAGAGCCATCTGGAACGCTCTAAAGGCTTTCAGAGATCGGCTGTCCAACCAAGTCATCTTAATTCAGACAGACAATCAGGTTGCCATGTACTGCACCAGCAAGCAGGGGGGCACCGGATCTCGCCCTCTGTGTCAGGAAGCCATCCAGGTGTGGCTTTGGACACGCCGTCACGGCATGTTTCTCCAAGTCACTTATCTGGCAGGTATAAACAACAGTCTGGCCGATAGACTGAGCAGGATAATGCAACCTTATGAGTGGACTCTGAACATGGGCGTAGGCCGCAAAATCTTCTGAGCATGGGGCACCACCTCGGTGGATCTTTTTGCCACTCAGATCAATCACAAGGTCCCTCAGTTCTGTTCCAGACTTCAGGCCCACGACAGACTAGCGTCAGATGCCTTTCTCCTGCATTGGGGGCCAGGCCTGTATACATATCCTCCCATACCTCTAGTAGGGAAGACTTTCATGAAACTCAAGCAAGACTGCAGAACCATGATCCTGATAGCACCTTTCTGGCCACGTCAGATTTGGTTTCCTTTTCTTCTGGAGTTCTCCTCCGAAGAACCGTGGAGATTGGACTGTTTACCAACCCCCATCACTCAGAACGAGGGGTCGCGTCTTCATCCCAACCTCCAGTCTCTGGGTCTCTCGGCCTAGATGTTGAGAGCTTAGAATTCGCCTCCTTGGGTCTTTCAGAGGGTGTCACCCGTCTTGCTTGCTTCCAGGAAAGATTCCACAAAGAGGTGTTACTCTTTTAAATGGAGGAGGTTTGCCGTCTGGTGTGACAGCAAGGCCCTAGATCCTCTTTCTTGTCCTACACAGACCCTGCTTGAATTCCTTCTACACTTGTCAGAGTCTGGTCTCAAGACCAACTCTGTAAGGGTTCACCTTAGTGCGATTAGTGCTTATCACCGCTGTGTAGAGGGTAAGCTTATCTCTGGACAGCCTTTAGTTGTTCGCTTCATGAGAGGTTTGCTTTAGTCAAAGCCCCCTGTCAAACTTCCATCGGTGTCATGGGATCTCAACGTTGTTCTCACCCAGCTGATGAAAGCTCCTTTTGAGCCACTGAATTCCTGCCATCTGAAGTACTTGACCTGGAAGGTTGTTTTCTTGGTGGCAGTTACTTCAGCTCGTAGCGTCAGTGAGCTTCAGGCCTTGGTAGTGCATTCACCTTATTTTAAGTTCATCACAACAGAGTAGTCCTCTGCACGCACCCTAGGTTCCTGCAAAAGGTGGTGTCTTAGTTCCATCTGAACCAGTCAATTGTCTTGCCAACATTCTTTCCCCGTCCTCATACCCGCCCTGGTGAAAGCAGTTTGCACACCTTGAACTGCAAGAGCATTGGCCTTTTATGTGCAGCTGATGAAGCCCTTTAGACAGTCCGCCCAGTTGTTTGTTTCTTTCAATCCCAACAGGAGAGGAGTCGCCATCGGAAAATGCACAATCTCCAATTGGGTAGCAGATTGCATATCCTTCACTTATACCCAAGCTTGGCTGACTCTGGAGGGCCATGTCACGGCTCATAATGTTAGAGCCATGGCTGCGTCAGTGGCTCACTTAAAGTCAGCCTTCATTGAGGAGATTTGCAAGGCTGCAACGTGGTCATCAGTCCACACATTCACATCTCACTACTGCCTCCAGCAGGATACCCGACACGACAGTCGGTTTGGGCAGTCGGTGCTGCAGAATCTGTTTGGGGTTTAAAATCCAACTCCACCCCCCTAGATCCATTTTTGTTCTGTTCCAGGCAGCACTGTTAGTTGTTTGTTTTCAGGTCAATCTGTGTTATGTCTTCGCCGTTGCGAGGCCCAGTTGACCAATGTTCATTGTTTTGAGTGAGCCTGGGTACTAGGGATACCCCACATGTAAGAACAAGCAGTCTGCTTGTCCTCAGAGAAAGCGAAGATACTTATCTGTAGCAGTTATTCTCTGAGGACAGCAGGCTGATTGTTCTCACAAACCCGCCCACCTCCCTTTTGGAGTTGTTTGCTGTTCATTTGCTTTTTGATTAAACTGAGCGGGAACGCTCACGCAACGGGCGGGAAGATGGCCGCGTGGTGCTCCAGAAGACTCTGGACAAATATTTTTATATTTTGCTGGCAAAATTGCCGGTTTCCCAGGCCAACACGGACGTCGACCCACATGTGAGAACAATCAGCCCGCTGTCCTTGGAGAATACCTGCTACAGATATGTACAGTGGGGGAAATAAGTATTTGATCCCTTGCTGATTTTGTAAGTTTGCCCACTGACAAAGACATGAGCAGCCCATAATTGAAGGGTAGGTTATTGGTAACAGTGAGAGATAGCACATCACAAATTAAATCCGGAAAATCACATTGTGGAAAGTATATGAATTTATTTGCATTCTGCAGAGGGAAATAAGTATTTGATCCCCCACCAACCAGTAAGAGATCTGGCCCCTACAGACCAGGTAGATGCTCCAAATCAACTCGTTACCTGCATGACAGACAGCTGTCGGCAATGGTCACCTGTATGAAAGACACCTGTCCACAGACTCAGTGAATCAGTCAGACTCTAACCTCTACAAAATGGCCAAGAGCAAGGAGCTGTCTAAGGATGTCAGGGACAAGATCATACACCTGCACAAGGCTGGAATGGGCTACAAAACCATCAGTAAGACGCTGGGCGAGAAGGAGACAACTGTTGGTGCCATAGTAAGAAAATGGAAGAAGTACAAAATGACTGTCAATCGACAAAGATCTGGGGCTCCACGCAAAATCTCACCTCGTGGGGTATCCTTGATCATGAGGAAGGTTAGAAATCAGCCTACAACTACAAGGGGGGAACTTGTCAATGATCTCAAGGCAGCTGGGACCACTGTCACCACGAAAACCATTGGTAACACATTACGACATAACGGATTGCAATCCTGCTGTGCCTGCAAGGTCCCCCTGCTCCGGAAGGCACATGTGACGGCCCGTCTGAAGTTTGCCAGTGAACACCTGGATGATGCCGAGAGTGATTGGGAGAAGGTACTGTGGTCAGATGAGACAAAAATTGAGCTCTTTGGCATGAACTCAACTCGCCGTGTTTGGAGGAAGAGAAATGCTGCCTATGACCCAAAGAACACCGTCCCCACTGTCAAGCATGGAGGTGGAAATGTTATGTTTTGGGGGTGTTTCTCTGCTAAGGGCACAGGACTACTTCACCGCATCAATGGGAGAATGGATGGGGCCATGTACCGTACGATTCTGAGTGACAACCTCCTTCCCTCCGCCAGGGCCTTAAAAATGGGTCGTGGCTGGGTCTTCCAGCACGACAATGACCCAAAACATACAGCCAAGGCAACAAAGGAGTGGCTCAGGAAGAAGCACATTAGGGTCATGGAGTGGCCTAGCCAGTCACCAGACCTTAATCCCATTGAAAACTTATGGAGGGAGCTGAAGCTGCGAGTTGCCAAGCGACAGCCCAGAACTCTTAATGATTTAGAGATGATCTGCAAAGAGGAGTGGACCAAAATTCCTCCTGACATGTGTGCAAACCTCATCATCAACTACAGAAGACGTCTGACCGCTGTGCTTGCCAACAAGGGTTTTGCCACCAAGTATTAGGTCTTGTTTGCCAGAGGGATTAAATACTTATTTCCCTCTGCAGAATGCAAATAAATTCATATACTTTCCACAATGTGATTTTCCGGATTTAATTTGTGATGTGCTATCTCTCACTGTTACCAATAACCTACCCTTCAATTATGGGCTGCTCATGTCTTTGTCAGTGGGCAAACTTACAAAATCAGCAAGGGATCAAATACTTATTTCCCCCACTGTATCTTCACTTTTCTGTGTTAACTATATGGAAAAATGCAGGGAATGCCCCCATTTGTTACCACAGAGACTGTGCGATTACCACACAGCAATTTGGGCACTTAGGGCCAGATTCTATATAAGGCGCCTGAAAATGCGGAGCGGTAAGTGTTTCCAAATAAGAGTGTTCTATAAGCAGCGCCTAGATTTAGGAGCTGTATTGAGTACGCTTAGTTGATATCCCAGTGCCTAAAAGTACGTGCCCCCATTTACACCAACGAAAACGTGGCGTAAAATCCCTGCACATGGATTTATGCACATTTGACTATATTATATAACTATATGTGTAAATTTTAAAATGCTCACGAAATGCCCATTTCCCCGCCCCTTTTGAACTACACGCTTTAGAATTTAGGCGCAGTTCATTACAGAATACACTTAGTGACTTGTGTGCGTAAATTCTAAGTAGTAGTTGCTGTTATCAACGCTGATTATCTTGTTAAGTCAAGTTATTTGCATTGTTATAGAGTATGCTTGGATTATGGTGCGGAACGCTAGGTGCGAGATATTTATTTATTTATTTTATTGCATTTGTATCCCACATTTTCCCACCACCTCTTTGCAGTATTAGACAGATCTTGGGTGACATGATTATGATAAGACAAGATAGTAGTCTAACAAGCAGATATGCTAAGTCTTTTCTGGATACTTGTGGAGAGGTTTACATTTGTTGGACTTTGTGGTATGCCTTGTTAAAGAGATGGGTCTTCAGTAGTTTGTGGAAGTTAGTAAGTTCATAGTTCGTTTTTAAATTGCGTGGCAGAGCGTTCCAGAATTGTGTGCTCAGGTAGGAAAAGATTGACGCGTGCATTAGTTTGTATTTTAGACTTTGCAGTTGGGGAAGTGAAGGTTGAGGAATGTGCGGGATGATTTTTTGGCATTCCTGGGTGGTAGGTCTATCAGGTCTGACATGTAGGCTGGTGCATCCCCATGAATTATTTTGTGAACTAGGGAGCATATCTTGAACGTGATGCGTTCTTTGATTGGGAGCCAGTATAGCTTTTCTCGTAGGTGTTGAGCACTTTCATATTTTGTTTTACCGAATATGAGTCTAGCTGCAGTGTTCTGGGCTGTTTGGAGTTTCTTGATTATTTGCTCTTTGCAGCCAGCGTATAGTGTGTTGCAATAGTCTAGATGGCTGAGTACCATTGATTGCACCATGTTGCGGAAGATGGACCTTGGGAAGAAAGGTCTTACTCTTTTTAATTTCCACATTGAGTGGAACATTTTCTTGGTTGTGTTTTTCGTATGGTTCTCAAGTGTTAGGTGTCGGTCAATTGTGACTCCAAGGATTTTTAAGGTGTCTGAGATTGGAAGATTCAGTTTAGGTGTGTTTATGGTGGTGAATTCGTTCGTGTTGTGTTGAGAGGTGAGTATTAGGCATTGGGTTTTTTCTACATTGAGTTTCAGCTGAAATGCATAAGCCCATGAGGGCATGATTTGTAGGCTTTGGTTGATTTCATTGGAGATTGCCTTTAAATCTTGATTGAATGGGATGTAGATCGTTACGTCGTCTGCGTATATGTATGGGTTGAGATTTTGGTTTGTTAGTAGTTTGGCCAAGGGAATCATCATTAAGTTGAATAGAGTCGGTGAGAGGGGGGATCCCTGTGGGACTCCGCATTCAGGTATCCATGTGGCTGATGTGGTCGATTTGGATGTCACTTGGTATGATCTTGTGGTTAGGAACCCCTTGAACCAGTGTGATAAGTAAAAAACTTTACTGTACTTTGTTAAAGGGCCCCTTAGTCCAGTGGCATTAAATGCTGCACACCTGTATAAACCTTACAAAAGCATCCTGAAGGAGGGGAGTAGGCTGCACATTTTGGTTTGCTAACATCAGTACCTCTGGTAATTATAAGTAATTAGACTAATTATATGAAGAAGGAAGAAAAGTTTGTTCCTTATACAAAGGTCACAGAACAGAGAGAAGGCAGAGAAAGAAAGAATTAATGAAAGAAAAATTCATAGCTATAGTGAATTAGTTTCTATCAAGGGTACGAAGGGGGGGGGGAAGCAAACCCCTTCAGGAGAAACAGGCCATTTGTAGGATCTGAAGCACTCTCTCCAAGCATGCCTGGGTTTTCAGAGTTCCTTTGTCTGCAGCGTGGTTTTATAGGCTGTGGTGAGCATCCACCTGTCCTCTACCCTGAACCAATCATAGGTGCTGCATATGGGCTGAAGACTTGTAATTGGGACTTTCATATGTGCTGGAAGCTTGCAATTGGTCCTTGCTATACCTTTTCTCAGTAACTCACTTTTGTGACAGGATATACCAGGTATCTGAGTTGCCTTAGAAACATTTTCACCATCAGAGCATGTGACCAGCCAGAAATTCCTTCATGTGGCTGACAGGAAAAGAGAGATGGGGGATGGGGAATAGTGCAGTATACCTGAAGTAAAACAGGATGATACTACTGAAGAAGCAAATTTTGTTTTCAGGTAGTAGAACTATAACATACTGCTACAGCTGGGGCCCTATTTCATAACTTATGCCATTCCGTATTACCAACAGTGGTAAAAGGGGGACTCAGCTCATGGTAAACCCATGCACCTTTGCCACCCTAGGGCCCCGTTTACCGCCACTTGGTAAAAGGACCCCTAAGTGACTGGTTTTATGCAACTTACACCAGTGTCTGCTGCTGCTCTTCACTTTGAAGGGAGACTTTACACATGAGACAGAAGGACTAGAAGCAGGAATCTATGAAATGTATGCTGAAGATTCATCCATATCGTTCATAATTTTGCTGTTATAGAAGCTAGTTAGTGTATGCCATAATTATTAATGTATTTTTTAAGTAGCTATTACATGCAAAGTTCAATCCAACTGTGTAAAGATCTTAAATCCATCCAAAAATTCAGTATTTTGGATAATTTTGTCCTTCGTTTTTGCCCTTTTCATTTGTAATTCTCATTGTTCATATGAATTCTGTTTCCAGAGGTATGACACTAGTGTGTCTTAATTGTGATTTTCTGACTGATGCTTCAAGATTGAATGCTATGGCCAAACACTTAAGTAAAAGCCAATCTCACAGCTGCCAAGTTGTCTTGGAGAACGGTAAGAGAATTTTGCATCTTGAAATTTTGCTCCATTACATCTTCTCTCTGGTCCACATTATTGCTTTTTGTGTTAGATGTATAGTGTACTGTTTGACATCTTTTAACATTATTTCATGAGATTATAACTGAAGCACATTTTTTTAAAAATAGATCACATTTTTCTTTTTTTCCCTTTTCTTTAAATTCCAGTTTCATTTTCCTCAACTGTTGGAGAAACCATATCTGAGTAAGTTGTTCTTTATTTTGTGACATAGTGTGACACGGATAGAAAGAAGTTAAATCCATTGTGTCCATGTCCCCTACTCCATAAGCACAACTACTTAAACAATTGTGTTTGAGTTATTATAAAGCTATCAATTGAACAGCAATGCCTTCTTCTCACTGTAAAAAACAAACAAACAGATTTTACAATTAAGAGGTTGCAAGAAGAGGATTTAATAATAAGTAAAAAAAAAAAAAAAATTCCAAGCCTGTTAAATGGGGTATCAAATGGAGTTTGGAAACATGCCATTAGTGATCTATGGCATCTCTTAAATGTATGAAACCTGAGCCTTGGGCCTCTTTTAATTTAGATGATCAGGGGTTCTTTTACTAAGCTGTATTAATAATAGGCTTTAGCGCACCCTTACACAGATGTTTCCCACAGGCTAAGGCCACTTTTACCACAGCTGTAAAAATGGCTTTTCTTTTGTTTTGTTTTGTTTTGTTTTGTTTTACATTAATGGCCATACACTAATGTTCAAAAAAGGATTCCTAAAAGCCCACAGGTTAATAGATCAGTTAAAATTTAAGTTATGATGCCTCAGCAATGCTAATCCCAGATATACTTCAAAGGGATTCCATCCACAATCTTCATCTTCATTGGTACCATAAATTTTGTTTCCACCAACTTTAATCATTTTTCCAATTTTTCCCCACCTTATGTAATAATTTGTACCTCCAACGTTCTCTGACTGGCTGTCTGGGTTCGTAACATCTCCTGATGTCAGCAAGCCTCCAGCGTTCCCTTCCATCTCAATGTCCCGCCCTCGCGTAACGACGTAATGATGTCAGAGGAAGGCGGAACAGTGAGAGGGAAGGGAACGCTGGAGGCGAGCTGACATCAGGATGTTACGAACATAACGGAAGCCAGCCAGCCAGAGAATGTTCAGGTACAAATTGATGGACATGGAGGGAAGGAGAGAATCGCAGGACATCGAGGGGAGGGCAGAGGAGAATCGATGGACATGGACGGGATGGGAGGAGAGGAGAGAATCGCGGGACACGGATGGGAGGGCAGGGAAGAGAAGAACCACTGGACATGGAGGGCATGGGATGGGAGGGGAGGGAAGAATCACTGGACATGGAGGGGAGGGCAGGGGGAGAGAGAAAAAAACGCTTACACGAGAGCCTTCCTAGGGCCCGTTTCATTGTTGACGAAATGGGCTTGGTTCCACTAGTTTTATAATAATTTAAGTGTTTAAACTTCTGTAAAATAGTATCACTTAGCTGAATAGTGGTTTTTCAACAAGGGGAAGCCCTTCTTCTCCTTGTTGAAAAATCACTATTCAGCTAAGTGATATTTGCTATTTTAAAGAAGTTTAAACACTTACATTATATTTGTCCGAGGACAAGCAGGCTGCTTGTTCTCACATAGAGGTGATGTCCACGGCAGCCCCAGGTCCGGAAAATCTTCCTAGCAACAAAGGTTGCTAAAGCCTTCTAGCGCGCAGGTGCGTGACCATCTTCCCGCCCGTCGCGCGAGAGTCCCTCCAGTCTTCTTTTTCCGCGGTCAAGAACGGATGTTTACGGCGGTTCTGTACCCCAGAAAAGAAGAGCCTTCGGTTTTAGTCAGTTTTTCGCCGGGTTTTTCTTCTTCGTCGTGCTCGTGCACGAGCTGTTTAGTTTTCTTTAAAAAAAAAAAAAAAAAAGAGTTTTTTTTTTCCCCTCCCTTAGTTTCTTTAGTTTTGTCATCAAGTTTCCTTCCGTCGTCGTGTGCGGTCATTTTGGCCGCCTGTACGGGTTTTCTCCCTTTTTTGTGCCCTTCCTTTGGCACCCTCGTGAATTTTGATTTTGCCGCCACTAGTTTTCCGTCAATGACATCAAGACTCGCCAGCGGCTTTAAGTAGTGCACTCGGTGCAACCGGGCAGTCTCAGGCACAGACCCTCACGCGTGGTGTATCCAGTGCCTTGGGCCCAACCATCGCACAGACGCATGTAAGTTGTGTCTTAGCCTTAAAAAGCGGACACAAGCGTCGAGACAAGCTCAAAGGGGAATGCCTGTTTGGAGCTTTGCCCGGTACTTCGGCACCGAAGTCGGTGGTGTCGATGTTGGCACCGGAGAGTGCATCGACCTCGGGAGCGCAGGTAATGGCTGTCCAGAGACCATCGCATGCTGGCAGCAGTGAACCATCGAGTGGGTCTCCACCTGCCTCAAGGGCTCCGGTGCAGGCCCATCGGGACCGCCACCTTTCAGACCCGACCCTGAGGAGGCATGTGGATTCCACATCCTCGTCGGTACCGAGGAGTACTGGTGATGTGTCTCGAGCGAAGGCAAAGAAGCACCGTCATCGGTCCCCTTCTTGTCACAGTACCGAGAGCTCTGGGGTGTCGAGGGAATCGGCCCCCATGAAGCATCGACACCGGGAGGACCGCTCACCCTAACAATAGGTGTTGATGCGCCGGTCTCCGGACAGCCCGGTACCGCCTCCTCGGCAGATTCTGGCCTCGACTCCTGTACCGAAGCCACAGCTTTTCTCGACAGACACTCTGGACGAGCACCTCCATGTCATTCTTCCAGGTATCCTGGAAAGGCTGCTGCGACCGTCTGTTCCGGTACCAGAGGTGCTTGCGCCGACGGTACCGTCGATAGATGCGTCGGCTGGCTCCCCCGCCTGTGGTGAGGCCCTCGATGTCGACTGCGGCATCGGCCTCGGCTGCCCACCGGGTTGACTCAACGTCGATGGAGGGAGCTTCATCGCCATCGGCACGGGAGTCAACTCCTCGGCGTCGAGACGGGCTCAGCTTCGGACTGCAGTCAGAGAACTCCTGTCCGATACCGAAGGAGAGGCCTCATGGGAAGCAGAGGAAGACCCAAGATATTTCTCTCCTGAGGAGTCTTGTGGTCTTCCCTCTGATCCGACTCCTTCGCCAGAGAGAGAGCTTTTTCCCCTGGAGAGTTTGTCTTTCTCGTCCTTTGTCCGGGTAATGTCTACGGCCATTCCCTTCCCGGTGGTAACTGAGGATGAGCCCAGGGCTGAGATGTTCGAGGTCCTGGACTATCCTTTGCCACCTAAGGAGTCATCCACTGTTTCTCTACATAATGTCCTTAAGCAGACACTGTTGAGGAACTGGATGAAACCACTATCTAACCCCACCATTCCTAAGAAGGTTGAGTCCCAGTATAGGATTCACGGGGACCAAGAGTTGATGAAGGCCCAGTTACGTCATGATTCGGGGGTTGTGAATTCTGCTCTCGAGAGAGCCAAAAGTACGAGAGATTTTGCCTCGGCGCCCCTGGGATGGGAGGCTCGGACTTTGGACTCTTTTGGGAGGAAGGCCTACCAGTCAGCTTTGCTCATCTCCAAAATCCAGTCCTACCAGCTCTACACGAGCATTCACTTGCGGAATAATGTGAAGCAACTGGTGGACCTGGTCGATCAGCTCCCTTCGGTGCAGGCCAGGCCTTTTCAGGAGGTGGTCAGGCAGCTGAAGGCGTGTCGTGAAGGCGTGTCCAGGGGTACTTACGATTCTTTTGATGTAGCGTCCAGAGCCGCTGCTCAAGGTATAGTGATGCACAGATTCTCATGGCTGCGTGCCTCGGACCTCAACAATCCAGCAGCGGCTTGCAGATGTTCCTTGCCAGGGGGATAATATTTTTGGCGAGAAAGTTAAACAGGTGGTAGAGCAGCTCTGCCAGCGGGAAACCGCATTCGACAAACTCTCCCACCGGGCGCGTTCAGCATCTACCTCATCAGGTAGACGTTTTTACTGGGGACGGAGGAATGCTCCCTAAGCTTACAATAAGCGTAGGTGCAATCCACCTTCCCGCCAGCCTGCTCAGGCTCAGCCCCAGCGCGCTCATTCACGTCAACAGCGTGCGCTTCGACAGGCCCCTGCAGCTCTACAGCAAAAGGAAGGGACAGGCTCCAGGCGAGCATAGCCGCAATAACAGTGTCCATGCCGGACAATCTACCGGTCGGGGGGAGGTTAAAATTTTTTCACCAAAGGTGGCCTCTTGTAACCTCTGATCGGTGGGTTCTTCAAATAGTCCGGCGGGGATACTTCCTCAATTTGATCTCCAAACCTCCAAATTGCCCACTGGGAGCTCAGTTCTTCAGCTTCCAGCACAGGCAGGTACTTGCAGAGGAACTTTCCGCTCTTCTCAGCGCCAATCCGGTCGAGCCCGTGCCACTGGGGCAAGAAGGGCTGGGATTCTATTCCTGGTACTTCCTTGTGCAAAAGAAAGCAGGGGGGATGCGGCCCATCCTAGACCTAAGGGCCCTGAACAAATATCTGGTCCGAGAAAAGTTCAGGATGCTTTCCCTGGTAACCCTTCTTCCCATGATTCAGAAACACGATTGGCTATGCTCTCTGGACTTAAAGGATGCTTATACACACATCCCGATACTGCCAGCTCACAGGCAGTATCTTCGATTCCGTATGGGAACGCGGCACTTTCAGTATTGTGTGCTGCCCTTTGGGCTCGCCTCTGTGCCCCGGGTGTTCACCAAATGGCTGGCGGTCGCGCCCCAGGTGTTCACCAAATGGCTGGCGGTCGTTGCAGCGTTGCTATGCAGGCTGGGAGTGCATATGTTCCCTTATCTCGACGATTGGCTGGTGAAGAACACCTCGGAGGCAGGAGCTGTACAGTCCATGCAGATGACTCTCAAACTCCTGGAGCTACTGGGGTTTATTATAAATTACCCAAAGTCCCATCTCATTCCTGTTCAACAACTAGAATTCATAGGAGCTCTGCTGGACTCTCAGACAGGTCAGGCCTATCTTCCCGAGACAAGGGCGGACAACCTTCTATCCCTGATTTCCTTGGCCACAGCGTCTCAGCAGATCACAGCTCGGCAGATGTTGAGAGTTCTGCGCCATACGGCTTCCACAGTTCATGTGACTCCCATGGCACGCCTTCACATGAGATCTGCTCAGTGGACCCTAGCTTCCCAGTGGTATCAAGCTGCAGGGGATCTAGAAGATGCAATCCTGTTGTCCACCGCTTTTCACAACTCCCTGATCTGGTGGATGATTCGATCCAATTTGACCTTGGGATGTCCCTTTCAAATTTCTCAGCCTCAAAAAGTGTTGACCACGGATGCATCTCTCCTAGAGTGGGGAGCTCATGTGGATGGGCTCCACATTCAAGGAGCTTGGTCCCTTCTGGAATCAGGTCTTCAGATCAATCTCCTGGAGTTACGAGTGATCTGGAACGCTCTAAAGGCTTTCAGAGATCGACTGTCCAATCAAATTATCCAAATTCAGACAGACAACCAGGTTGCCAGTCAACAAGCAGGGGGGCACCGGATCTTGCCCCCTGTGTCGGGAAGCCGTCCAGATGTGGCTTTGGGCCCACCGTTGCTGCATGTTTCTCCAGGCCACATATCTGGCAGGCGTAAACAACAGTCTGGCCGACAGGTTGAGCAGGATAATGCAACCTCACGAGTGGGCTCTCAACAGGGCAGTTGTCCGCATGATCTTCCGAGCGTGGGGCACCCCCTCGGTGGATCTTTTTGCCACTCAGATTAATCACAAGGTCCCTCGTTCTGTTCCAGACTTCAGGCTTACGACAGGCTAGCCTCGGATGCCTTTCTCCCACATTGGGGGTCAGGCCTTCTGTATGCGTATCCTCCCATACCTCTGGTGGGGAAGACTTTGCTGAAACTACAGCAAGACCGCAGAACCATGAGTCTGATTGCGCCCTTTTGGCCGCGTCAGATTTGGTTCCCTCTTCTGGAGTTGTCCTCCGAAGAACCTTGGAGATTGGAGTGTTTTCCATCACTCAGAACGAGGGGGCGCTTCTGCATCCCAACTTCCAGTCTCTGGCTCTCACGGCCTGGATGTTGAGGGCGTAGATTTCACCTCCTTAGGTTTTTCTGAGGGTGTCTCCCGAGTCTTGCTTCCAGGAAAGATTCCACGAAGAGGTGTTACTCTTTTAAATGGAGGAGGTTTGCTGTCTGGTGTGACAGCAAGGCCCTAGACCCTCGCTCTTGTCCTACACAGACCCTGCTTGAATACCTTCTGCACTTGTCTGTGTCTGGTCTTAAAACCAACTCCATAAGAGTTCAACTTAGTGCTATTAGTGCTTATCATTATCATGTGGAGGGTAAACCTATCTGTTGACAGCCTTTAGTTGTTCGATTCATGAGAGGTTTGCTTTTGTCAAAGCCCCCTGTCAAACCTCCACCGGTGTCATGGGATCTCAACATCATCCTCACCCAGCTGATGAAAGCTCCTTTTGAGCCACTGAATTCCTGCCATCTGAAGTGTTTGACCTGGAAGGTCATTTTTTTTGGTGGCTGTTACTTCAACTCGTAGAGTCAGTGAGCTTCAAGCCTTGGTAGCCCATGCTGCCTGTACTAAATTTCATCATAACAGAGTAGTCCTCCGCACTCACCCTAAGTTCTTGCCGAAGGTGGTGTCGGAGTTCCATCTGAACCAGTCAGTTGTCTTGCCAACATTCTTTCCCCGTCCTCATACCCGCCCTGCTGAATGTCAGTTGCATACATTGGACTGCAAGAGAGCATTGGCCTTCTATGTGGCGCAGACAAGCCCCTTTAGACAGTCCGTCCAAATGTTTGTTTCTTTCGACCCCAACAGAAGGGGAGTTGCTGTCGGGAAACGCACCATTTCCAATTGGCTAGCAGATTGCATTTCCTTCACTTACGCCCAAGTTGGGCTGACTCTTGAGGGTCATGTCACGGCTCAGTGTTAGAGCCATGGCAGCGTCAGTGGCCCACTTGAAGTCAGCCACTATTGAAGAGATTTGCAAGGTTGCAACGTGGTCATCTGTCCACACATTCACATCTCTTTACTGTCTTCAGCAGGATAGCCGACGCAACAGTCGGTTTGGGCAGTCGGTGCTGCAGAATCTGTTTGGGGTTTAGAATCCAACTCCACCCCCCGAGGACCATTTTTATTCTGTTCCAGGCAGCACTCTCAGATGTTTCTTCGTCGGTCAATTTTTGTTATGTCCTCGCCGTTGCAAGGCCCAATTGACCCTGTTTGTTGTTTTGAGTGAGCCTGGGGGCTAGGGATACCCATATGTGAGAACAAGCAGCCTGCTTGTCCTCGGAGAAAGCGAAGTTACTTACCTGTAGCAGGTATTCTCCGAGGACAGCAGGCTGATTGTTTTCACCAACCCGCCGCCTCCCCTTTGGAGTTGTTCTTTTCTTTGGTTTTGCTTCATAAGTTGACTGAAGCGGGACTCTCGCGCGACGGGCGGGAAGATGGCCGCGCATGTGTGGTGCGCGCGCCCGCGCACTCGAAGGCTTTAGCATCCTTTGTTGCTAGGAAGATTTTCCGGACCTGGGGCTGCCGTGGACTTCACCCATATGTGAGAACAATCAGCCTGCTGTCCTCGGAGAATACCTGCTACAGGTAATTAACTTCGCTATATAAAAAATGAGAAAAATTGGAAAAATGATTTGAAGGTGGAAATAAAATTTATGATACTGATGATGCAGATGGAATCTCATTTAAGTATATTTGGGATTAGCATCACTGAGGCGCCCTACCTTAAAATTTAACTGATCTATTAATCTATGGGCTTTAGGAATCCTTTTTTTAAACATATATGCCTATTTGATTCCTGTACCTGGATTATATTTATTGTTTATGCAAGCAGATTGTAGTCTCCATACACTAATATTGCCATTAACACACAGCCATTTTTTAAAATTACCACATGAATACACCTGTTTTGTAGGTAGTAAGGGCTCCGGTATCCATGCTGTAATTTAGCACGCCCACTCTCCACTCCTGACACGGCATCTCAAAAGTTTATGAAAATTTAATCCGTAAGTTTGTTACACAGGATGCCTGAGCACATTAACTGTATTCCTTTTTTTTTGCTGCATTAGGCGCACATTAGTGCCTAATGCAGCTTAGTAAAAGGACCCCTTAACTAGCTATTTTGTATTGAACTTTCAATCCATCCTCCAAAAAGGAACCACAGAAATTTGGGGGGGGGGGGGGGGTCCATGATCTCTCAGCTGTTGTCACTGAAAAAAAATTATTTTTCAACAACGAGTCACTTTTTGAGATGTAAACATGAATACAAGATTTTTTTTTTCATTCTATTTCTAGCCTGTCTTTTTGAAGAACACCAAAGTGAATAAGGTGGTAAGGGATTTTGAAAAACAAATGGCAGTGAAGTGTAGACATTCAAACCTTCCTTCTGCAGATTATAAATTATTAGGCTATTTAACTACATAATGAATGATGGTAGATATAGATAAGTGACCTGTCCAGTTTATGCAGTGTAGAATCATCCGTTTGATAGATGGCTTTTAAAATGCAATCCAAAATTTCTAAATTCAACACAAAGTGTAATCACACATTAATAAAATGCAGGTTACATTAACATTCTCTGAGGACAAGCAGGCATGATAGTCTCACATGTGGGTGACGTCATCCACGGAGCATGGTGCAGACACTGCCAAGTGCATTGTCACTTTAACACTTTGAGGCAGTACCCCCACCATGTGTGCACAAGTGCCTTCCTGCCAGACACTCGAGCGTGGGACTAGCAGTCTGTCGTTTTACGTGGCGCAGAGAGGTTGACTTTTTGATCTCTCCGCAACATGTCACATTTTTGTCTCTTTGGTGCCTTCTGTTTCTGGGGACATTTTTTCTTCATATTCTTCTTTCTTCTGTTCAATTTATACATTTTTATAAATTATTTTTCATTTTTCAATTTTTTGCCTTTTGGGTCCTCTGAGCCCTTCTTTTGCCTGGGAAACATCGATCATTTTTGGGTACGCGACTACTCGAGCTCCTCAGACCATAGAACCTTTTGAACTAGTGTTGGCCTTTTTTCCCCTCTGTCAATGAGGGTGCCGAGTGGCTTTAAGAAGTGTACTCAATGCAATAGGATTATTTCAGGCACAGACCCCATAACTGCTGTGTTCCGTGCTTAGGTCCAAAGCACTGGGACATACAGTGTAGCCTCTGCCTGTGCATGTAAGCGAGGACCCTTAAAACTCGCAGAGTTCAACGTGAAAAACATTTTGGTTTTGCATCAACATCTGTGTCGACATCCACATTGAGCGTGGCAGGGGATTCAGTACTCGACACAGAACCTGCATTGACATAAGTTATACCAACACAACACCAAGAAGGTCAGATATCATACCCGTAAGGACTCTACATCCTTGTTGTCGGTGCTTCATGCATCAAGGGACCTGCAGAGTAAAAAGCCTAAGACACATTGCCATCATTCTCCGTCCAGGCACTCTGCCCACACCTCAATGCACGGGAAGCATCCATGCCACAGTGACCACTCTTTCTCTCCAGTTTATTTATCATTAAGAGCCTTCAAGGTCTTTGAGATCTCTTACACCTGCATGGGCTAGAACTCAAGCTCCATCCACGCCACTTTCTCAGCGGGTACTGACACCTAATCTTCATGAGGAAATCCGGGCTATACTCAAGCAATTGCTTTCAGGGTTACTGCATTCACAGTTTATACAGGCTTACAGGGTGCTTGTGCCAGAATCTGTTCAGCCCGTCAATACATCAGAGAGACAGTCATGGGAAAGGTCCTACCAGTCCTGCATGCTGGCTCGGCGTCGATCATCCGGGGCAGCACGAACCTGACTAATGCATGTGTCTACATCAGCAGAAAAACTTTCTCCAACTTCAGAGACTCATCTGTCACAATGCACCTCACTGCAAAGCTGATTTTCTAGTCAACACTTCCTTCTACATACTTCCCATGAACGATACTTTGAAGAATCAGACTTGGACCTGTCCTGGGAGATGGATCAGGACTCGCAAGATTTCTCATGTGATGCTTCTCCACCACCTGAGACACATAGGTCTCCTCTAGAAAGTATATTCTTTCTGGCTTTGTCCGTGAGATGGTTCAAGCCATATCTTTCAAATTAGAAACAGAGGAAGAAACTTGTTCAGAACTTTTTTAAGTTCTGCATTTTGACTCTCCTAGAGAAGGAATTACTGTTCCACTTCATACAATTATGAAAAATACTGTACTCAAAAACTGGGAGACAACACTAACAGTTCAGGTTACCCCAAAGAAAATTGATACAATGTGTAGGATACAGAAATCCGCTTGAGAAAACAGTTAACCCATCATTCCCTAGTTGTGGAATCACAGTTCAAAATTTCATGCTTCTGTTCCTCCAGGAAAAGAAGCTAGAATATTAGACTTTTTTGGCAGAGAAAATTTTCAAGCTTCAGTGCTAACCAACTGCATATTGGATTATCTATTTTATTCCACAATTTACATAAACTCTTTAATGCAGAGTATTCTATCTTTTGAGGAATTCCTTCCCCCTGAGGTAGCTGAAGAATTCCATAAGCTTCACAGAAAACTTAGACTGTCATAAATATCTGGCAAGACAAGCCTTTGATGTCTCTTCATGCATTTCTGCCTTAGCATTGGTAATATGATGACTCATTATGAGAGTGGTGTCGAAAATAACCCCTAGAACTCTAGTCATTCTATCAACTGAAATTCTTATTCCTGAGGGGAAAGAACTCTACATCTGGAACGTTACTGAACCAGAGAATCTTATTTTTTTGTGTACTCAAATAATCCTTAATGGTCCATTGTTCAATACTATGTATACAGTCATTTACTAAACATATGACAGATGCATAGATAGGTGTTAAACATATGACAGATGCATAGATAGATATGAGCTCTGTGGGTTCTTCAGCATCCCCAGTATGGAGCAAATTCCTTCACTGTGTCCAGAGAGGGATAATTTTGTTGAGTTTTTAGCACCTCCAATCATTTTGTATTTTATTGACAACACAGAAAAAGCACAAAAGGGCCTCCAAGTTTGGAACAACGCAAAAACTTTAATAGAAGGCAACCCAACATGGGCCGTGTTCCGGCGCTCAGAGCGCCTACCTCAGGGGTCTAAAAACACAGATATAAATACAAATATAAAAATTCATACATTTAAATAAGGACAGCAATAATAGGTGTATATAAGTACATAAGTAATGCCACACTGGGAAAAGACCAAGGGTCCATCGAGCCCAGCATCCTGTCCACGACAGCGGCCAGTCCAGGCCAAGGGCACCTGGCAAGCTTCCCAAACGTACAAACATTCTATACATGTTATTCCCGGAATTGTGGATTTTTCCTAAGTCCATTTAGTAGCAGTTTATGGACTTGTCCTTTAGGAAACCGTCTAACCCCCTTTTAAACTCTGCCAAGCTAACCGCCTTCACCACGTTCTCTAGCAACGAATTCCAGAATTTAATTACGCGTTGGGTGAAGAAAAATTTTCTCCGATTTGTTTTAAATTTACTACACTGCAGTTTCATCGCATGCCCCCTAGTCCTAGTATTTTTGGAAAGCGTGAACAGACGCTTCACATCCACCTGTCCCACTCCATTCATTATTTTATATACCTATCATGTCTCCCCTCAGCCGTCTCTTCTTCAAGCTCAAAAGCCCTAGCCTCCTTAGTCTTTCTTCATAGGAAAGTCGTCCCATCCCCGCTATCATTTTAGTCGCCCTTCGCTGCACCTTTTCCAATTCCATTATATCTTTCTTGAGATGCAGCGACCAGAATTGAACACAATACTCAAGGTGCGGTCGCACCATGGAGCGATATAACGACATTATAACATCCTCACACCTGTTTTCCATACCTTTCCTAATAATACCCAAAATTCTATTCGCTTTCCTAGCCGCAGCAGCACACTGAGCAGAAGGTTTCAGTGTATTATCGACGACGACACCCAGATCCCTTTCTTGGTCTGTAACTCCTAACGTGGAACCTTGCATGACGTAGCTATAATTCGGGTTCTTTTTTCCCGCATGCATCACCTTGCACTTGCTCACATTAAATGTCATCTGCCATTTAGCCTCCCAGTCTCGTAAGGTCCTTCTGTAATTTTTCACAATCCTGTCACGAGTTAACGACTTTGAATAACTTTGTGTCATCAGCAAATTTAATTACCTCGCTAGTTACTCCCATCTCTGAATAATTTATAAATATATTAAAAAGCAGCGGCCCTAGCACAGACCCCTGAGGAACCCCACTAACTACCCTTCTCCATTGTGAATACTGCCCATTTAACCCCACTCTCTGTTTCCTATCTTTCAACCAGTTTTTAATCCACAGTAGGACATTTCCTCCTATCCCATGACCCTCCAATTTCCTCTGTAGCCTTTCATGAGGTACCTTGTCAAACGCCTTTTGAAAATCCAGATACACAATCCTGCTTATTTTCGAAAGGAGAAAAACGCCCATGTTCGAGAGATGGGCGTCCATTTCCCGTGGGCAGCCAAATCGGTATAATCGAAAGCCGATTTTGGTCGTCTTCAACTGCACTCCGTCGCAGGAACGAATAAAGTTGACGGGGGCGTGTCAGAGGCGTGGTGAAGGCGGGACTGGGGCGTGGTTATCGGCTGAGCAGAGATGGGCGCACTCGGCCAATAATGGAAAAAAGAAAGGCGTTTTTAGCGAGAATTTAGGACACATTTTTTGGACCTTTTTTTCTCACGAACAGGTCCCAAAAAAGTGCCCTAAATGACCAGATGACCACAGGAGGGAATCAGGGATGACCTCCCCAGACTTCCCCAGTGATCACTAACCCCCTCCCACCAAAAAAAAACCCACTTGCAAAAATCTTATTTCCCAACCTCTATGCCACCCTCAAATTCCATACCCACCTCCATGACAGCAGAATGTGTTCGATCCTCTCACAGCCTTTCCCTAGGTCAGATGTGACTCTCGGGTTCACTGCAGGGTCACATCAGCATTGCATTGTGGTGGGTGTAGGGTATTGGGCTCCGTGATTTCACTAGCTTGTGTTACAGTCTCACGATGTTGGTAGTTGGTAGGCTCTTCTCCCATGGTGCTTTTCCCCCTGCTTACTGGGTCAGAGTGTGCCCTGTTGTGTTTCCGGTAGTCCACAAGGTAGTGGCCATTTTTGTAAGTCCGTTTTAGATCCCTTTCGTGTGTTAGCCACGTTACAGAACTTAGTTCTTACCTAGAATGTTGCTGAAAGAGGGCATTGTACACCATTCTGCCAGCTCTGAGCTACGGCTAATCTTAGTACCAGGGAGACTCGTTGCCAGTGGGGCACAACCTCTGATCTGCAGTTAACTGTGAGTAAACGCGGTTATTGAAATAAAGGACGTTTTCAGCGAGATTAGTCTTACGGTGATCTGCAGTTAACTGTGAGTAAACGCGGTTATTGAAATAAAGGATGTTTTCAGCGAGATTAGTCTTATGGTGTGAACTGCTGTGCCAAGGTTATACAGCAGCAACAAGTCCTGTCCCTGGAGCACTTTTAGTGGGTAATGCACTGCACTTCAGGCAGGCGGACCCAGGCCCATCCCCCCCTACCTGTAACACTTGTGGTGGTAAATGGGAGCCCTCTAACTCCCCCCCCCCCCCAAAACCCACTGTACCCACATGTAGGTGCCCCCCTTCACCATTAAGTGCTATGGTAATGGTATTGAGTTGTGGGGAGTGGGTTTTGGGGGGGATTTGGGGGTCTCAGCACCCAAGGTAAAGGAGCTATGCACCTGGGAGGTAATTTAATGTTTTTTCCTATTTTTTAAAAGTGCTCCCTAGGGTGCCCGGTTGTTGTCCTGGCATGTGAGGGGGACCAGTGCACTACGAATCCTGGCCCCTCCCACGACCCAAAGCCTTGGATTTGGTAGTTTTTGAGCTGGGACGCTTCGGTTTCGATTATCGCTGAAAAACGAAAACGCCCAGCTCAAACAAACGCTCACATCCAATGCATTTGCCTGGCACAAACCGTATTTGCGAAACTAAAGAGAAATGTCTATCTTTTTCAAAAATACGATTCGCCCCACCCCTTCCCGGACCCGTTCTCGGAGATGGACGTTCTTACACATGGGCGTTTGCGTTCGATTGCCCCTCTATATCAGCCGGCTCCCGTTTGTGTTCATATATAATTGGTTAAAAGATATAGATGAAACAGAATAGTATGTAAAACATATGAAAATAAAACATACATAGCCAATAAAAAAAATTTTTTTAATTTATTTTTTAAAACGTTTTCTGTGTGTTGTATGGGGATACAATTCTCAATCAGAAATCTGCAATTTGTTTAGCAGGAAAAAGCCTCGATCGAATCATTTTATCCATAAATGGTCTATATGATAGATTGTGTAAAGATGGAAAGAATAAACATTGGCCAGAACGGACCACGTGACTTTGAAATCCTCAAATCTTGCTAAGAAAATGACGTCTTGAATACCAGTGAGCAAATAGACCACGTTTCGGTAAACTGAAAAAAAAATAATAATAAAAACAAGTGTATTTGACATTGTTTGTCCATATTTGAGAGCAGCAAAAAAAAATTTTTATTTATCAAATCGTATGGTGGACAAAGCTTGAATCAGTTTAATTTTCTTAGTACTTTCTGATCTAAAAGTATATGTGGGTCATCGTCCTTAGATTAAAAAGTGGTTACAATATAATGTTACACCATAAGGCAGAATGTATGCCATACTGATGACATATATCCTCAGATTTAGATATGGATTATTCAATATGCTAAATATATTGATACTGGTGTCCTATGTCAATAAGCAGCATTTATAAGACCGAAAAGTTTAATGTATCCTATGCAGGCATCATATATCCTCAGATTTAAATATCTGTTATGCAAAGTAAATTTGCCTCATGAAGCTAATAATGGTCTTTAATCATTTTTAACAATGATTTTAAAAATGTATATCCTTAGATCTACTCATTCATCAGTTTTGCATATTTATGACTTTTGACCAGTGTCTCTTCATTACAAAGCTGATGTCACTTGCTATGATGCATGCTTGGCTTTAAAATCCTGCTTTGAGCGGTTCCCACTCTTTCTGGCGATTTACAGAACCCACTGCTACGCTACGCGCTTCAGTTTTTGTGACAGTGTGGTAAGTCCTGTTTTTACATTTTTTGCATGTAACAGACCTTTTTAGATTAAAATAATAACCAAACTCTCTATTTTTCAAGTTACCAGCTCACCAAGCAGCTTTATATTTTTCTTGGCGGGTCACAGGATCAGCCGTCACGCATTCAGTTTTAGTCAGTTGCTACAGTGAGGAAACTTTTGTTTCTTTTAGCACATAGAAATTTGATTTCTTCGCCTCATTTTAGACATCTGATTTGTTAAGCGACATACCTATAATTTTTGGTTCTCTGAATGTTGCACCCAAGTCTTGTTTACCTTGCTTAGTAGGAATCATTTCCGATAAGCTTCAACTTTTGGTACTTAACAATATGAGAGACCAAAATTATTAGCTTCATGAGGCAAGTTTACTTTGCATAACAGATACTTAAATCTGAGGATATATGACGCCAGCATAGGATACATTAAACATTTTGGTCTTATGAATGCTATGTATTGACATAGGACACCGGTATCAATATATTTAGCATATTGCATAATCCATATCTAAATCTGAGGATATATGTCGTCTGTATGGCATACATTCTGCCTTATGGTATAACATTATCTTGTAACCACTTTTTAATCTAAGGACGATGACCCGCATATATTTTTAGATCACAAGGCACTGCCATAATTAACTGATTCAGGCTTTTTCCACCATACGATTTGATAAATAAAATTTTTTTTTTTTTTTTTTTGCTGCTCTCAAATATGGACGAACAAAGTCAAATACACTTATTTTTATTATTATTTTTATTTTTCAGTTTACTGCAAAACGGTCTATTTGCTTATTGGTATTCAAGACGTCATTTTCTTGTTAAGATTTGCAGATCTCAACATCACTTGGTCCATTCTGGCCAATGTTTATTCTGTCCATCTTCAATGTAACATATAGACCATTTATGGATAAAATGATTTGATCGAGGCTCTTTCCTGCTAAACAAATTGTAGGTTTCTGATTGAGAATTGTATCCCCATATAACACAGAGAAGAAAAAAAACATACCTATCCAATAATAATTTTATTTTCATATGTTTTACATACTATTTTGTGGTTCATCTATATCTTTTAACCAATTATATATGAAGTAGCACACACTAATATATATATATATATACACACACATTATTGCTATCCTTATTTAAATGTATGAATTTTTATATTTGTATTTATATCTGTGTTTTTAGACCCCTGGGGCAGGTGCTCTCAGCGCCAAAACACGGCCCGTGTCGGGTCGCCTTCTATTAAAGCTTTTGCTTTGTTGTAACCTTGGAGGCCCTTTTGTGCTTTTTCTGTGTTGCCTATTGGACTTGTGTACTTTTGGACCCTCTCTTCTACTGCCTGGTATTTTATTGACAACAGATAATAAAACCATCGCTAGACAGCAAATTACACACACAGAGAATACTAGCCAGGAATCCACAATCATCATTGTAAAAAGTTGACTTCTGTGGGCATCTTCAAGTCCTTGGTGATACAAGCATACATCAGAAGATCTCGTGTTCATGTCCTAAGGTTCTGGCAGAGACGTTGGAAGAAGCTCATAGCACCCAGACAAAATGCACTAAAAATGAAGATTTTTTTTTTCTTTTTAAATAAAAATTGAAATTTGTTTTATAATACCTATATAATTCCTCAAGAAACATTTTAACTTAGCAAGGTTGAAATGGCTTCTTAAGTTGTATATTTTCTCAGAACAGTGTCGTGTGTGCCTCACATGGATCAGTGTGAAAGTATCTTAATTCTTTGCATAGAAATCGTTAAAGCAGTGAAGCTGAGCCAAGCAATAGTAGAATGGTACTTCATCTTTTATTGGTATTGCTACTTGTGATTAAATACTACGGATAATTCTAAATCCCTGCTATAAAATTAGTTTGAAAGTACCATTTATTGTATGTAATACTTAAAACTTGAAGCTTTGCTCTGTTCTAATCCATTACTGTTAATTAGTTTTGAGTTATTACTGTATTAATGTCACATATGTGATCTTAGTCTCTTTAACATATGTTATTCTTAGAATGATAAATCAAAACTTTATAACTAAAGCATTTGTAGTGGCATGAGTGGTCATAGCTAGTTTTGGTATGACATGGTCCTTACTAGATGTAGTCTTTACAGTGTTCACCCAAAGGTTGGTGTGACACTGGCTGATATTTCATACTAGTCCTACTTTAGATCAGCAGTGAGATTTGACAGTGTGTCTCTTCTGATGTAGTCGTCTCTTTATTTTTTCATCAAATTAAAAGCATTACAACTACTTATTCTAAGTATACCTTGTTGAAGCAGGAGTGCAGCCTCGCTAAGGTCATGAATCATTTAATTCATAATTAATAATGTTTCAAGCCAGGTGTTGGTAGTACATAACACAATACTTCAGCTGGTTAAAATTGATTTAGTGCAGCATCAACAAAGAAGATACATTCACCAGCATTTTCTAAACAAACAGCCTTTGAAAGAGTTACAGTAAAACTGATGACTTTGTAAGGTTTTATACAAGGCATGTACTTTTGCTGTCTTTGTAATTGATTTTCTACATTTATTTAGGGAAATGTGAGATTATGATAAGCAGTTTAATGTGATTTTAGACATCATTCTTATGTAAGATTTATGGTGGATCTGAAGTAAAGGTGGCTCTTCGGAATGTGTGTTTAGGGTTATCTTTGAAGAGAGTTGGAGGTCAGTACTGCTACATAAGTAGAATGTGTGATATTCAGTAGATAGTTTTGGTTTAATTCCCAGTGTGTTTTTAGAAATGTGCTAGTGCTTTCCCATTCCCTTCTGCTGAATCACTCACAAACTTAAAGTGAAAAAATCTGTGTTCTCTCACCTCCCCCAAGGACCTATTTCCACACTTGATGGAGTCATTCCAAAGTTTTAAGGGAAGGATGCACACACAAACCAGAATACAGATATTTTATCATCTGATAAGCCCCTGTGCTATTGAAATAAGGCTAAAATCTGAGTGAACAAATGTAATAAAATCTTATTGCGTTTCTTTCTCTGTATGTACTAGTGTCTAGTGAAAACATATTAAATCAGATGTTGGGTTTAATCTTTCTGGGGAGAAAGTATTTAAAAAGAAAATAACCCCACACCATATAACTTTCTAGTTCATACTAAATTTTGAAGAATATGTAACGATGTTAAATAAAGTTAATATAATTTAATTAACAGTGTTTCCTATAGTGACTTTTTTCAGCCTACATTGTAAACTGTAGTTTATATGGGGTAAATACTGAGGGGTTAATATTGAGCCTATGTGGCAAACTTATTAATTTAAGATCCAGCACTTAAATTAATACATTGTTGGGAGGTTTGACAGTGAGAGACCATGTGAACCCCCCCCCCCCCTTTATGTTTATTATCATTGTCTCCTGGTTGAATATAGATCTTGGTTTAAGGCACATCGGACATTGTCTGCAGGTGTACCTGCTTATTTAAATGCTTTGCTTAAGCAGTATGTTCCTTCTAGGGCTTTGAGGTCTAAGGATGCTTCATTGTTACTGCTTCCAGCTTTGGCTTAAGCACTTTTATCAGCTAGGGAGGGTGGTGGTGGTTTTTTTTTTTTTTTTTTTGGTCTATTCCATTTTTGTGCAATGAACTCCCTATAGAGATTCACGAGGAAAAGTCGTATAAACAGTTTAAAGTAAAATTAAAAACATACTTTTTTCTAAATTTTTGAGCCAAGCAGCCTAATCGTTGTGAGCGTGTTAGATCACCTGCAGGTGTGGATGAGTTAGGATTAGATGTGGATGGGCTGGAATGTAAATTTTAAGGGGTTTCAACGTTAGCTTCAGAACTTAGTACAAGAACAGTGCTGGGCAGACTTCTACAGTCTGTATCCTGAGAATGGCAAGGACAAATCAAACTCTGGTATAAAGTATCACATACCATGTAAAATGAGTTTATCTTGAGCAGACTGGATGGACCGTACAGGTCTTTTTCTGCCGTCATTTACTATGTTACTATGTGTGTACTGTGTGTTTGAGCCTATATTGTATTTTATGGCAATGTTTTCTGTTTTATTGAATTTTATTATAAACCACTCTGACTTTGTATTACAAAATAGAGTGATATATCAAGAGGCTCATTTTCAAAGCACCGTAGACTTAGAAGGTTATATATGTTGCTATGTAACTTTTTAGGTCTGTGTGTGTTGAAAAAGTATTAAAGATACTTATCTTTCGATGGTCCTTTGCTCGGTCTGGGTGCTTTGTATGTTATTTCCTGAAAGCAGCTTTGTTTTAATGCCTGTTAGTTTCGCTTTCATGGCTGCACTGCTGGTTTGCTGATTTCCTGGTAGCGTTATCAGCCTCTATGGCCTTACTCCTGTGTTGTAACACTAAGTGCTTCTTGCTTTTTATATATGTTTTACAGGGTTTTACATTTCTTGCTCCCTATTTTAAAGCTGTAGTATTTGGTTCTAGGTTCTTTTCCTAAAGCTTGTAATTCTGGCACGCTGCTCTAGACTGCGGTTTTGCCTTTGAACCGTTGCCTAGAACCCGATGAACCCCTATATGTTCTAAACTATTAAACTACATACATTCTGTGACACAATACATATAAGCAGTGACCTTTTGAATAACTTATCTGTCGAGTCTAGCTTACTAAATAGGCCTAAACTAAATGGATAAGTCATCTAGTTAGTAGCTGAATGTTGCACTATCCAAATGGTTTTAAAGCACACCCTCACTCCTTTCCAAACCTGGCCCCATACTATATTTATTTATTTATTTATTTAGATTTTGCTCACACCTTTTTCAGTAGTAGCTCAAGGTGAGTTACATTCAGGTACTCTGGATATTTCTCTGTCCCAGGAGGGCTCACAATCTAAGTTTGTACCTGAGGCAATGGAGGGTTAAGTCACTTGCCCAAGATCAAAAGGCGCAATTATAACATTGCTTTACCATGTCTGGAAAACTGTTAGTACATACTTTTCATGTATTTCAACATCGGTTATCTCTCCTGTCTCTACTCTCGAGTATATGTACTCAGATCTTTAAGTCTCTTTCATACATCTTTTGGTACAACCCTTCATACCATTGTCACGAAACGCCAAGCCGCCTGTGGCCACTTAAGAGGGTCTCTCCCCAGAACAGCTCAGGTCCGCCTGCACCTGTTGCTTGTGCTCTACACTAGCACCCTCCTCCCACTGACTGGGTTTTGGGCGAGTCGCCTATTCGCAAGGTGTTCCCCAGTGATTTTTAAGTTATTAGGGCCATACTCCCACAGTTCCTAGAAAGCACCCACAGACCAACTACCGTGCAGGTCTTTTTCTGCCGTCATCTACTATGTTATACTTAGTCAGTCCAGACAAGCAGAGGAAATAAACTAAGAATGCTTATTGTCATTAAAAATTAGAACAATGAACAAAAAAGGTGCAGTCAGCAAACAGTAACAACTGAAATATGGATAAATTATAACATTATCTAAACATTTTATCACTACCTGAATAGTGCCTGGGAAGTACAGGAAATGTAGCTGCTCACGGGGTATGTAATATAACTGCTAACAGGGTCTCAGTAAAGAGGTCTTTCTCTCTCTACTTCCAAGCTGAGACTGGAGAAAAATTCAGTATTTCCTAGATGAATTTGATCTCCTGGGCCAATCAGAGCCCAGAACAACAAGTTTTAAAAATAGCTGGCCATATCACTATCAGGCTTATTTTCGAAAGTGATCGCTGGCCATTTCCCGACATAAATCGGGAGATGGCCGGCGATCTCTCAAAAGTGGCGAAATCGGTATAATGGAAAGCGGCTTTTTTGACAGCATCACCGCTTTACCGTCGCCTCGCTGGCGAAAGTTCAAGGGGGCGTGTCGGCGGCGTAGCGAAGGCGGGGCATGGGCGTGGCTACCAGATGGCCGGCTTTCGCGGATAATGGAAAAAAAAGCGGTGTTAAGCAGTATTTCGCCGGGTTTACTTGGTCCTTTAATTTTCATGACAAAGCCTCAAAAAGGTGCCCCAATTGACCAGATGACCACTGGAGGGAATGGGGGATGACCTCCCCGTAGTCCCCCAGTGGTCACCAACCCCTTCCCACACTAATAAAATAAAAATAAAACACTTTTTTGCCAGCCTCTATGCCAGCCTGAAATGTCATACCCAACTCCCTGACAGCAGTATGCAGGTCCCTGAAGCAGTTTTTAATGGGTGCAGTGCACTCCAGGCAGGCAGACCCAGGTCCATCCCCCCCCCTACCTGTTACACTTGTGGTGCTAAGTGTTGAGCCCTCCAAACCCCCCCCCCCCCAAAACCCACTGTACCCAGTTGTAGGTGCCCCCCTTCAGCCATAAGGGCTATGGTAATAGTGTAGAGTTGTGGGGAGTGGGTTTGGGGGGGGGGATTTTGGGGGCTCAGCACCCAAGGGAAGGGAGCTATGCACCTGGGAGCTATTTGTATTTTGTTTTTAAATTTTTAGAAGTGCCCCCTAGGGTGCCTGGTTGGCGTCCTGGCATGTCAGGGGGGCCAGTGCACTACAAACGCTCCTCCCACGACCAAATGCCTTGGATTTCGCCGGCATTGAGGTGGCCGGCATTTTTTTTCCATTATTGCTGAAAAACAAAACCGGCAATCTCAAACCCGGTGAACTCTGGCATTTGGCCGGGCTAAACCGTATTATCGAAAGAAAGATGGCCAGCCATTTTTTTTTCGATAATACGGTTCCGGACAGCTGTTGTGTCGCCGCCAAAATAGATAGAGGGAAAAGTAATTTCTCAGTAACAGCTTTAAACAAAAACATGCACCACCTGCTGGTCAAACTAGAGAAATACACTTCAAGAAATAAAGCGAAGATACTTACCTGTAGCAGGTATTCTCCGAGGACAACAGGCTGATTGCTCTCACATGTGGGTCGTCATGGATAGTATTGGGGCATAAAGTCAGATATTCAGCCTAGAGGCATCCATATAATTTGTTAAAGTACACAGATAATGAAGTTATACGTTCACTAGCTACTAATGAAATATAATTTTGAATATTGGACTGTCTAGAGTCCTTTTATTTATTTATTTATTGCATTTGTACCCCACATTTTCCCACCTATTTGCAGGCTCAATGTGGCTTACATAGTACCGTCAAAGGCGTTTGCCCAGTTGGTGGATAACAAATACAAAGTTGTACAGTGATCATATGAGGTATAAGTGGTGGGTCGAAATGGATGAAGATTGCGTGTTGTCCTGTGCGATCATAGTCATGTTGTGTTGGTAGGTGAAGGGGGGTTGTTGGGGTAGGCCTTTTTGAAGAGGTTGGTTTTTAGTGATTTCCTGAAGTTCAAGTGGTCGTGGATTGTTTTCACAGCTTTTGGGAGCCCATTCCATAGTTGTGCGCTTATGTAAGAGAAGCCGGCTGCATACGTTGTTTTGTATTTCAGTCCTTTGCAATTTGGGTAGTGTAGGTTTAGGTAGGATCTTTATGATCTGACATTGTTTCTTATTGGTAAGTCTATAAGGTCTGTCATGTATTCTGGGACTGCGCCGTATATGATTTTGTGGACTAAGGTGCAGATTTTGAAGATGATCCGTTATTTGATTTGGGAGCCAATGCAAATTTTCTCGGAGGGGTTTGGCACTTTACTAAGGTGTGTTGAAAAATGGCCTTTGGTAGTGTAGATGCGTGTTTTGGGCACGCGTAGAATCATTTTTCAGCGTATCTGCAAAAAAATGCCTTTTTTATTTTTGCTGAAAATGGATGTGCGGCAAAGTGAAAATTGCCGTGCGGCCATTTTGGGTCTGAGACCTTACTGCCAGCCATTGACCTAGCTGTAAAGTCTCACGCGGTAACTGGGCAGTAATGACCTACATGCGCCAAATGCTACTTAGCGCGCGTAGCGGACGTGCACCAGAAAATAAAAAAAATTTCAGGCGCAGGTAGCGGACGCATGCCAAAAATGAAATTACCGCAAGGGGCACACGGTAGCCATGCAGTAACTCCATTTTGGCACGTGTTGGGTGTGCGTAGACACTTACACAGCTTCGTAAAAGAGCTCCTCTTGTGTTCAGATTTCTTTTCCTGTTTATTTCGGTTGCCATGTGTAGTTTTATTCCCATTTGATGTGTAATTTCTCCTTTATATATAAATGAAATAAAAATTGGGAGTTTTCCGCTAATTTTCCAGTGTGTTTCCCCAAAATATTTTGAAGGACAACTGCCTGTCTACGTAAACTAAACTAAAAAGTATTTAACGCAATAACCATGTGGTTCTAAGCGGTTTAAACGTGTATTAATTTGGTACTATCAAATTAAAATTACTTTTCACCTTGTTAGATTGTATAAGACTTCATTTTCATCTTGTAAGGTTGTATAACATGCCCAGGGCTATTTTGTTTAACCAGTTGTGTGATACATGTTTTCATCCATATTAGCTCATTCCAATGGCAATGTATTCTTAAGCTTACATCACTAGAGTTGAACTTACTATAATGTTTTTGTTGTTGTTGGAGGTTTGTTGGGTTTTTTTTGTTGTTGTTGTTAATCAATATTAGTTTAGATGAACACTTACTAATGATAGTGATTTAGAAACTGTATCTATTCAAAAGTGACTCCATTTTTGTAGATTTAGCATAGCACCACATTAGTGGGAACTTGGCTTTCATTGTTAAAGTGGAGCACGTGATCTGGTGCAGGAGGTAATGTGGGGCCGCTTGATAACAGTGATCATAATATGATCAGATTTGATATCAGCTTTGGAGTAAGTACACATAGGAAATCCAATACTTCAGCATTTAACTTTCAAAAAAGAGACTGATAAAATGAGAAGAACGATGAAAAATAAAAACTTAAAGGTGCAATTTCAAAGGTAAAAAATTTACATCAGGTGTGGATGCTGTTCAAAAATCTAAATATAATAATCAAAAACACATAAATATATACTAAAAAACACAATTCAATCTCCATGATAAAATTAATATAAATATAAAAAACATATATTTATATAAAGGAACTATTTGTCTGCCATCTGAGAAATCTTTTGTTTGTTACTTTTTTTCTAAAAACTGTTTTTTGGGAATTGTTTTGGTACTCCTAATCTAAATACTTTGTTCTATTTATGATACATATGCACATATATTTGAGATTTGATTTTAAATTTCATATATAACATCCATCTGTTTTATATATATTTTGTATTTATTATCATTTCATGTACTTACAAAAAATAACTTGTCAATTTTATTCTATGATCTTTTTATTTACATGGTATATAACATGTTTTTATCATTTCTTTGTCATAGATTTCTTAGATAGCAGACAAATAATTTTGTCATTTATTTTGCAAGATTACTTTTGTAACATAGTAACATAGTAGATGACGGCAGAAAAAGACCTGCATGGTCCATCCAGTCTGCCCAACAAGATAAACTCATATGTGTATACCTTACCTTGATTTGTACCTGCCTTTTTCAGGGCACAGACTGTACAAGTCTGCCCAGCAGTATTTCCCGCCTCCCAACCACCAGTCCCACCTCCCATCACTGGCTCTGGCACAGACCGTATAAGTCTGCCCTCCACTATCCTCGCCTCCCAACCACCAACCCCTCTTCCCCCACCTGCTCCGCCACCCAATTTCGGCTAAGCTTCTGAGGATCCATTCCTACTGCACAGGATTCCTTTATGCATATCCCACGCATGTTTGAATTCTGTTACCTTTTTCATCTCCACCACCTCCCACGGGAGGGCATTCCAAGCATCCACCACCCTCTCCGTGAAAAAATACTTCCTGACATCTTTCTTGAGCCTGCCCCCCTTCAATCTCATTTCATGTCCTCTCGTTCTACCGCCTTCCCATCTCCGGAAAAGATTTTTTTGCGGATTAATACCTTTCAAGTATTTGAACGTCTGTATCATATCACCCCTGTTCCTCCTTTCCTCCAGGGTATACATGTTCAGGTCAGCAAGTCTCTGCTCATACGTCTTGGAACGCAAATCCCATACCATTCTCATAGCTTTTCTTTGCACCGCTTCCATTTTTTTAACATCCTTCGCAAGGTTCGGCCTCCAAAACTGAACACAATACTCCAGGTGGGGCCTCACCAACGACTTGTACAGGGGCATCAACACTTCCTTTCTTCTGTTGATCACACCTCTCTCTATACAGCCTAGCAACCTTCTCGCTACGGCCACCGCCTTGTCACACTGTTTCGTCGCCTTCAGATCCTCGGATACTATCACCCCAAGATCCCTCTCCCCCTCAGTACCTATCAGAGTCTCACCGCCTAACACATAAGTCTCTCGTGGGTTTCTACTCCCTAAATGCATCGCTTTGCATTTCTTCGCATTGAATTTTAATTGCCAAACCGTAGACCATTTTTCTAGCTTCCTCAGATCCTTTTTCATGCTTTCCACTCCCTCCCGGGTGTCCACTCTGTTGCAAATCTTAGTATCATCCGCAAATAGGCAAACCTTCTAACCCTTCGGCAATGTCACTCACAAATATATTGAACAGAATCGGCCCCAGCACCGATCCCTGAGGCACTCCACTACTCACCTTTCCCTCCTCCGAGCGAACTCCATTTACCACCAACCTCTGTCGTCTGTCCGTCAACCAGTTCCTAATCTAGTTCACCACTTCGGGACCTATCTTCAGCCTATTGGAAATCAATAGGTATGTTCCTTTATATAAATATATGTTTTTTATATTTATATTAATTTTATCATGGAGATTGAATTGTGTTTTTTTTAGTATGTGTTTTTGATTATTATATTTGTTTATCTGTAGACCCCTGACGCAGGCCTCTACGGCCAAAACACGAATCATGTCAGGTTGTTTTTATTTTGAAATCTTTTTATTGGTTTTAGCAATAGAGAAAACATTATATCTACTAGTCCTAAACTACATAAAGCTAGTATTCTTCCTTGGGCTGCTTCCAATGATTCTCTACTTTGCAGGTATTCGGGAACTTCTTTTCAGTCCCCTGGGTGTCCATATTGCTGCTGTCCTTCTTTGGGACTCCTAAGCAGTCCAAACTCTAACTAATTCAACTAACCTGTTATTACATTTAAACCCTTTCCCTCCTTTCCTTCCCTCCCCCCTCCCCTTATCCTCCCTCTCCCCATTCGTAACAGTTCACTTCTTGCTGCTTTTTATCCACACTTCTGATCACATATTCCAGATACGGTCTCTTCCCCCTGGGGGTAGCATCTGCCAGAACGGCATCCAGGTACGATAAAAGTCCTTTTCTGTAAATCTCCGCTCTTGTCTATCTTCTGCCATTCTCTTCTCAAATCTCATATAGTCAATCATATAACCACGCCACTGCTGCAGTGTTGGTGTTTTATTTGTAATCCACTCTTTAAGGATTAATTTCTTAGCTGTCATTATAGCTCTGTGGGTAAACTTTTTAAATCCTGTCGGGATTGGACGCACGAGCGCTGGCCGATCAAAAAGCAACATAGGCCCCGTCCTACAAGTTGTACCCCACATCCTGGCAATCGACTGCAGCAGGGCGCCCCAAAACCGTTGGATCCTTGGGCAAGTCCAAAACATGTGGCCCAATGTCGCTCCCTGCGCCGCACACTTAGGACATTCTCCATCTGATGAAACTCCCATATAGAAGGCTCTTCGCGGTGGTATATATGTCCTTAAGGCAAATTTGTATTCCATTTCGTAATACAGGACCATTTTGGAGGAGTTTTGTATCGCATAAATGTAGTCCTGCAATACCCTCGGTGTTAAGGTGGCTGTCAATTCCGTGCTCCACAAGTGAGCCAGTGTCACATAATCTACTTCTTCTATCATATCTCTTAAATGTCTGTGGTGCATTGTCAATGACACTCTGCCCTGGGCCTGCAACGAGTATGCTGATGATATCTCCTCCTGCACATCTTCAGTCAGGCACTCCCAAGGCAGGCTGTTTATATAGTGTCTGAGTTGAAGATAACTAAAATAGTCCTCTGGTTGAAAGGAAAATTGGGCCTGAAGCTCTTCAAACGTCTTAATCCGCCCTTCCTCCGTCAGGACCTGGGAGATGTACACCAGACCGCTGCGGCGCCACCGCCTGGGACCACGGTGTAGGTTTCCAGGCGGGAATTGAGGATTCTCGCAAATTGCTAGAAGGGGGTGGTCTGTCCAGAAAAATGATGATAGTGGCAAGTCCAGCGCCACACCGCCCTGGCGGTGAGTAGTATGTGCAACTTTTTTAATACTGTGGGCATCTTTCCTCCTCCCACGTGTAGCAGACAGCTAAAGTGTATTCCTTGCATTAAAGAAGTTTCTAGCTCAGTTGCTGAGAACTCAGAGGTGGATCTGTACTAGTCTGATATGTGGCGCATGCTGCTTGCTACTGTGATGTACCAGATGCTTAACAAGCCTAGACCTCCGAATTCTCGCAGGATTTGCAACGTGGATATCGGTAGGTGCGCTTTCCGTCCCCTCCAGAGGAACCTCTGTATGTGTCTATTTAGTATTTTCTCATCTTCCAATTTTAAGAAGAGTGGGAGAGTCTGAAATATGTAAAGCCATTTGGGCACTATCACCATATTGTATACGGCGATCCGCCCCATAAGGGACAGAGGGTAGTTCTCCCACATGCGCAATTTTAAGCGTGTCGTCTCAAGGAGAGGCTCTACATTCTCCTGGTAAAGTCTGGTCAGATCTTGCGGGATAATAGTGCCCCGGTATCTAATCTTGTCCTTTGCTCTAGTTAGCGGGCATGTCTCCCTCCCTAATTGGTCTGCACTCGGGTACACCTCCATCACCAAAGATTTCTTTGTATTAAGTTTGAAGCCTGAGATTTGCCCAAATTCCCGTGTCAGCTGTATCACCTGGGTCAGGGCACTATGGGGTTGTGTGGTTACCACCATTAGGTCGTCTGCAAAGGCTAAAGCCTTAACGATATCTCCCCCAACTCTGACCCCTGGGATTCCCTCTGTCCTCTTCAAAGCTCGTAGGAGTGATTCCATTGATAGTACAAACAATTTTGGAGATAGAGGGCAGCCCTGCCTGGTACCTCTATGGATCCCAAACGGCTGAGCCCTTATGCCGTTCACTAAAACTGTGGCTGTCGGATCAGTGTATAAGGCCTCCACCGCTCTGTAAAACCAACCTCCAAAGCCCATGTATCTCAGGACTGTAAACAGATATGTCCATCCCACCTGAGATCTACGTTGAGGAGGGAGATTGGCCTATATGAATCTGCTTGGAACTCTGGCTTACCAGGCTTCAGGATTAGCGAGATCCGTTTCTGGGTTTGTGTGTCTTGGCAAGTGTCCTTCCTTGACCACCTGTTCATAATAGTCACAGATCTTGGGAAGAAAGGTTTGTGGTAGGATTTTATAAAATTCCCCTGTGTATCCATCTGGACTGGGCGCAGATCCAAGTGGCAAGGATTTTATGACATCCTGGACCTCTTTTGCATCTAGGGGTGTTTCTAAGTCTGCCACCTCCCCTTCTGTCAGTCTCGGGAGTCCTACCCGTTCTAAAAAGCGTTGTACCACCTCTTCATCTGGTTTCTCTGGGGCACTATAGAGGGTAGAAAAAAATTTTGTGAGAATCCCGGCTATCTCTTCACTTCTATTGCAGATCTTCCCAGTCTCGTCTATAAGTGTAACTATGGGTTTACGGGGACCCCAGGCGGAGACTAATTTCGCTAGCAGTGCCCCTGATCTGTTACCAAACCTTCGAAATATAAATTGTTGGGAGGCTAGATTTCTCTTACTACGTTTGTGGAGCAGCGCATTGTCACCTGTAGGGCCCGTAGCCGCTCTTTGGTTTCTAGTGTAGGGTGCTTCACATACTGGGCCTTTGCTTTCTTTAAACTTTGCTCTAAGCGTAGGATCGCTATTGTGTATTTTTTGTTTAGCGCATGCACAAAGGCAATAATCTCCCCGCGTAGTACTGCTTTAGCAGCACTCCAGAACAGGCAGGGCTGATCCTGGTGTTCCTTATTGTGTTAAACATAATCCTCCCATTTCTGCTTAATAAAGGCTTGGAATTCACTCTTTTAGGCGAGATAGCCTGGGAACCGCCAGCCTCTATTCTGTTGATAATAATCGGGCGCTTCCACGTCTATCCACACTATTGAATGATCCGATATCTCCTCTGGGCCTATCTCTGCAGCTATCACCCAGGGAAAAGCTGACCGGGCTATTAATATATAATCTATCCTGGAGAGCGTGCCATGTGCTCTAGAGAGATGCGTGAAATCTCGCTCCCCAGGATGTAAGCATCTCCATGTATCTACCAAATTTAAAGATCGTTGGAAAAAGGAGAGAGTATGTGCCCTAGGCCCTCCTCTGGAAGCTGCTCTCGGATTTGAACAGTCCGCATTTGGATCTGACACCAAATTAAAATCTCCCAAATCTAATAGCTGCTCTGAGTTATATGGGAGGCAGGTCTGTACCAGCTTCGGATAGAATTTTGGGTCATAGGTATTTGGCCCATATATTCCCAGTATCAAGAATTCTCTCTGCTGCGTCCACAGGCGCACTAGGACATATCGGACCTTCGGATCTGCACTCACTAGCTCTGATTTTGCCACCAACCTCTTCCGGATTAACACCGCCACCCCACCTCTGAGATCCCCGGAGGACGCCGCATGGACCTCCCCCACCCACTGCCTCTTCAACTTACTATGTTCTTCCATTGTGAGTTTAGTTTCCTGTAGACAAACAATGTCTACCTTGTGTCTTTTAAGACTCGCTAAAATTTTTGCCCTTTTTATTGGTGGTGGTGTTCCTCCCGTATTCCAGGAGGCAAAGCGTATAGTTTTAATGCTTGTCTTTCTCTGAGGGTGGGCTACTGTGCTCTGTCCTAAAGTTGGGATACCTCGGGCGCCCAGCCTCACCCAAGGCACTTTGTTTATCTCTTTTAATCTGGTCTCCTCCTAGCAGAGTACTGGCTATCCTTTTCTGAATATGGATCCTGCTCCTTACAAGTGTGCTTCCTTCCTGTGAACTTCCCTGGATTCCCTGTCCCCTTCCCTCCCTACCCCCATATCCCTTCCCCCTGTCATTCCTTCCCAACTATTCATTTATAAAAAGGAAACATTATCTGGATCAGTGATGTGTAGCCCCCCTCCCCCCCCCCCGCCACTTTCCTGACAGTCTCTAATCAGTACCTTGGGTTGGTGTTACTTGGCCCTTCAATGGACTTCTGATGTACCTTATTTGTCTGTTTATCCTCCGTCCTCAGGAAGAGTGCTTGTCTGGGCTGTTGCTGATTAGTGTCTCTGTCAGCCACCCTTGAGTTTCTGCAGGGGTCTTAAATGTGTGTCACTTGCCCTGATGGTTGAGATGCAACGTAGCTGGGTATATCAGCATGAATTTCCTGCCCGTTTCTGTCAGGGTTTTGCAGACCTGCCCGTAGGCTCGCCAACGTTCTTGCAAAGCCAGTGAATAATCCTGAAAAATTTTTATATGTGAGCCTTCAAAGGTTAAAGTGTCTCGTTTCTGCCGCGCTCCTCTGAGAATTTCCATCTTGTGTACAAAATTGTGTAACCATGCGTGGTCTCTGGTTTCCATCCGTTTTCCTGCCCACACGATGCGCTCGCTCGAGGTGTATCGGCCCCACTCCATCAGACAAAGCAAATTCCGCCTGCAGCCATTTTTCTAGTACAGTGGGCAGTAAATGATCTTTGATGGTCTCTGGTATTCCCAGTAGTCTAAGGTTGTGTCTTCTCGACCGATTTTCGAGGTCGTCTATTTGCTGTGCCTGCTTCGTAAGTAATTGTCTCAGCTCTTTCAATTGTGTCGCTGATACTGCCCCTTCGTCCTCCACCATAGACACTCGACGCTCTAACTCCCCCGTGCACCGAGTCGTATCTTCCAGTAGAGTCTCCACCGTGGAAAGCTGACTGGATAGCTGCTTTAGCTGCGGGTCCAGCGCCGATCTCACCGCCCTCCGTCAGTTGTTGCGGTGTAGAAAACATCGTTGCAGGCGTCTCGGGTGCCGAACTCGCGGCCATCTTGGCTTCCACGACGCGGGGCCTTTCCGCTTTTTTTGTGTTTTTCTGTGGCATCGTCGGTTCCAAACGCGTGATGAAGTGGTCCATGCACGCCCGCCTGCCTCCCTTGTTAATATTTGTAATATCGGACCGGTTCTGCAATCTCTAGTGGCAGCGGGGAGAATGAGGCCTAAGAGAGGAGCTTTCCACCTCCGCTCCGCTCAGCACATCACGTGATCTCCTTGTCGGGTTGTTTTTATTGAATCAAAATAAAGACCTTGTTTAGGAAAACACCATTTGTGAGAGGACTCTTTTGGATCCACTGTTCGTTGGCTTTGGCTTTCGTTTCTCCTGTGGAGAGATCACCTTCTGTAGGTGTTGACTTCTTTGCTGTTCAAAAATACCATCCTGGGAGCCCAGGCCAAATATATTCCATATATTAAAAAAGGAAAAGGATGACCAAACGACAGCCGGCATGGTTAAAAAGTGAGGTGAAGGAAGCTGTTGGAGCTAAAAGAATATCCTTCAGAAAATGGAAGAAGGAACCAACTGAAAATAAGAAACAGCAAAATGCAAAGCGCTGGTAAGGAAAGGAAAGAGGGACTTTGAAAAAAAAAATTGCATTGGAGGCAAAAACACATAGTAAAATAATTTTTTAGGTATATTTAAAGCAAAAAGACCACAAAAGAATCAGTTGGATCACTAGATGACCGAGGGGTAAAAGGGGCACTCAAGGAAGACAAAGCCATAGCAGAGAGTTTAAATGAATTCTTTGCTTCAGTCTTCACCGAGGAAGATTTGGGAGAGATACCAGTGCCAGAAATGGTATTAAAAGCTAACGATTCAGAGAGAGTGGAGGAGTGGCCTAGTGGTTAGGGTGGTGGACTTTGGTCCTGGGGAACTGAGTTCGATTCCCACTTCAGGCACAGGCAGCTCCTTGTGACTCTGGGCAAGTCACTTAACCCTCCATTGCCCCATGTAAGCCGCATTGAGCCTGCCATGAGTGGGAAAGCGTGGGGGTACAAATGTAACAAAAAAAAATCTCTATAAACCTAGAGGATGTAATGGCGCAATTTGACAAAATGAAGAGTAGCAAATCGCCTGGACCGGATGGTATTCATCCCTGAGTATTGATAGAATTCAAAAATGAACTTGCAGAGCTATTAGTAATATGTAATTTAACTTTCTAGATTTAATTTCTTTATTAACTTTTTATAATTTACAAGATAAACTTATAAATGGCAGTACAGTGGTAATTATTACAGAGGTTGCTATAATAATCAGTACAAACAGAAAATATATCCAACCTTATCTAATATTAGCATTCTCCAAAAAGTAAAACAAAACATTTAGAAATAAATTTTGCTTTCTTAGACCACAGTCCAATTTTGGAGAGGAGAAACTGATTTAAGGAGAAAAATAGGTAATATTACTTAAGGATAAATGGCCTGGCTCAAAACCCCCAGCAATATATATTTATCCCTTAATTACTCAACACACACTATTTGGGCAACTTTTTACTTTCTATGAACAATTTAAGCTGATCTGGCTCAAAAAAGATGTATTTATTTCCCAAGTATTTAATACAGCATTTACATGGGTATGCCAACAAAAATGTAGCTCCCATTGCTTTAACCTCTTCTCTGTAGGTAAGAAAAACTTTTCTATGGTCTTGTGTAGATCTAATCACATCCGGAAAAATCCAGATTTTTTGACCACAAAATGTTTTATGGGAATTTTTGAAATATAGTCCGGCAGAAACCCAATAAGCAGCTACATTCCATGATATCAATCCCGGGACAAGCAGTTGCTTCCCATGTCTGTCTCAATAGCAGACTATGGACTTTTCCTCCAGGAATTTGTCCAAACCTTTTTTAAACCCAGATACGCTAATCACTGTTACTACATCCTCTGGCAAAGAGTTCCAGATCTTTTTTTTTAAATTCTTTATTTATCAATTTTAACCTTCATAATTTATACTTATGAGTGATAATACACAATTCTGAAAAATAAAGACCAAATAGCCTCTGCAAATTAACATTGCGCAATAATATTCCAAACTAACGCCCACAAATTTAGGTAATCAATCCAAGACATTAAGAAATACAATACAGTACTTAAACTTTAAGCACACAAAAAGCGGCTAACTCTACTCTGCCATATAGTGTTGCATATGTGACTAAACTTGTACATTAACCTCTTCTCTGCTTAATAAAAAATCCTCCAACTGTTTTGGGTCAAAAAATTGAAATTGCTTAAACTGAAATTTTATTCTACATACACATGGAAATCTTAAAAGAAAATCTGCACCTATAGCATTCACTCTAGGACGTAAAAATATCTTACGTCTCTGTTGAGTGTCTCTAGCCAAGTCAGGAAAGACTTTAATTTTTGAACCCAAAACTGGGAGTCCAAATGTCTCAAAAAAAGCTTAAGGACTGCATCCCTATCCATCTGCATTGCAAAAGTTACCAATAATGTGGTTCGTTGAATGATAACCTCGAGTGAGGATTCTAGGAATGCTGTAAGGTTCATTGCATCTTGTAAATTTTCTGGTGGTTTCCCACCAGTTTGAATATAGTAAGCTCGTGTTATAGGCAGCAATGAATTCTCCAGCATTCCCAGAATTTCCATGAAATATTTTCTGACCATTTGAATTGGTACCACCAGAGGAGATCGAGGAAAATTTATAAAACGCAAAGTCAGTCTTTTAAATTGATTTTCCAAATACTCCAGGCGTCGTGAGGTGTAGTTCTTGTCTTTAATTAAAGATTGTCCCAAAAGTTCAAATTTTTCAGTTTTTTCTGACAACCTTTTAACCTCTGAGGCTTGGAGTGTATTAGTTTGTATCTGATTCAATGCTGTCTCTGAAAGAACTTTTATAGTCTCCATATTTTTTAGAATTAAGTTTTGTAAAGCTGATTGGGTAGATGAAGTTAAGTCCCACAGTGACTTTAAGGTCACTACAGCAGGTTTTTCTATCTTTCCCACCAAAAAATCCGGAAGAGGGGCCTTAGAAGCTTGCTCCAAAGTACTCACTGTTTTTTTCCAAAACCTGAGTAGCTGTTAAAGTCGGGGAAGCTTGGGCTCCAGTTGTCAGCTCGTGCAGGCTCCCTCCCTGTTCACCTGGTGCTCGTACAGAGGCCATGGCTCCAGGGCTTGCATCCAAAGCTTCAGTTCCGGGTTGTGGGGGTGCTGCACGCTCGACGGGGCTCAGGGAAGCCCCGTCTACGCTGCTGTCTAGCGCCGAAGCGCCGGGACCGGCCCCAACACGGAACTGTTCCAGTGTTGTCTGGCGTGATTAGGGCATTCCGCCCGAGACATGGGGAGCCTCGCGGACTCTGCCTCTCCTCTTACCCATCTACAATCGGGTAAGGTTCGGAACCAGATTAGCTCGTGAGCAGGTCAGAGTGCGTCCGTTTAGGCTGTTCAAACAGTCGCCATCTTGGATCAAGAGTTCCAGATCTTAACTATTCATTGAGTAAAAAAATATTTCCTCCTATTTGTTTTAAAAGTATTTCCATGTAACTTCCTCGAGTGTCCCCTAGTCTTATTACTCTTGGAATGAGTAAAAAATTGATTTACTCCTTCTCGCTATACACCACTCAGGATTTTGTAGACCTCAATCATGTCTCCCCACATCCATCTCTTTCTAGGCTGAAGAGCCCTAACCTCTTTAGCCTTTCCTCATATGAATGGTGTTCCATCCCCTTTATCATTTTGGTAGCTCGTCTTTTGAACCTTTTCTAATTCCGCTATATCTTTTTTTGAGATATGGCAACCAAAACTAAACGCAACACTCAGTGTGGTTGCACCATGGAGCGATGTAAAGGCATAGTATTTTCGATCTTATTCACCATCCCTTTCATAATAATTCCTAGCATCCTGTTTGCTTTTTTGGTAGCTGCTGCACATTAAGCAGAAGATTTAAGCGTATTATCTACTACGACACCCAGATCTTTTTATTGAATGCTGACCCCCAAGGTGGACCCCTGCATCAGGTAACTATGATTCAGATTATTCTTTCCAATGTGCATCACCTTGAATGTGTTCACATTAAACTTCATCTGCCATTTGAATGCCCAGTCTTCCAATTTCCTAAGGTCTTTCTGCAATATTTCACAGTCCGCTCATGTTTAACAACCTTGAGTAGTTTTGTAACTGTGCAGATTTAATCACTTCATCTTTTTGATTTCCTTATCATTTATAAATATGTTAAATAGCACCAAACCCAATACAGATCCCTGCAGCACTCCACTGTTCACCCTCCTCCATTGAGAGAAATTACCATTTAACCCTACTCTCTGTTTTCTGTCCAATAACCAATTCCTAATCCACACCAGAACCTTGCCTCCTATCCCATGACTCCTTTAATTTTCTCAGGAGTCTCTCATGAGGAACTTTATCAAAAGCTTTCTGAAAATCTAGATACACTACCTCAAACAACTCACCTTTATCCATATGTTTATTTACACCTTCAAAAAATGAAGCAAATTGATAAGGCAAGACTTCCCTTAGCTAAACCCATGCTGACTCTGTCCCATTAAACCATGTTTGTTTGTGTGCACCAATGTTAGGCTTTACCAGTCTGTAATTTCCCAGATCACCCCTAGAACCTTTTTAAAAAATTGGCGTCACATTGGCCTCCCTCCAATTTTCAGGTACTATGGATGATTTTAACGACAGGTTACATATTACTAACAGCAGATGAGCAATTTCATGCTTGAGCTCTTTGAGTACCCTTGGAAGTATGCCATCCGGTCCAGGTGATTTACTACTCTTTAATTTGTCAATTTGGCTCAGTACATCTTCCAGGTTCACCAAGATTTCTTTTAGTTCCTTGCATCATCACCTTTGAAAACCACACAGGCAGATCTCTTCTTCTGTAAAGACAGAAACAAAGAATTCATTCAGTTTCTCCACTATGACTTTGTCCTCCCTGAGCACCCCTTTTGCTCCTTCATGTTCTAACGGTCCTACGGATTCCCTCAAAGGCTTTCTGATTCTGATGTACCTGAAAAAGTTGTTACTGTGAGTTTTAGCCTTTTCGGCAAGTTTCTCTTCATATTCTCTTTTAGTTGCCTATATTAATGCTTTGCATCTGACTTGGCAGTGCTTATGTTGCTTCTTATTTTCTTCATTTTGATCCTTTTTCCATTCTTTGAAGGACAGTCTTTTGGCTGTAATAGCCTCTTTTACTTCACCTTTTAACCATGCTGTCTGTCGTTTTCTCTTCTTTCCACCTTCGTAAATACATGGAATGCATCTGGACCGGGCTTCCAGGATGGTATTTTTGAATAACATCCATGCCTAATTTAATGTCCTAACCTTAGCAGCTGATCCTTTTTTAGTTTCTTTTAACCATTTCCTCATTTTAGTCACCTTTTCGAATATTAAATGCAGCTACAGTAGATTTCCTTTGTGGATTCATCCCAGATAGTAGCTCAAACTTGATCAAGCTATGGTCACAGTTTCCCAGGGGACCGCACTCCGCCACCTCTCGCGCTATGCTCTGCACACTACCAAGGACCAGATGCAAAATAGCTCCCTCTCTCATCGGTTCCAGAGGTGATCCGAGAAATTATAGACCGGTGAACCTGATGTCAGTGCCAGGCAAAATGGTAGAGACTATTATAAAGAACAAAATTACAGAGCATATACATAAGCATGGATTAATAAAGACAAAACCAACATGGATTTAGTGAAGGGAAATCTTGCCTCATCAATCTACTACATTTCTTTGAAGGGGTGAACAAACATGTGGATAAAGGTGAGCCGGTCGATATTGTGTATCTGGATTTACAAAAGACATTTGAACAAAGTACCTCATGAAAGACCCCAGAGGAAATTGGAGAGTCATGGGATAGGAGGTAGTGTTCTATTGTGGATTTTAAAACTGGTTAAAAAAAAAACAGAGTATGGATCCAAGATGGTGTCGTAAAGAGACATTGCAACAGCTGCTCCCAAATTTTACCTTGTTTCGCTGTCCATAGCAGCTCTTTTTTCCCTTGATTATAGGGAAAAGGAGAGGGAAGGTGCGGGAGTTTCCTTCGACCCCCACCGGGACCCAGGCTTCGAAACAGACGGCACTGGAAAGATTAGGGTTAGCGGCTGCACCCATACAGGCATCCTCTCTTATTGGTGCTGCCTCGTTGGCATCAGCCAGCAGTGTCGACGGGGCTTCCTTGAGGCCTGGTATGTGAGTGGCTCCCCCACAACCAGGAGAAAATGCTGTTTTGCGAAGTCCTGCCCTTGGATCCTTTCAAGTTGAGGTACCGAGTGAGCAGGGAGGGAACATACCCACAGCAAGGGAGAGTTTGGCGTCTGGTTCGGAAGAATTTTAAAGTGCTGCACGAGTTTTTCCTCATCGGATAGAGAGTACTCTAAGCCAGACTTCCAATATGCCCTCTCCTGGTATACTTTCAGGGGCTTTTAAGAAACCTGCCGTTGTGACAATGGAGTCACTTTGGGACTTAACATTTGATATGCATTCCTCTTTACAATCTTTGACTTCTAAAAATACTAGTGATATAAAGGTTTTGTCTGAAGCTGCCCTTCTTTAAGCACAGGTAACTGCTCAACAGCCCACTGAAGTAAAACTTCTAGAATCAAAAATTCAGACTTTGGAATCATTGGGAACAGTGTCAATTAAGGATAAGAATTTCACTATCGTCGATTGGAATATTTGGAAAATCAATTTAGGAGGCTTAATTTGAGGACTATCCAATTTTCCTAGGTCACCTCTAGTCTAGCCTATAGATATGGTTAAGAAATATTTGACTGAAATTTTGGGGATGTCTGGTGACTCACTGCCTCCAATAACTCGAGCTCAGTATTTACTGATTTCAAAAAAATCTGTTGGTGAAAATTTTCAAAGCCAAGTTGGAGATGTTATGAACCTAACATCCTTTTTGGAGTCTTCACTGAAAGTGATTACACAGAGAACTACTATGGTAATATCCTTAACTTTGGAGATGGATCGCGATGCCTTATTGAGACTTTCATTTAGACATTTGGGGACACAGTTCCTGGGATCTAAAATTAGAATATTTCCTGATCTCTCTAGAGAAACACAGAAAAGACATAAGGCCTTTCGACCAAGGATTTTGGCCGTGGGCGCCAATTTTGTACTTAAGTTTCCTTGCTTATGTTTTGTATTGTTTCAAGCTAAACAGTTTCAATTTTTTGATCCTAAGCAACTGGAGGAATTTCTGGTGGCTAAAGAGGAGATAAATATCACTGTATAAGTCACATTCGCATAGTGTAGTGATAGGCTGGGGAGAGCCTTATGGGTTGCAATAATCTAGGTTAGTTTTTATTTCTATTTTTTTTCCTCAACTTTTTCCTGATTTTGGAACTAAATTACCTGATATTTTGGACGAAGGATGTATATCTTTTTCTTGTTGTAGTCAATTCACTTGACACATATTGATATTTTGTGTTGTTAGCAATTTCTGTATTATTTCTCATTTTCTGAGATGTATTCAATACTAAATAAACAAATATTAAAATAAGAAAAAAAAACAGAGTATGGTTAAATGGTTAGTATTCTCAATAGAGAAGGGTAGATAGTGGGGTTCCCCAGGGGTCTGTGGTCGGACCGCTGCTTTTTAACATTTATAAATGATCTATCTACCAAAAGATCTCACCGCGACCTCTCTAACCTCATCTCTATTTCTCTACTCCCCTCCTCTTCTCTGCCCTTCTCTTGCGCCCTATGGAATGCCCGCTCTATCTGTAACAAACTCGCCTATATCCAGGACCTCTTTATCTCGCGTCACCTCCAACTGCTCGCCATAACAGAAACCTGGCTCTGCCCTGATGACTCTGCTTCAGTCGCAGCCCTGTGCCATGGCGGTTATCTATTTTCACATACTCATCGCCCTGCTGGCCGTGGGGGCGGTGTTGGACTACTTCTCTCTCCCTCCTCCAGATTTCAACCCCTTCTTCCACCTCAATCTCACTGTTTTTCCTCCTTTGAAGTCCACTCTATCCGCCTTTTCTCTCCTCTGCCTCTTCGAATAGCGGTCATTTATCGTCCCCCTGATAAGTCCCTTCATCCTTTCCTCAGTGACTTTGACGCCTGGCTTGCCTTCTTCCATGATCCTTCCTCCCCTCTCTCATCCTTGGTGACTTAATATTCCTGCTAATGATCCTTCCAACTCTTATATTTCCAAGTTACTCGCTTTAACGTCCTCCTTTAATCTCCAACTATGCTCCACCTCCCCCACTCATCAAAATGGTCACTGTCTTGATCTCATCTTCTCCAACTGTTTACCCTCTAGTTTCCTTGCCTCTGATCTTCCCTCCTCTGATCACCATCTTATAACTTTCCCACTTAAATCTCCCTCCCTTCCAGTCCCGTCCTATCTTATCTAATTTATCTAGGAATCTTCACGATATTGACCCTTCATCTCTATCCTCCCATGTTTCAAACCTCCTCTCCACTGTGGCACCATCCACGTCTGTCAACGAGGCTGTTTCTTCTTACAACAATATTCTATCATCTCCTTAGACACTCTTGCACCTTTGATGACCCGCCTATAAGGCGGTACAAAACCCCAACCTTGGCTGACTTCTAATATCGCCTACCTACGTTCCTGTACCTGCTCCGCTGAATGCCTCTGGCGAAATCTCGAGCCCCGTGCTAATTTCTTACACTTTAAGGTTTATGCTGACCTCCATTCCAATGTGCTCTTTTACGCGCCAAACAGGATTATTATATCCAACTGACTAACTCCTCTTGGCCTCTAACCCTCGACTTCTCTTCACCACATTGAACTCTCTCCTCAAGGTGCCCCCTCCCCCCAACTCCCCCTTCATTATCTCCTCAAAACCCTTGCTGAATTCTTTCACAACAAGGTTCAAAGATAAACCTTGCTTTCTCTACCTCACGACCTCTCCCTCCACTAGTCCGTTCTCCTCTCTCCTTCCCCTCATTCCCTTTCCTCCTTTCCTGAAGTTACTATTGAGGAAGCTACACTTCTCCTTCTTCCTCAAAATGTACCACCTGTTCCTCTGATCCCATTCCCACCCACCTTCTTAATGCCATCTCTCCTGCTCTTATTCCTTTTATCTGTCACATTCTCAACCTCTCACTTTCCACTGCAACTGTCCCCTGCTGCCTTTAAACATGCTGTGGTCACACCTCTCCTTAAGAAGCCTTCACTCGACCTACTGTCCCTCTAATTACCGACCCATCTCCCTCCTTACTTTCCTCTCCAAATTACTTGAGCGTGCTGTTCACCGCCGCTGCCTTGAGTTCTCTCCTCACATGCTATTCTTGACCCACTACAATCTGGTTTTCGCCCTCTCCACTCAACCGAAACTGCGCTTACTAAAGTCTCCAATGACCTATTATTGGCTAAATCCAGAGGTCAATATTCCATCCTCATTCTTCTTGATCTTTCCGTTGCTTTTGACACTGTCGATCATAGCATACTTCTCGATACCCTGTCCTCACTTGGATTCCAGGGCTCTGTTCTTTCCTGGTTCTCTTCCTACCTCTCCCTCCGCACCTTTAGTGTTCACTCTGGTGGATCCTCTTCTACTTCTATCCCTCTGCCTGTCGGCGTACCTCAGGGTTCTGTTCTTGGTCCCCTCCTCTTTTCTATCTACACTTCTTCCCTTGGTTCATTAATCTCATCCCATGGCTTTTCCTACCATCTCTATGCTGATGACTCCCAAATCTACCTTTCTACCCCTGATATCTCACCTTGCATCCAAACCAAAGTTTCAGCGTGCTTGTCCTGACATTGCTGTCTGGATGTCTCAACGCCACCTGAAATTAAATATGACCAAAACCGAGCTTCTCATTTTCCCCCCCAAACCCACCTCCCCGCTCCCCCCGTTTTCTATTTCTGTTGATGACTCTCTCATTCACCCCTGTCTCCTCAGCTCGAAACCTTGGGGTCATCTTTGACTCTTCTCTCCTTCTCTGCTCATATCCAGCAGATCGCCAAGACCTGTCGTTTCTTTCTTTACAACATCCGTAAAATCCGCCCCTTTCTTTCCGAGCACTCTACCAAAACCCTCATCCACACCCTTGTCACCTCTCGTTTAGACTACTTTAATCTGCTTCTTGCTGGCCTCCCACTTAGTCACCTCTCCCTCTCCAATCGGTTCAAAACTCTGCTGGCCCGTCTCGTCTTCCGCCAGGGTCGCTTTACTCATACTATCCCTCTCCTCAAGTTGCTTCACTGGCTCCCTATCCGTTTTCGCATCCTGTTCAAACTTCTTCTTGTAACCTATAAATGTACTCACTGTGCTGCTCCCCAGTATCTCTCCACACTCGTCCTTCCCTACACCCCTTCCCGTGCACTCCGCTCCAAGGATAAATCCTTCTTATCTGTTCCCTTCTCCACTACTGCCAACTCCATACTTCGCGCCTTCTGTCTCGCTGCACCCTACGCCTGGAATAAACTTCCTGAGCCCCTACGTCTTGCCCCATCCTTGGCCACCTTTAAATCTAGACTGAAAGCCCACCTCTTTAACATTGCTTTTGACTCGTAACCACTCGCCTCCACCTACCCTCCTCTCCTCCTTCCTGTACACATTAATTGATTTGATTTGCTTACTTTATTTTTTGTCTATTAGAGTGTAAGCTCTTTGAGCAGGGACTGTCTTCTATGTTTGTGCAGTGCTGCGTCCGCCTTGTAGCACTATAGAAATGCTAAATAGTAGTAGTAGTAGTAGTATTAAAAAAAAGAGGCAGGATTAATCATTTAACTGATATTGTGGTCAGCCTAATGATTCAGGTTGCAAGTGTTATGCACAGTTTCAGATTTGTTGTGCATACTCGAGGAAGTTACATGGAAATACTTTTAAAACAAATAGGAGGAAATATTTTTTCACTCAATGAATAGTTAAGATCTGGAACTCTTGATCCAAGATGGCGACTGTTTGAACAGCCTAAACGGACGCACTCTGACCTGCTCACGAGCTAATCTGGTGACATCTAAGCCAGTGGTTTCCAAATTGGGTTGGTTTCACATCAGTGGATAGTGTCACATAAATAGGGCTGCTCCCCTACTTTACTGGGCTTCCACTATAGTGGTAGTCAACTTTGAGTATATGAATTGGTGAATATTTATTTATTTATTTGTTAAATTTGTATCCCACATTTTCCCACCTATTTGCAGGCTCAATTGGCTTACATAATGTCAGAGTGAGTCGCCACTTCTGGATCTGAAAAGTACAGAGTGGTATAACATGAACATTATAAGGTAGATTACAAGGTGATATTGTAGTAATGTTCATGGTTGAAAGAATGATTTACATTGTGCCGTAATCGCGGTCACCCTTTTCGGATCTGAGCATTGTTATTCGTGATGATAATATAAATTACAAGGTGGTATTGCATTAAAGTTTGTAGATGATAAAGTAAAATAAAAGGTAATTATACAGTTAAAATATAGAAAGTTCATTTAGGCTATGGACAAAACGTGGTGGTAGATAGCGCGTTACAAATGTCCGAATATGTAAGGTAGTCCAGTGTTTGGGTTCGGCTTTGTTTAGTTTTGTTGATATTTCGTTGTCTGGTATTTAGGATGAATCATTGTAGTATGCTTTTTTGAACAGGTTGGTTTTCAGTAGTTTTCGGAAGATTGTTAGGTCATGCATTGTTTTTATAACATTACGCAAAGCGTTCCATAGTTGCACAATATTCACAGCTCTGTCCCCTCCTACTGTGTAAGCTTCATATTAGGCTTGGAATCTATGAAAAATGGGGGTCTCTGAGCACACATTGAACAAACTGTTGGCATTACTGCTGCTTTCATAACTTTCAAAAGTGGGGTGGAGGAGGACATGGATGAAAGAAAGGAGGGGAGGTATGATATTTTGTTTTTATCATCAGGGCTGGCTGAAAGTATGCACCAGCTTGGATGCTAGTGATACCAGCATCTCTCCTTCCCATTCCTCCTCCAGCAGTAGTCTGGCATTCGCTCTGAATTAGCCCCTCCCCTACCCAAGGTCTATCTTCAGACTCCTAGAGGACACTAGCAGCAATTCACACATAATGCCTGCACCTGGCCTGGAGCCCTCCCTTTGATACAACTTCCTGTTTCTGGTAGGGCGGCATACAGCAGAGGGAAGGCTTCAAGCCAGGTGCAGGCAATATATGTGAATTGCTGCCAGTACCCTCTAGGAGCTTGATGGTAGGCCTGGGGGGGGGGGGGTATGCTGGACCGTGAGCACCACAGTTTCTTGAGCTGGCCTCATCTAGGGACATATTTTAATTGTTAAAATGGGAGTCATATTGAATACGAGTGTAGGAAACCCTGATCTAAGCAGTTTACAAAGTGAGTAAATTATAATCCATAAATATATGAAGTACGATGCATGTAGACATAACTGCAAATTAACCATGGGAGAGGAAGAGACATAAGACAGAAACCAGCTCAGCAGAAAACAATCCAGCCAAGTGGAACTGGTTGGAAAATACAATAGACAGAGGAAGTGGACAGAAAGCATGTATTACTAGTTTTCCTCTGGCCATCTCCAGTCAGCGTTGCCCAGTTACAGAGAAATTGGCAGTTCCATTAGAGTTAAGTGGGGAAATGCCAGATTGAAGAAATGAGGACTTTAAAAAAAATTTTTGAGAGAATTCCAGGTGAAGACCAAGACACAGATCATTCCATAATTGTGGGGTGATTGCTAAGGCTTTGGCCTTTGGTGTCCAATCTTGCTTTGGTAAATGAAGAAATTATTAGGAGATTTTGCGGGATGGATTACAAAGAATGAGCTGGGATATTCTGAGTGAGCAAACTGGCCAAAAAGGTTTAGTGGAATAGAAAATTCAATGAATGAACATCAAAATCTTGAAGATCCCCAGGTTTAGTCAACTTACAGGGAGGAGTGGCCTAATGGTTAGTGCAGCGGGCTTTGATCCTGGCAACCTGGGTTCTATTCCCACTGCAACTCCTTGTGACATTGGTTAAGTCACAACCCTCCATTGCCCCAGGTACAAAACCTTAGATTGTGAGTCCTCTAGGGACAGAGAAAATACCTGCATATAATGTGTACAGCGCAGCGTAGGTCTAGTAGCGCTATACAAATGATTAGTAGTAGTAGTTATAGAGCTTTCTGTTCTCTGGGTCAGCTGGGAATAGGAAGGAGAGAGTTGTTGCTTAAGTGAGCTGGAAGTATAAAAGAGCAGGATAAAACTGATCGGGAATACAGAGGCTTTTTCCTCCATAAGAATAAGACAGTTGTAGCAACGCCATTTACAGCCACTCTCTTGAATTTAGGTTCAAAAATAAAAACAAATAGAACCTGACATTTACATAATTAGCCAGCAATGGACAATAACTTCAGGATTCATTCAGGGTAACATTCTTAACAAAAAAAATTAAAAAATCCCCTTTCATGTGTACACTTTTGCTTACCTGGTCTATTTATTAATTGACTTAGCTCATGCCGTTTCAGAACTACCACAAGGAGAGTTACATTCAGGTACTGTAGAGCTTACAATTTAAAATCATACTTGAGGTAATGAAGTGACTTGCCAAAATTCACTAGGGGTATCAGAGGGAATTTGAACCTGGCTTCCCTGGTTCCTCAGTCCACTACTCTAACCACAGAGCTATTCTTCCCCTCCAATTGTGGTGAGAATGCAAGGAGAAATGAATTCTTTTTACAAAATGTTGCAAATTGGAGCAGAAAATTTGTATGTTTTAAACCATTGAATGGATGAGTATTCAACATCAGTAGTCCCATAACAGAAAGTGTACATTATATTAAATATGGCCAGAAAAGACTTGCTGCCTTGAATTGTTTAAAAAAAAAAAAAAAAAAGGAAATACATACCCTTGCAACTAAGAGCACAGTACAGCATGAAGCTGCTACTTTAGTATTGTATACATCCATTTCCCATTCTCTCACACTCATCCTCTAACAAGATTCAGTGCAGCCCTGAACTGCCCTTCTTACCTATCCTGTTAGGAGTCAGTGAAATGCCTTTTCTCTTTTTCTCACATAATGTTCCAGGGGTTGGCACATCGCAAATTCACATTCCACTAGCCCAATCTGCTTTCTTTGTGTCCCCTTTTGCTTCTCAGGACTTGGTGATCTTGAACCACCATCAGTACAGTTGAAGTCACCTTTCTCCATTCCTTTGATTCTTCTTCTCTTCCTCAAGCGCAGCCTCGTTGCCACTTCTTATTTTCACTCTTGTATCTGCAGTTTGAAGGACGCAATAGGACTAATAATATATAAAAACAAAAATTGATATTTCTTTGAGGAAATATTGAATTGGTACATTTTCTGAGCATTGAAATGTGTGGTAAACAGAGTAGCTGTTAGTTTCAATGACATCAAATGTAGAAAACATATTAGGCTTTGTCTTCATAAGCTACATCATTATGGTTTTCTTTTTAATGAGTATAGATATAGAAATTTTACAAGATGCACACATACAACCAAAGTTTTTTTACCATTTATGATTAACATTTGGTATAAATGTGTATACTATATGTATGCAGATAAATAGGTAACATGTTAATAAATGCTGAAATATAAAAATAGTTGAGTAAAATTTAAATATTTTTCAGCATTATAATATAAAAGTATCGTTTTGCTTATGTAACAGTGTTATTTACCCCTATTAAAATATTACTCATAAACTATATACAAATATCCAACACCAGTTCATTTTCCCCAACTAGGTCAAAGCATGAACCTTCTATTGGGGATAGAGAAGAGAATTCCAAGGTAATATTTTGTTTTGAATTACAACAGGATTTTGCAGGTGATGTATAAGCTATTGTCAGCCCATTTTCACTCTCAGTGGCCTCTGCTGGTCTCTTCCTTTTAATAGCATGCATAGGTTGATTGTGGTCTAGAATGGAGCACCCTTGGTGATGCTAGTGACCAGCCTGACAGAGGAGTAGTACCATGGGCAGTGCTGTTATATCTAATAAAATGTTTATTTAGTAAGGGAAGTACAGGTGTGACTGAATTTTGTAGCTGCCTTGAGAATCTGCATCTTACTGATCATAGGAATAAATTGAGACATTTATTTCCTCCAATCTAACATCACAACAGCAAGTACTCTGCTTTATCATACAGTAGTAATGGAGATTATAAACACATAGCACAATTGCTTTGTATCTACAGTTTCATAATTTTCAAGTCACACTTTAAAACTACTTTTCTTATCACTTGCTTAGATATACCTGCTTGGTAATGCTTCTTGACTTTCAAAGCAATCACTAGTAATACAGTTGGCTTAGGGGGTCTTGTACTAAAGGTTAGCTCAAGTTATCCAGTGGCGTAGTGCTCAGGCCCACCCAACAGTAGCACACATTTAGTGGTAGCTGATGGGGATCTCAAGCTCTGCCAGCTGAAGACTTCCCCCTGATGGTAACAAAAACGCTACTGTCCATGATACTGGCACCTGCACACACTCCGTTTTCAGCGAATGCCTGCTACATACTGCCAAGGTGGAAAGAAGCATTTTCTCGCCAGCTGAAATATTTTTTTGGGTGGTGGTTGGGAGAGGGGAGAACACTTGGTGTCCACCCACTTCTTCCCTAGGCCCACCCAAAATTTGTTGTCTGGCTACGCCCCTGGAGTTATCTGCAGCAGGTCCCATTTTATTCTAATGGGACCTGCTGCAGATAATGTGAATGAATCTTTAGTGAAAGTCCCCCTTAGTTAATTACAATACATCTAAGTCCTAGCTAAAAATAGTGTCTAACCTGCAATTATTAGAAAAGGACAAGTTGATATCACATCTGACAAGCCTAATAAATAGTACTAGTAAGCTTCCAAACTGAGTGATTTTCTTGAAGTACAGAGTATCCAGGTTTGCTGAATTATGCTGGCAGGAAGGTTATATTGACTGGTACTGAGCACCAGTGAGTATGCAGTCTTGCAGCAGCCTTTCTCCTTCATTTCTTGTTTAAACAGGAAACCTGCATAATAGGGGACAGGGCTGCCATAGAGTTTGAACACCTCTGCATCATCAAACCTTTTTATCAGCTTTGTTTAGCATACCAGTGCCTTCCATGCCTCTGCTGGCGGGTTGAAAAGGTTGGTAGTGGTAGTGATAGCCTTGGGGAGGGGGAAAGAGTGGAGTGGCGTGCATGCAAGGGGTTTGTTCTTTTTAAAAATTATCATCAAAGGTTAATGTGTGGTTCACTATTCTATACCCTGCTGATCAGCCTGTTACAAGAATACAATTGTGGTTTTATTTACAGTCAAAAAGTTATGAAAGTATATTGTGAAAATTATGAATTCCAAAGGCCCTAATGTTATCTTTTCTTTTTATCTCCATTTTTCTCTTAAGTATTCCTCACCCTGTACAGCATGCTAGGGTAATGCATTGCCCACCAGACAGAAAAACCATCTCCTCCAAGATTTCCCCCAGCACCATTCCTTTTACCAGCAGTGGTCACCTCAGTAGCAGTAGTTATTTTTCCTCCCTTCATGGGTGTAAGCATATTGCTGCTGTAATATGCCTTGTCAGACAGGCGACTCTAGCATGAGTCAACTATACTGCAGTGCTCAGCACTGTAGTAAGGGCAATTCCAAACTTCCACATAGATTTATTTTTTTTTTGGTTCTGAATCATTAGGCAAAATACTATCATACGGATTTTCTTAATTGTTTTACTCTTAGTGTAGCTTTTTCAAAGATGAGCTTTGCTGCCGCATTTTTTATATTGTAATATCTATAGTATCTTTATGCAAGTACTTATCCTATATAATAAAACGCACCTCCAACATTCTGAAGCCGAGAAAGTGAAGCCTTCAAGCCTTGAAGCATTCCTGCAACATGTCAGTTGAGGAGATGGAGCCTTACAGAGCGCACGCATGCTTCAAGGCTTCACTTTCTCACACACACACACACACTCACTCTCTGTCTCTCACATACACTCTCTCTCACACACTCTCTCGCTCACAGACTCACACACACACTCTGTCTCTCACACACTCTCTCTCTCTCTGACACACACACACACTGTCTGTCTGTCTGTCTGTCTCTCACTCATTCTTTCTCACATACACACTCCATCTCTCACCCACACACACTCTCTCAAACATACATTCTCCGAGGAAAGGGGGCATGGAACACGCTGGGGAGGAGAGGGAGGGGGGCATGGAACTCGGAGGGAAGGGGGGCCAAGAACTTGGAGGAGAGGAGCAGGAGGGAGGGGGGCCTGCACCTCGGACGGAAGGGGGGCCTGGAACTCGGAGGAGAGGGAGGGAAGGAGGGCGTCATGGACCTCAGAGCCCCACATACACACACTCACTCTGTCTCTCACATACACTCTCTCACACACATACACTGTCTCTCACACACTCTCTCTCTCTCTGACATAAACACACCCACACTCTTGTCTGTCTCTCTTTCTCACTCATTCTCTCTCTCTCTCTCACTCACACACACACTCCATCTCTCACACACACTTTCTCTCTCAAACATACACACTCCGAGGAAAACCTTGCTAGCGCCCGTTTCATTTGTGTCAGAAATGGGCCTGTTTTACTAGTTTAACAATAAATTCCAAACATATTGTTAGAAGGAATATTTTCTCCAGACTTTTTAAAACTATATCAGTTCTCATGCCTGCTAGGTGGTGGTAGAGCAGTTAAGTTGTATGTCTCATGTATTTTATTACTACTATTAATTTTGTCGTAACTGTTAATATTTCTTATAGATTTAATGTTTAGTTGTTCCTCTTGATTGCAGACACTTGTGTTTCTTTGTCCTCTCAGCCCTAGAGTTGTTTGCTTTTTAATAATTTTTAACTTTTTTTCTTATGTTGTAGTTTCCTTGAGATTAGAAACTTTATAAGCTGAAAACTTATTTGATAACTGATGTAATTTTTAGCTTTACTATATTTATTGAGGGGATACAGTGGTATATAAATGAGACATTGATTTTCTGTAATGTTACTGGAGATACACAGCACTGTACATATATGCAGGTACTCTAAGAGTAATGAGATTTGATATACCGCCTTTCTGTGATTACTCAAACTGGTACTTTGTCTGTCCCTATTGCACTCACAATCTAAGCATTGTACCCGGGGCAGTGGAGGGTTAAGTGACTTGCCCAGAGTAACAAGGAACTGCAGTAGGAATTGAACCCAATTCCCCAGCTCTCTTAGCCCACTGCACTAACCACTAGGCTACTTCTAGGCATTTGTGTACCTGGCTCTGCTTTTCTGACGTAATCAGAAATTGACGCACATGAGTTGGGTTCTTCTCTTTATGTGATGCTGCAGAGGACTGGAAACCATAAATTTAGCTCATGGCACTTAACTTGGTGAGTGTGTAATTTAAACATTCAGGCCAGTTTTTCCATATACATGTATCTGTAGGATCTGCATCTGTAAATAAAACTCTGCAGAGCTTTCCAGTGTCGTTTATTGTAGATTTTTACCTTAGTTCAGTATACTATACTTTCTCAGAGGACAAGCAGGCCGTCATATTCTCACAGCTGGGTGAAGTCATCCGACAGCCCGGTGCGGATGCTGACTAGCGAGATCAAAAACTTTCTAGCATCGTCCCACCGTGCATGCACTGCTGATGCCTTCCCACCTGACACACAAGCACAGGTCCCTCAGTCTTGGTTTTTCCACAGAGCAGGGAGGACATCTTTGTGTTCTGCTTTTTTTTCTTGTCCCTTCCCGTGCTAATTTTCAAGTCCACTTTATTTTACCCCTTCTTCAGTTTCCACTTTTAATTTCTTTTAGTTTTTTGGCCTTTAAAGTTTCCTTTATTTTTCACATATTTCTAGGCCCTTTTAGACCAGGGCCCCAAACTTGATTTGAACACTTCCTTTTTCTGGTTCAAAATTGAGGAGTTTAATTTGGCCACAGTCCTTTTCTTGATGTTCAAGAAGACCCCTAGTGGCTTCAAGAGGTGTGCAAGCCTAACTCTTCTGTTTACAAATGCAGCTGAGGACACGGAGAGCACAGCAGATTCAACAGGAGAAGCTTTTTGGCTCCTCAGAGGCTGATGCATCAACATCATCCACAGAGGCATTGACCTCGATGGTTGCCAAGACTTCAGCATCCACTGGGAATGCACTGGCATTCACCTGTCTCGACATTGAGCGCTGAGAGTAGGCCCCTGGACCGATCAGCATCGGATCCAACACCAAGGTCACGTACGGGTTCGATGTTGTCCTTGTAAGCACCGAAGGACCGCAGTGCTATGCATCAGGAGAAGCCCAAGAAGCATAGATACCAGTCTTCCTCAGTGTACGGTGCCGGGGCATTGGCATCACCAGTACCCAAGAAACGCCTGCTTCTTGTTTCTGGATTTGCTCCTTGGAAGAGGTGCAAATCTCCTAGCAGCTAGGTCCCCGCTACTGGTCTAACAGAGAAGCCTTCAATGAGTGGTTCTGAGCCATGCTCAGTGAGGAGTTGGCGCAGATACTGCATTTGTAAACTGCTCAGTTGTTGAGAGTGCTTGTGCCAACCGCATATCAAACCAAGGTTCTTCCTGAAGCTCCTTCCATGCCAGTACGGAGATCCTCAATGCTGGTACCTTGAAGTGCGTTGACCTCGACGCATACAGTACCACTCTCGATGGGGGAGGAAGCTTCCCTGGAGTCAGAGTAGGGGTGGTCCCTCTGTGCTCTTTGGGGCGTGGACATGGATCCACTGAGTCAAGACAGGCACAGACTCATTCAGTATAACTTGAGTATAGTGAAGTCTGAATGGGACCACTGATGGGGTTCAGAGGAGGACCCACATTACTTCTCGAAGGAGTCGTCTTATGGGATACCTTCTGATCACTCCCCACTTCAAGAGAAACATAAATCTCCATCTGAGGGTCTCTTTCACTGGTTTTATCAGGGAAATGGCTTCTGCCATCCCATTTAAGTTTGAAACTGAGGAAGAGCCCTGGACGGAGATGTTGACTGTCCTGGACTACAAGTCTCCTCCAAAGGAAAGGGTCAGTGTACCATTGCACGCTATCCTTGATGCACTGATGAAGAATTGGGACTCTCTCCTCTCAGTGCAGGTTGCACCTAAGAAGGTAGATACGCAGCACTGTATCCAAAAGGCTCACGGATTCAAGAGGGCTCATGTGCCGCACCAGACTCTGGTTGTCAAATCCACTCTCAAATGAGCTAGAAGCTCCAGGACTAATGCCTTCGTGCCCCCAGGTAGAGAGGCCAGGGCACTAGACTCATTTGGGAGGAAAACCTTTCAGGGCTCTATGCTCGTTGCCCGCATCCAGTCCTACTAGCTCTGCATGAAGCCTTTACTTAGCAGTTTTTGGTCCCCAGTATGCTAGTTGGCAGCAAGCAGCTGGAGTGTAGAAAATATCTGTGTGACTCCTTTGATTTAGCATTCAGGCTCTGCTATGGGTGTGGGGATGTGTAGACTGTTGTGGCTGCACATGTGACCTAGAACCAGCAGTTCAGGAGAGGTTGGTGGATGTCCGTTGCCAGGGTGACATCTTGCTTGGACATAAGGTGGAAAAGTTCATTGACCTCAAAAAGAAAGGCATGAATACCATCCAAACTGTGTCTCAGCACCCTCCAGCTGCATTCTCTTCCTCTTGGAAGTTTTTGACAGGACCTACATGACAAACCTACTCTCAAAAGGCATACGTTCTGGCCACCTTCACGTTCTGCCCAGCATTCTCAGCATCGCCAACCTCATCCCCAGAAGTCCCAGTCAAATCAAGGGACGAGCTTTTGACTGTCTCCAAGAGAGCATAGCTGCATTCAAAGTAACCATCCTGGTCGGCCTACAGGTAGGGGGGAGGTTGAATGTTTTTCCATCATGTAACCTCCAACCGGTGGGTTGTTCTAATAGTCTGTCTCGGGTTACACCCTGCATTGGCATCAAAGATCACCTAATTGCCCACTGAGAGCATCGTCACTCACCACAAACTGGTACTTATAGAGGAAATCTCTGCCCTTCTACAGGCCAATGCGGTTGAACCCGTGCCACCAGAGGAGGAAGGGAAGGGATTGTATTCCAGGTATGTACTTGTGCCCAAGAAAACGGGAGGATTTCATCTCATCCTAGATCTAAGGTCTCTGAATAAATTTTAGAAACTTCTGCTAGAAGTATAACGCCAAGGTGAGTTACATGAATCTCCCAGTCCTGGTCAAATAAAAGTTCAGGATAATTTCCCTGGGCACCCTTCTCCCCATGACTCAGGAAAACAATTGGCTGTGCGATGCCTATACCCACTTTTCCATACTTACCGGTTACTGAAAATATCTCAGATTTTGAGTAGGGAAACACCATTACCAGTATCACATACTAACATTTAGGCTCGCATCAGCTCCCAGGGCTATCCTCAAATGTCTAGTGGTAATAGCAGTGTATCTAACTTTCTCCGAGGACAAACAGGCTGCTTGTTCTCACTGATGGGTGACATCCTCGGCAGCCCCTCCAATCGGAAACTTCACTAGCAAAAGCCTTTGTTAGTCCTCGCGCGCCCATGCGCACCGCGCATGCGCGGCCGTCTTCCCGCCCGAACCGGCTCGTGTTCATCAGTCTTCTTTTGTCCGCGCTCGGGACGGTCATGTTTTGCGCCGTTTCACGCCCCTCAAAGTTGACCCTCGCACGTCTTCGCGATTTTGTAAAAAAAAAAAAAAGAGAGAGACCTTTCGGTCTTATCCCTTCCCGTGTGTCCAGTTTGCTTTTCCCCGAAGTAAGTTTCCTTTCGCTTTCAGGGTAGGCCTTTTTTGAGGCCTCGGTACGGGTTTTTTCTCTCCCTATTTTTGGTGCCCTTAATCGCCATTACGAATTTTGATTTCGCCGGCGTGATTTTTCCGCCCATGTCATCGAAGTCTCCCAGCGGCTTCAAGAAGTGCACCCAGTGCGCCCGGGTAATCTCGCTCACTGATAGGCATGTGTCGTGTCTTCAGTGTCTGGGGGCTGGGCACCGCCCGCAGGCCTGCAGTCTTTGTGCCCTTTTACAGAAGAGGACTCAGGTAGCGAGATTGGCCCAGTGGAACGTGTTGTTCTCGGGCTCTTCGTCGACAAAAGCACCGGGGGCATCGAGTGCATCGACGTCGACAGCATCAAGACCTTCGACCTCGGCATCGACTGCATCGAGGCATCGACCCTCTGCATCGTCGGTACCGAGACATCGAAAGGCTGCGTCGGCGTCGGTGGTACCGGGACCTCCACTAGTGCTGATGTCGTCGGACGGTGGTGCTTCAACTGGAGTGCAGGTGAGGGCTGTCCATTCCTCTGCTGGTGGCGGTGAGCCTTCGGGTGGGTCTCCCCCTACCCTGAGGGCTCCTGCGGTACAGCCCCCCCGAGACCGACCTTCTTCGGCCTCGGCCCCGAAGAAGAGACGGCTGGATTCTACGTCCTCCTCGTCGGTACCGGGAAGCTCCGGTGACATGCTTCGTCTGAAAAAATCGAAGAAGCATCGACACCGGTCCCCTTCCCGCGTCTGTACCGAGAGCTCTGGGTCGCCGAGGGAGTCGGCACCCAGTAGGCATCGGCACAGAGAGGACCGCTCACCCTCTGTTCAGGAGGTGTCGATGCGCTCCACCTTGGACAGCCCGGAACAGCCTCCACGCCCGGAACAGACTCTGACCTCAACGCCTGCATCGGCTTCCATGTCTTTCTCCACAGTCGCTCTGCACGAGAGTCTCCGGGCCGTTCTCCCAGAGATCCTGGGAGAGCTGTTGCGCCCTTCCCCTCCGGTACCGGGGGTGCTTGCGCCACCGGTACCGTCGAGTGAGGCGCCAGCTGGCCCCTTGCCCGAGGTGAGGTCTCCGACATCGGTACCGCTTGCGGTATTGACTGCTGCCGCCTCCCAGGAAGGCTCCCCGTCGGCAGAGGGAGCTTTGCCGCTGCGGACGAGGGAGTCTACCTCTCAACGCTCCCACCGTGGCCGTGTTTCCACGGAGTCGAGTCGGGTACGGCTTCAGACACAGGTTCATGAACTTGTGTCTGATACCGATGGTGAGGCCTCATGGGAGGAGGAGGAGGACATCAGATATTTCTCAGACGAGAAGTCTGATGGCCTTCCTTCTGATCCCACTCCCTCCCCTGAGAGGCAGCTTTCTCCTCCCGAGAGTCTGTCCTTTGCGGCCTTTGTCCGGGAGATGTCTTCGGCCATCCCCTTCCCGGTGGTCGTGGAGGATGAGCCCAGGGCTGAAATGTTTGAGCTCTTGGACTATCCTTCTCCACCTAAGGAAGCGTCCACAGTACCCATGCATCATGTCCTAAAAAAGACACTGCTGGCGAACTGGACCAAGCCATTAAGTAATCCCCACATTCCCAAGAAGATCGAGTCCCAGTACCGGATCCATGGGGATCCAGAGCTGATGCGCACTCAGTTGCCTCATGACTCTGGTGTGGTGGATCTGGCCCTAAAAAAGGCTAAGAGTTCTAGGGAGCATGCTTCGGCGCCCCCGGGCAAAGACTCTAGAACCTTAGACTCCTTTGGGAGGAAGGCCTACCATTCTTCTATGCTCATGGCCAAAATTCAGTCTTACCAGCTCTACACGAGCATACATATGTGGAACAATGTGCGGCAGTTGACGGGCTTGGTGGACAAGCTCCCTCCTGAGCAAGCCAAGCCATTTCAGGAGGTGGTCAGGCAGCTGAAGGCGTGCAGAAAATTCCTGGCCAGAGGGGTATATGATACCTTTGATGTTGCGTCCAGGGCCGCTGCTCAAGGTGTGGTGAGGCGCAGACTCTCATGGCTGCGTGCCTCCGACCTGGAGAATAGGATCCAGCAGCGGATTGCGGACTCCCCTTGCCGAGCAGACAATATTTTTGGAGAGAAGGTCGAACAGGTGGTAGAGCAGCTCCACCAGCGGGATACCGCTTTCGACAAGTTCTCCCGCCGGCAGCCTTCAGCATCTACCTCCTCAGGTAGACGTTTTTATGGGGGAAGGAAGACTGTTCCCTACTCTTCTAGTAAGCGTAGGTACAATCCACCTTCTCGACAGCCTGCGGCCCAGGCTAAGCCCCAGCGCGCTCGCTCTCGTCAGCAGCGTGCGCCTCAGCAAGGCCCCACGGCTCCCCAGCAAAAGCAGAGGGCGAGCTTTTGACTGGCTCCAGCAGAGCATAGCCAACATCAACGTGTCAGTGCTGGGCGATCTACCGGTCGGGGGGAGGTTGAAAGTATTTCACCAAAGGTGGCCTCTTATAACCTCCGACCGTTGGGTTCTTCAAATAGTCCGGCAAGGATACACCCTCAATTTGGCCTCCAAACCTCCAAATTGCCCACCGGGAGCTCAATCTTACAGCTTCCAGCACAAGCAGGTACTTGCAGAGGAACTCTCCGCCCTTCTCAGCGCCAATGCGGCCGAGCCCGTGCCATCTGGGCAAGAAGGGCTGGGATTCTATTCCAGGTACTTCCTTGTGGAAAAGCAAACAGGGGGGATGCGTCCCATCCTAGACCTAAGGGCCCTGAACAAATATCTGGTCAAGGAAAAGTTCAGGATGCTTTCCCTGGGCACCCTTCTCCCCATGATTCAGGAAAACGATTGGCTATGCTCTCTGGACTTGAAGGACGCCTACACGCACATCCCGATACTGCCAGCTCACAGACAGTATCTGCGATTTCAGCTGGGCACACATCACTTCCAGTACTGTGTGCTACCCTTTGGGCTCGCCTCTGCGCCCAGAGTGTTCACAAAGTGCTTGGCTGTACTAGCAGCGGCGCTTCGCAGGCTGGGAGTACACGTGTTCCCCTATCTCGACGATTGGCTGGTGAAGAACACATCCGAGGCAGGAGCTCTACAGTCCATGCAGATGACTATTCGCCTCCTGGAGCTACTGGGGTTTGTGATAAATTATCCAAAGTCCCATCTTCTCCCAGTACAGAGACTCGATTTCATAGGAGCTCTGCTGGATTCTCAGACAGCTCGTGCCTATCTCCCAGAGACGAGAGCCAACAACTTGTTGTCCCTCGTCTCGCGGGTGCGAGCGTCCCAGCAGATCACAGCTCGGCAGATATTGAGATTGTTGGGCCACATGGCCTCCACAGTTCATGTGACTCCCATGGCCCGCCTTCACATGCGATCTGCTCAATGGACCCTAGCTTCCCAGTGGTTTCAGGCTGCTGGGGATCTAGAAGACGTGATCCACCTGTCCACGAGTTTTCTCAAATCCCTGTATTGGTGGATGATTTGGTCCAATTTGACTCTGGCACGTCCTTTCCAAATTCCTCAGCCACAAAAAGGGCTGACTACGGATGCGTCTCTCCTGGGGTGGGGAGCTCATGTCGATGGGCTTCAAACCCAGGGAAGCTGGTCCCTCCAGGAACGCGATCTGCAGATCAATCTCCTGGAGTTACGAGCGGTCTGGAACGCTCTGAAGGCTTTCAGAGATCGGCTGTCCCACCAAATTATCCAAATTCAGACAGACAACCAGGTTGCCATGTATTACATCAACAAGCAGGGGGGCACCGGATCTCACCCCCTGTGTCAGGAAGCCGTCAGTATGTGGCTGTGGGCTCGCCGTCACGGCATGGTGCTCCAAGCCACATATCTGGCAGGCGTAAACAACAGTCTGGCCGACAGGTTGAGCAGGATTATGCAACCTCACGAGTGGTCGCTCAACTCCAGAGTAGTGCGCCAGATCTTCCAGGTGTGGGGCACCCCCTTGGTAGATCTCTTTGCATCTCGAGCCAACCACAAAGTCCCTCAGTTCTGTTCCAGGCTTCAGGCCCACGGCAGACTGGCATCGGATGCCTTCCTCCTGGACTGGGGGGAAGGTCTGCTGTATACTTCTGGTGGGGAAGACTTTGTTGAAACTCAAGCAAGGCCGAGGCACCATGATTCTGATTGCTCCGTTTTGGCCGCATCAGATCTGGTTCCCTCTCCTTCTGGAGTTGTCCTCCAACGAACCGTGGAGATTGGAGTGTTTTCGGACCCTCATCACACAGGACGAAGGGGCGCTTCTGCATCCCAACCTCCGGTCTCTGGCTCTCACGGCCTGGATGTTGAGAGCGTAGACTTTGCCTCTTTGGGTCTGTCAGAGGATGTCTCCCGTATCTTGCTTGCTTCCAGGAAAGATTCCACTAAGAGGAGTTACTTCTTTTTATGGAGGAGGTTTGCCGTCTGGTGTGACAGCAAGGCCCTAGCTCCTCGCTCTTGTCCTACACAGACCCTGCTTGAATACCTTCTGCACTTGTCTGAGTCTGGTCTCAAGACCAACTCTGTAAGGGTTCACCTTAGTGCAATCAGTGCATACCATTACCGTGTGGAAGGTAAGCCGATCTCAGGACAGCCTTTAGTTGTTCGCTTCATGAGAGGTTTGCTTTTCTCAAAGCCCCCCGTCAAACCTCCTACAGTGTCATGGGATCTCAATGTCGTTCTCACCCAGCTGATGAAACCTCCTTTTGAGCCACTGAACTCCTGCCATCTGAAGTACTTGACCTGGAAGGTCATTTTCTTGGTGGCAGTTACTTCAGCTCGTAGAGTCAGTGAGCTTCAGGCCCTGGTAGCCCAGGCCCCTTACACCAAATTTCATCATAACAGAGTAGTCCTCCACATTCACCCTAAGTTCTTGCCGAAGGTAGTGTCAGAGTTCCATCTGAACCAGTCAATTGTCTTGCCAACATTCTTTCCCCGTCCTCATTCCTGCCCTGCTGAACGTCAGCTGCACACATTGGACTGCAAAAGAGCATTGGCCTTCTATCTGGAGCGGACACAGCCCAACAGACAGTCCGCCCAATTGTTTGTTTCTTTTGATCACAACAGGAGGGGAACAGCTGTGGGGAAACGCACCATATCCAATTGGCTAGCAGATTGCATTTCCTTCACTTACGCCCAGGCTGGGCTGGCTCTTGAGGGTCATGTCACGGCTAACAATGTCAGAGCCATGGCTGCGTCAGTGGCCCACTTGAAGTCAGCCACTATTGAAGAGATCTGCAAAGCTGCGACGTGGTCATCTGTCCACACATTCACATCTCATTACTGCCTGCAGCAGGATACCCGACGCGACAGTCGGTTCGGGCAGTCAGTGCTTCAGAATCTGTTCGGGGTTTAGAATCCAACTCCAGCCCCCTAGGCCCATGTTTATTCTGTTCCAGGCTATACTCTCAGTTAGTTGGATAAATTGTTAGGTCAATCTCAGTTATGTCTTCGCCGTTGCGAGGCCCAATTGACCATGTTTGTTGTTTTGAGTGAGCCTGGGGGCTAGGGATACCCCATCAGTGAGAACAAGCAGCCTGCTTGTCCTCGGAGAAAGCGAATGCTACATACCTGTAGAAGGTATTCTCCGAGGACAGCAGGCTGATTGTTCTCACAATCCCGCCCGCCTCCCCTTTGGAGTTGTGTCTTCCCTTGTCTTTGTCTTGCTACATATGGGACTGACAAACACGAGCCGGTTTGGGTGGGAAGACGGCCGCGCATGCGCGGTGCGCATGGGCGCGCGAGGACTAGCAAAGGCCTTTGCTAGTGAAGTTTCCGATTGAAGGGGCTGCCGAGGACGTCACCCATCAGTGAGAACAATCAGCCTGCTGTCCTCGGAGAATACCTTCTACAGGTATGTAGCATTCGCTATCTGGATGATTAGCTGGTCGAGAGCACATCACAAGAAGAGGCGTTAGAGTCAGTGAGCCTAACTATTCGGGTATTGGCGTTATTAGGGTTCATCATAAACTACCCCATCTCACCTTCTCCCAGTACAGAGATTGGAATACATAGGAGCCCTGCTAGATACATTGCAGGCTCGGGATTTTCTTCCACAAGTGAGAACAGTGATTTTATCTGCACTCTCCTCTCAAGTCTGAAGCAGCAAGCAGGCACAGCTCGGCAAATGTTGAGATTGATGGGCCACATAAAAAGTATGTGGCACTTCCACGAGAGAAGCCCAGTGGACTCTAGCTTCCCAGTGGTCTCAGGTGGCTGGGAACTTGGCAGATGTCATCTAGATTCCTCCAGAGTTGACTCATGCCCTGCTTTGGTAGTTTAAATGAATTTGACTTTGGGACTATCATTCCAAATTCCAACTCTTCAGAAGGTGCTAAGAACGGATGCATCCAACCTAGGATGGAGAGCTCATGTAGATGGGCTTCACACCCAGGAGACTTGCTGTGCTTGGGAAACAGATCTCTATATCAATGTCCTTGAGCCTAGGGCCATTTGGAACACAGGCTTTCAGAAATCGGCTGCAAAAAGTTGGCAGATAACTCCAAAAGAAGATGAAGCCAGATCTGCCTTGGCTAATAAGGTGTGATTAGGATCATAGTTCCATGGTCTTGCTTGAGTTTCAGTAAAGTCTTCTCTATGAGAGGTATTGAAGGATACACATACAGAAGACCCTCCCCCCCCCCTCCCCCCAGTGTAGGAGAAAGGCACCTGACACTAGTCTACCATGCAACCTGAGCCTGGAGCAGAACTGGGGGACCTTGTTGAGATAAGTTGCAAAGAGATCCACCAAGGGGATGCCCTACTGCTGAAGATCTTCTACATCCCAACCTCCAATCCGTGGCTCTCATGGCTTGGATGATGTAAGCATAGAATTTAAAATCTTGGATTTGCCAGAAGATGTCCCCTGCATTTTGCTGGCTTCCAGAGAGACTTCAATAAGGGGTGTTACTCATTTAAGTGGAGGAGGTTTTGCTGTCTGTTATGAGGACAAGGCCTTAGATCCCCTCACTTGTCCTATACAAAAACTGCTTGAATACCTCCTTTTCCTCTCTGAGTCTGGTTTAAAAAAATGACTCTGTAAGGGTTAATCTCAGTGCAATTAGTGCTTATCACTAATTGGTAAACCCATTTCTGTACAGCCTCAAGTTGTTCGCTTCTTGCGAGGTTTGTTATTGACAAAACGCCCTATCAGACTTCCAACTGTGTCTTGGGATCTCAACATTGTCCTCACCCAGCTGATGAAAGCTCCTCTTGAGCCACTTGATTCCTGAAGTATGTGACATAGAAAGTTGTGTTTTCTGGTGGCAGTCACTTCAACTTACAGGGTTGGTGAGCTTTAGGCCGTAGTATCTGACCCACCTTTCACCTTGGTTGTATTTTTATGTTCTCTGTTTAACCTATGTACACTGCTTTGATGGTCTGACCCTAAGCAAGTAATCAAATAAATTAAACTTGAAGCACTAGATTTCACCACAGTAGAGTAGTTCTCTGCATTCACCCTAAGTTCCTTCCTAAGGTACAGTCAGAGTTCCATCTTAATCAATCGTTCTACCAACATTTTTCCCCAAACCACATATCCATCCTAGTGAGAGTGTACTTGCATACCTTGGATTGCAAGCGAGCCTTAGCCTTCTATCTGAAGCAGACTAAAGCTCATAGACAGTTCACCCAGCTTTTTGTTTCTTTGGCCCAAACAGGATGAGGAGTAGCCATTGGCAAATGCACAATTTCCAATTGGCTAGCAGATTGTATCTCCTTTACTTGTGCCCAGGCTGGGCTGACTCAGGGACATGTCAAGGCTCATAATGTCAGATTCATGGCTACATTGGTAGCCCACTTGAGGTCAGCCTCCATAGAGGAGATTTGCAAAGCTGCGACGTGGTCATCTGTCCACATTATTCACATCTCTTACTGTCTTGAGCTAAATATCCAGCAAGACAGCTGGTTCGGGCAATCCGTCGTGAAGAATTTGTTTGGTGTCTGGAATCGAATTCCATCCCCCTAGGCCCAGTTTTCTTCTGCTCCAGGCTGCACCTCTACAATTAATAAGCAAATTGTTCAGGTTGATTCAACGTTTTGAGTCCCTGTTGTCCTAGCATTGTTTTTTGTTGAGCCTAGTAGCTAGAGATTCCCAGCTGTGAGAATAGTATGGCCTGCTTGTCCTCAAGAAAGCAAAGTTATTCACCTGTAGCAGGTGTTCTCTGAGGACAAGAGGACAAGTATTCTCACGTACCCTCCCATCTCCCCTTTGAGTTTAATTCTTTAGCTTTTTTACAATGACTGAGGGACCCACGCTTACATGTTAGTCGGAGAGGCACCAGCGCATGCATAGTGGGGCCCTGCTAGGAAATTCTTGATCTCGCTGGTCAGCGTCCACACCAGGCTGCATCAGATGATGCCACTCATCTGTGAGAATACTTAGCCTGCTGTCCTCGGAGAACACCTGCTACAGGTGAGTAACTTTGTTTTACACACAATCCAAGAAACCAATTGAAGCCTGGACATATATGGGTTGTATATGGAATATAAAATATTCATTTATTTCATGGATTTGTGAAGGAGTAAGGTTTAGTACTGTGTTCTTGCACTGGATGTGGATGCGCACGCTACCTTGTTCTTTGAAATGGCCAGTCTGATCAGTTAAGTCTCTTATGGTGAATAGATCCTTAAGTTACCATACAGCTGTATAAAAGGTGTGATTCTTTGCTTCAGTCTTTGCCGAGGAAGATTTGGGAGAGATACCAGTGCTAGAAATGGTATTCAAAACTGACGAGTCGGAGAAACTGAATGAAATCAATGTAAACCTGGAGGATGTAATGGCTCAATTTGACAAATTGAAGAGTAGTCAATCTCATCTCAGAATACTAATAGAATTGAAAAATGAACTTGCGGAACTGTTGTTAGTAATATGTAATTTACCTTTATAATCAAGCATGGTACGAGAAGATTGGAGGGTGGCCAATGTAACATCGATTTTTTTTTTTTAACGGTTCCAGAGGAGATCCAGGAAATTATAGACCGTTGAACCAGGCAGAGCATATTCAAAAGCATGGATTAATGAGACGTGGAGGGGCATAATCGAACGGGGCCGGCCCCGGAAAGCGGCATACCCGGCTGTATTATTGAAACAAGATGGCCGGCCATCTTTTGTTTCGATAATATAGTCGGGGCCGGCCAAATCTCAACATTTGGGCCGGCGTTAGAGATCACCGCCATTGTTTTTTGCCAATAATGGAAACTAATGGCGGCCATCTCAAACCCGGCCAAATCCAATGCATTTGGTCATGGGAGGAGCCAGCATTTATAGTGCAGTGGTCCCTCTCACATGCCAGGATACCAACCAGGCACCCTAGGGGGCACTGCAGTGGACTTCACAAATTGCTCCCAGGTACATAGCTCCCTTACCTTGGGTGTTGAGCCCCCCAAAAAACCCCAAACCCATTACCCACAACTGTACAACACTACCATAGCCCTTATGGGTGAAGGGGGGCACCTACATGTGGGTACAGTGGGTTTCGGGTGGGTTTTGGAGGGCTCCCATTTACCACCACAAGTGTAACAGGTGGGGGGGGGGGGTTGAACCTGGGTCCTCCTGCCTGAAGTCCACTGCAGCACCCACTAAAACTGCTCCAGGGACCTGCATACTGCTGTCTTGGAGCTGGGTATGACATTTGAGGCTGGCACAAAAATATTTAAAATTTGTTTTTTTGGGTGGGAGGGGGTTGGTGACCACTGGGGGGGGGGAGTAAGGGGAGGTCATCTCCGATTCCCTCCGGTGGTCATCTGGTCAGTTGGAGCACTTTTTTGAGGCTTGGTCCTAAAAATAAATGGACCAAGTGAAGCCGGCCAAGTGCTTGTCAGAGCCGGCCTTTTTTCCATTATCAGCCAAAGCCAGCCATCTCGTAACCACGCCCCATCCCGCCTTCCGTACCCTGCCGAAACGCCCCCTTTAACTTTGGCCAGCCCTGCGACGGAAAGCAGTTGAAGCCAGCCAAAATCAGCTTTCGAATTTACCGATTTGGCCGGGTTTAGGAGATGGCCGGCCAGCTCCCGATTTTTGTTGGAAGATGGCCAGCCTCCTTTGAAAATAAGCAGGAAAGCCAACATGGATTTAGTGAAGGGAAATTTTACCTCACCAATCTATTACATTTTTTTGAAGGGGTGAACAAACGTGGATAAAGGTGTGCCGGTCGATATTGTGTATCTGGATTTTCAAAATGCACTTGACATAGTACCTCATGAAAGACTCCAGAGGAAATTGGAATGTCATGGGATATGTGGTAGTGTCCTATTATGGATTAAAAACTGGTTAAAAGATAGAAAACAGAGAGTAGGGTTAAATGGTCAATATTCTCAAGGGACAAGGGTAGATAGTGGGGTTCCCCAGGGGTCTATGCTGGGACCGCTGCTTTTTAACATATTTATAAAACATCTAGAGATGGGAGTAACGAGTGAGGTAATTAAATTTGCTGACGACCCAGAGGATTGTGAAAAATTACAGGAGGACGAGACTGGGTATCTAAATGGCAGATGACATTTAATGTGAGCAAGTGCAAAGTGATGCATGTGGGAAAGAGGAACCTGAATTATAGCTACGTAATGCAAGGTTCCACAGGAGTAACCGACCAGGAAAGGGATCTAGGTGTCATCGTTGATGATACTTTGAAACTCTCTGCTCAGTGCGGTGGCGGCTAAGAAAGCAAATAGAATGTTAGGTATTATTAGGAAAGTAATGGAAAACAAAAATGAGGGTGTTATAATGCCTGTGTATCACTCCATGGTGCAACCACACCTCGAATATCGTGTTCAATTCTGGTCAACGCATCTCAAAAAAGACAGTTGTTTTAGAAAAGGTACAGAGAAGGGAGACGAAAATGATAAAGGGGATGGGACAACTTCCCTATGAGGAAAAGCTGAAGCAGCTAGGGCTCTTCATCTTGGAAAAAATATGACTGAGGAGAGATATGATAGAGGTCTATAAAATAATGAGTGGAGACGTGAATTGCTTGTTTACTCTTTCCAAAAATACTAGGACTAAGGGAAATGAAGGGAAGGGAAATGGGACTTGATATACTGCCTTTCTGAGGGTTTTTGCAACTACATTCAAAGCGGTTTACATATATTCAGGTACTTATTTGTACCAGGGGCAACGGAGGGTTAAGTGACTTCCCAGAGTCACAAGGAGCTGCAGTGGGAATCGAACTCAGTTCCCCAGGATCAAAGTCCACTGCACTAACCACTAGTCTACTCCTCCACTCTTCAAAGTAGTAAATTTAAAACAAATCGGAGAAAGGTTTTCGTCACTCAACATGTAATTAAACTCTGGAGTTCGTTGCCAGAGTGTGTAGTAAAAGCAGTTAACTTTGTAGGGTTTAAAAAAGGTTTGGATGGTTTCCTAAAGGAAAAGTCCATAGACCATTGTTAAAATGGACTTGTGGAAATTCCACTGCTTATTTCTTGAATACACAACAAAAACTGGACAAAGTTCACGTATTGCAATAGGACCATAAACGGCTAAGGAGGTTATCTCATAACGTCAGAAGTATCCGTGTGTGCCAACTGTTGTTCTGGCTCACCGGTCTGTATGTATTTGTAATCATTGAACACCTCCAGCCAACCGATGGTACCCGCTAGTACTCATATGTGAAAAAAATTGCCTATATATTGTTCATTAATTTCAGGAAAAATTTCAGGGCTTATCAGATTACCGGAGTTGCCTAAAGAGGTTTCACTAACCTAAACTGAAACCCGATGAGCTCCAGCCGTTGAAGTTATTAGACAGCGCTGGGAGCTTACAAGCTAAGTTGATTTTGTGCATTACTTGCTCATTTACTTAAGTTGATTTTGTGCATTACTTGCTTATTAATTGCAATAATGTTTAATTTTTGAATTTTTGAACAATGGTACCCACGGACATTGTTGTGCCTTTTTCCTGAAATTAATGAACAATATATAGGCAATTTTTTTCACATATGAGTACTAGCGGGTACCATCGGTTGGCTGGAGGTGTTCAATGATTACAAATACATACAGACCGGTGAGCCAGAACAACAGTTGGCACACACGGATACTTCTGACGTTATGAGATAACCTCCCTAGCCGTTTATGGTCCTATTGCAATACGTGAACTTTGTCCAGTTTTTGTTGTGTGTTTTTTACAAATTTTTGTTGGACTAAGTTTAGCCATTATTTATTCTTTGTTGTTATATTTCTTGAATAAGCAGCTTAAAATGTATTGTACTGTTTTAGGATCTTACCAGCTACTTGTAACCTGGATTGGCCACTGTTGGAAACAAGATGCTGTGCTTGATGGACCTTTGGTCTGGCAATACTTATGTACTTATTTAAAAGTGTAGGACCCATCTAATCATTCAAAGTTATTTTCCTGTTGCATTATTATAGTAGACCATATTTCATTCCTGATTTTTCTTTCATTTATTGATGACTATTCTTCTGTACTTGTTGCATTTTCTCATGAACTATCTTACTATATTTTTGTCTGTAATACATCTACTGGGAGACACATGCATTCACCACTTTCTTGTGAATATTTCCTAAAGTTACTATTTATGCATTCATGAAAAAGTAGTATTTATTTGGATGACTGCATTATATGGCATCATTTGCTCTTGCCTTGCAGTTGAAATGCTGAGTAGCATTGTATATACCACAGAGTAAAAGCTTTCCTGAGTGAGAATAAATAATGGCACAATTTTACAAAAATGTGAAAACTGACAGTGTCAACTAGAGGCCATGACCTTCTGTTTTTAAAGGGGGGAATCACTTTGTCAAAAAATACTTCGATGTGAGAGCCAGAACTGTCACTGAACAAAGTGGCTAGTGCTCTGGGCAAGTGGAGTGGTAACCCCTCCAATGACACAGTTAGCCTAGCTGCTCAGATAAAGTAAGAGCAATTGTGTTACTAAGAGTTTGCTTCTCCAGCCTGTTGCCCTCCACCATACTTTTTTCCCCAGTATACCATCTCCCTACCCATCCCCATCCTTACCATTCTCAACTCATATCCTCCTCTCCCATCTCTTGTCAATAATTTAAAAAATTATTAGCCAGGTAGACTTGGGAGAGCCATCCCACATTGTTCTGAGTTTCTTGAGGTGAATAGAGCAATTAGTGTATCATGTCACTCTGAGTGACTGAGGGACATGCAGTGCTGGTAGAAACCAGCTGGCCCATAGAAGATGAGGAAGAGTGAGAATGCTTCTATGACTCCTAGGCCTTGCAGTGACCAGTACTAAGCTAGGATCATCCTGAAAATGTATGTTATCCTTAGACCAAGAGGATGGAAAATATCCCTAGTATCAGTATCTAAATTTAATTGTCTGAGGAGAGGAGCCTTTGCTGTAGCTGCTCCTAGACATCTAGAGATGGCCAAAAAGAGCTGGGGAGAGAGGATGTGACACCCTGGCTGTCCATAAGCTGAGACCTTCTAGGGACACAGCCTAGGGCTGGTAAATAGAGTAGCTGTCACTGTTAGTGTGGCCCAGCTTCACTGCTTGCTGCTATGTGGATGGGAAGTGTAGTCATGCCATGGTGGGAGGTTGAGTAGAGGGGAAGGCAAAGGGAAAGATGTTGGAGGGAGAGAAAGAAGCAGTGAGTAGGAAGAACTCAAAATATAAACAAGAATAAATAATTTAGAAATTTATTGTGTGATATCCCCCTTCTTGCTCAGGGTGACCTGGTTCTCACTAAGCAAATTAGACAGGTCTCACCAACAGCATATTCCTCAGGCAACTCTTTATTCCAGCCCCTGGGCACACTTCTTCTAGTTTAATACTTTATACTTTCATAGGTCTTCACACTGAGCCTCTCTAACCCCAGGCTTTGCAGCCTGCTTCTCTCAGTACTGGGACACACAGCCCCCCTTCTTTGGACACACAGTCCTGGACACTCAGTCCTTTCTTCTTTGGACACACAGTCCTTTCACTGAACACACAGCTCCTATAAGTACTGAGGACACACAGTTAAACACTAATGCTTTAGGGACTTCTTACCCCAGGATTTTCAGCCTGCTGATCTCCTTTGGACACACAGTCCACCACAAGTCCATAAGGTTAGCCTATATCTTCCAGGGGGATCTCTCTTCTTCTGCCAGCTCTCTTCTCTTCCTTTCACCACTCAGGTGGGGTATAAAGTGGTTAATTAGCTACACAGGACCCAGCTCATAACCTCCCACACCTGTGGACATCCCAGGGCTCTCCCCGGTCCTAGCAACCTCCACCTATTCTCCTACTAGCGCCCTCTAGTGGCCTACCCCATATAGGACAGTCTCCTACTTAATACAATCGCTAGACGAATGGCACCAAGGTTGAGTTACACGAATCTCCCAGTACTCACTTGCCAACTCAATTACCGTTAAATGACCTTGCAGAGTCACAGATGGGGTTGAATGGAGGCATGGAAATCATGGACTCCAGCTATTGCTCTTTGATACCTCTTAAGCTTTTTGCAGCATACATGACCAAACATGCACAGCACACAGGCTTCTAGTGTGCTACTGAAATATCTGCACACAGATTAAACAGGTATATACTTGACAGTAGGTGCTGTTGCAAACTGGTGCCTAAAGTACAGGTAGCACAAAAAGTAGACCAAAGAAAGGGAACAAAAATTGAAAAAAAGGTGCATTATAAAAGAAAACAGTGTTTCCAGATGTCTGAAAAGCTTTGCTTGGTATGCTTTTAATTTTTCAGCCTAGGCTAGTGTTTGTTTTTTGTTTTTTTTGGTCACAATCAGAAAAGTGTCTTCTTTATATCATTATTGGCCATCTGCAGGCCTATTCAGAAAGAAAGGTCATTTTGGCATTGGTAGCTAACCTCTGGTTATTCTTGACGGAGGTGTGCAAAGTGTCTGCCTGGAGTTTGTCCCATCCTTTTTCTAAATAACTTCCTCCATGTTATTGTATTGAGAATCTTGGCTTGGATTATTACAAAAGGTTTTTTGTTTTTTGTTTGGTTTTTTAAACTAGAATACCCTAGCTGTTTACAAATTCATATGGAAATCTAATAGAATACTAAATTTCAAGAAATGTTATGGGTCAGTTATCCTTGTTTTAATGCTAGAACCTACTGTCAACTTTAGTACATTCCTGACTTGCTATCAATGAAGGCAACAGCTGCAAAATAATCCATAAAATGTTGCACATTTTATAGTCCACTTAATACTGCAGATTAAATGAAGATATTCATTTTTTTTATATGTTAGATCTCTGTTAACAGTTTTAATTTGGAGAGTTCAATTCTTCCCACTTCCATATCCCCAAAAAATAAATATACACACAAACTAATTCTGTTATACATATAAAAAGAATGTTATGATCCGTTACAGAAGCTTTTAAGACCTGTGATGTCTGATGAAGGAAGCATAACATCATCGCCTGTTGAAAGGTAATTAAAAAAATAACAATTTCTTGAAATTCTAGAAAAAAAAGTTGATTTGGTCATTTATTTTACATTTTAGATAAACATGATTTAACATTGCTTCACTCAAAAGTAGCATAGGATTGCACTAAGGGGGGAGGGTCTTTTACTAAGCTGCTGTAGGTTTTTAGCTCATGGTTAGAAATTGGCTGGCGGTAAACGTCCGAACGCTCATAGGATTATAATGGGCATTTCTGCTTTTACCGCAAGCTAAAACAATACCAAAGTTTAGTAAAAGACCCCTTAAAAGCAGTAATAGCATATAATTCTGTGCAATAGGTTAATGATGCTCTGCATTGTAAAGTGATTAATACAGCTTCTGCGAGTATCTTTTAAAAGCAAAGTGCCTGGGAAACATGCAGAAACATTGCTATTGAATTGTTGGCACAGTTTAAAGGGCAGTTTGAGTTCTTTGTTCATCCCTGAAAAAAAAAAATGAAGCCATCACAATTTTTCTGTGAATGTGTAAGTAAGTGTGCTTATGTATTGGATATCTAATATAATAATTCACACCTCCAACGTTCTGAAGCTAACTTCGTGGCAGTGAAGCCGTGTAGTGTTCGTAGGGTTCGTTATCGCCCAGGGAAAGAAACGAGACGTCAGAAGGAGAAGGGACCAACCACAGGCCTCGCACTCGCTCTCAGTGCCCTGCCCTCGGAGGGAAGGGAAGGCTGCATGTAATATTCACCCACCGGAAGTTCGTTCCTCCAAGTTCCAGGGTCGTCGTCCGTCCCCCCTCCCTCCCAATTCCAGGGTCCCCCCCCTCCCAGTTCCCGGGTCATCGTTCCTCCCTACCTTCCAGTTCAGGCCCCCTCCTTCCGAATTTTAAGTCATCCTGACTTACCTCGCTCGGTAAAAGCGTGCAGCCTCGGCACTTAAGTTCCCTGTCTCTCAGCTCTGGTTCCGCCCTTGTGGAAACAGGAATATGAGGGCGGGACCAGAGCTGAGAGAAGAAGGGAAAACTGAGAGTAAGTGCCAAGCCTGCCAGATTTTTACCACTGCTGCCGGCCGCCTATAACCCCGACGAGGCGGGGCCTGAACGGGCGGGAGGGACGACGGACCCTGGAACTCGGAGAGAGGGACAACGACCCACTGGAACTGGGAAGAAGGAGGGAGACCTGAACTGGGAGGAGGGAGGGCGGGAGGACAGACCCTGACCTGGAGGGAGGGGGGACCCTGGAATTGGAGGAGGGGGACGCTGAACTTCCCTTACAAACATTACTGGCAGAAGGTGATTACCTTGCTAGCGCCCGTTTCATTTCAATGAGAAACGGGCTTCTTTTTTTTTTTTTTTATTAGTTGCTAAATAATTTCTGGTGTGTGAAAAGTAATTCCATTTTTATTTTAGTGTATTTTTGCTGTAGAATACTGGAAACTTAGCTTTTTTTAGTTTGTTCTTAGCAAATTGAATAAGTCTGTAGAAGAAGTGAAAAATTGAACGGATTGAAAATCAAGATGACGATGACTTCTTGAAAAGAGAAAAGAAAATCCAGGATCTTCCGAGGTAAAGAGCCATCATATAAAGAATCCCAAGATAGTGATGAGAAGAAAATATGATTTGGAGAAAAACAGACTGGTAGAATGGAGGAAAACAAATGATTCTAGAGTAGTAACTGAAGAACAAAATAACTTGGTTGTGAGGAAACTGAATTAAAGATGTGCCAGAGTTCTGAGAATGCCAATCTACACTGTATCAAACAGAAGGACATAATCTAACTCAAAACCGCAGGATCTACTGAGGTGGATGACACTACAGAATTAAACTGCCACAGGCATGAAGGTGTTAGACTTTGAGCAGTTTTTGAGAAAAAAAGATGAACCTGAATCCATTAGTCTGATATTAGTGACACAAGGCAGTATTCATTGGAGCCTTTGGACTCCATCAGAGGTACTCGAACATGAAGCTACGAGATCCTTCAGAAAGGCAGTGTTGCACCTTCTACAGCAAAACCAGGAGCCAGTTTCTGAGCAAACTGAGGACATTCCTAAAGGAACTGATACTAGTGAAGATGCAACACTGTCCAGACAGAAGAAGATGAAGCAAGCTGAAAACATCATTTTTAATATTTTTAAACTTTATTATAACAAATAATGCTTGGACTTTTCCTGCTGAAATCCTCTGATGCTGAGCAGTGTGCTAGAATAGATGTCAAGGGTACAGCTTGGATAGGATGGAGGAGTTCATATGTCTACAAGTTAGGTTACTGAATAGCATAGATGAACAGCATTAAAGTTTAAGATGTTGGGATATGTCTTACTGAAAGCTGTCAATCAAAATGGAAGCCTCATTCTTACAGTGTTGCCTACAATAGGACAATTTTCTAAGAAAGAAGAAAAGAGGAGTATCATTCGGTTTGAAAAGTAGTATGTAATGATTTTTAGAAACCACGCCACTGTTGTGTTGTGAAGTAGTGTTTTTAAGTTAATGTGGTTAGATAACTGTGTAGAAAATTTTGAAATGACGGTTAGTCGGTGATATCAAGGCATATTTTAAACTGAGAGGTTTTAAAACTAGTCAGTTTTAGTCTGCTTTTTGACTGAATAAAGAGATGCTCACAACGATGGTACACATGTGGTCTAAAGAAAGTTTGGCTTAATATAAACCTGCTTTGGATTTGATGTCACTTCCTGTCTATCAAAGCATGTAAACAGTTAAATTAAACTATGCACCTCTGTACAGGTGTCATCCTTCCAGGCTGTAAGCTTACCTTTAAACTTTCAGTGAAAGTGGAATAATAGTATAAATATATACATATATATGTAATTATACTTATTTGTGGGGTTTGTTAGTGTGCAAGCTGTGCAGAAATACCTTATGTACTAGTTATATAAAGTAGAACTTTCTTCTCAAGGTTCTGTAGCTTTAGGACATTACTCTTGTTTTAAAGATCTTTGTTAGTGGTAGACCCATGAGAAAGGTCTGTAAGTCAAACCAAAGTATGGTTTATTGTAGGAAATCTAAGCAGTAAATTGGGAATGTATTGGCAGTTCTGCCATTTTTCAGCTTATTACTTGCTAATTGCTGTCAGAAGGATTTAACAGTAGAAACAGAAGAATTCAGCTTCAAAGTTAATTTCAAAACTCTAGCTACTGAAGGAATTTCGTTCTTGCTATGTATGTAGCACCTAGATAATAGGAATGCCTATTATGATTAACAGTAGCTTGCTTTCAAATACTAACAAACTTTATTAAAATGCTCTAATGAGATCTTTTAGATTTGTCTGGGTTCATCAAATTTGGTTTTGTGAATGTTAAGTGTTTTAAACAACTCTTTAAAACTCTGCTGTAAATATTACTTTTTAAGTAAATATTTGCAACAAATTGAAGCATCTGTGAATGATTTTACCTCTGGTGATTTGTGGTGTTTGTCTGAATAATGCACTACTGTGAATGTTTCCATTGGTTGAAGATTCAGCATCCAGTATTGAATATTTTTTCTTTGATTTTACAATGAACACAACTAAGAAATGTTTAGAGTGTTTTTAAATATTAGTCACCTATCCAACTGAACTGGTCAGGTGTAATCGGTAAGAATTTGTAAGTATCTCATACACATAAACACTGTACTCTGAGCTGGTAAAAAGGCCAAAATATATATAAATCATTTTGGACAATTATAAATTCTTGTCTTTGTAGTTAGATCTGACCTGTGAATTAATAAGATTCATAACCAAATATAACCCCAAACACATTTGAAGCAATTATACTATACAGTCCTGATACCTGAATCATAAGAAAAGATACCTGTGAAAACCATTTCCAAGGCCACCGGTTAGTGGTGGAAGTGGACATGCAGAAAAGCAGATAGCATGTTTTGTAAAGGATGTGATTTGCATACAGATCCACCCCTCTGAGCAATTAGTGATGTGATTCATCAGTTGTCATGCAGAGTCGCTGATTCAAATGTGATTTTTGTGAAAATGTTAAATAACTGCATAACCACACAAATAGTGTATCTTGATAAGTGAGAGTTCCTTTAGGGCTACTACATTAACAGGCATTAGTAATTATTTTAAAGCATGAGCTCGGGGGGGGGGGGTCACAAATCAGGTCTGGTTTTAAGGGTATCCAAAATAATATTTCTGAGCTCTATTTATTTTGACAATTTATATCCCACATTACCCCAAACATACTCGAGGTCAGTGTGGATTACAATAAATAAAACAATACCATAAATAAAATATCAAGTAAGAGCAGAGTAGCTCAAATAAGATACATATAAGAACTAAATAATAAACCATTAATGGCCATTTACAATCTAACACATTCCATCAATGGGTAGAAACCTCTCAAAGACGTTATCCTGAAACAACAATTTTGTGACTTTGGAAGCCTGGAATGAAGAACCTTTGTTTAAAATCAAGCTATGTTGACCTATACCTACTTAAGCTGTGTGAATTCAACTAATTGGTGTAACTCAATGAATCAAGTGCTCCTGTCAGAGTTCTACAAGCTAGATTGGAACAGACAGAAGATCCCAAAAAATCCAGGAATGCTGATTCAGTATCAAGTAATTTTATTGGACAAACTGATATACATCCCAGCATTATTTATGATTAGTATATGTATTTATAGGGGTAAGGATTTTCTGGTAGATGTGTTAAGGACACAGCCCCATATGTTTGGTGAGCAACAATTAGGGGTCAATTACTACAGGGGTTTAAGTCCTAACATGCTCTTTGCATGGGAAAAACAGGCTACCCACAAAATACTGTTTTTCCAAAATATTTTTGGAGGGGGTGTGTCATGGGCAGAGAATGGATGTGGAATCATTAACCATGCATTCTCGTGTATACTAACTAGCTAAATAGAAGCCAGTAAGTGCTCCTGCATTAACTTTTTACAGATACCACCCACTAATGTGAATATCAGTGCACAATGTGAAATTCAAAAAATGGAAAATGCCCTACAGAAGTACCGCATTAAATGTTGGCATAGTGCACGGGGAAAGTCCCACATTAGGGTGCGTTGAGCCCAGATTCTAGCACATTTTATAAAAGAGCCCCCGAGTTATTTTTTTTTATATATAAATGAATTTTTTAATTGTTTTATATGATTTATGAGATTTACGGGGTCCTTTTACTAAGCTGTGGTAAAAGGTGGTCTTAGCATTCCTTACATGGTTTTTCCTTGGTGCTAAGGACATTTTTACCAAGTTGGAAAATGGCTGATTTCCTATTTTTTCTATTAATGGCCAAGAACTAGTGTTGCCATAAGCATATGGCCATTAAAAAGAATTACCACAGGAGCACTTCCTGACACCTATTTTGTAAGCAACAAGGGCCCATGCAGTGATCCTACACTAACCCAGTGGCATGCCTAGGTTGGCTGCCACCTGGGACGGGTCGCCGCTATACCCCTGCCCCTGCCCCCCGAAGCGCATCATCACCACCTGGGGGTGCTCGTAGCAGTCGCGCAGCTGGCAGCTCCACCAGTTCCCTGCCCTTGAACAGGAAGTAACGTTAGAGGGGACAGGGAACAGTCAGAGCCAACAGCCATGCGTCTGCTCCATGCACCCGCTTGCTGCGTGTACCCGGGATGGACCGCCCTACACTTGGTATACTACTGCACTAACCACTTAACGTGTGGTAATTCGGATGCGCTAACTGATTAGCACAAGAATGCCTAATCTCTGCACCCCCAGACATGCCCCTCAAAACAAAAATTCTGACATTTTTTAGTGTATGGGTAGCATCCACCGATTGGAATTTATTGCATGACACCTGAGTGTGTCTTGTGGTAAGCCAATTTTAAGCTGCAGTAAGGACCCCCCAGCTTAATGATTATATGCACCGTTGGTGACTAGGCCTCGCACGAGGACACACTGAGCCCATCCACGCGACTTCAAGAACTGCCCCGTCCACACAACGGGTGCGCACATCTGACACGGCAGGAGCAGGGTGACGCGAAGCCCGAACCTCCGACACCGGTGACAACAGAGAACTTGGCGAGACGCAGCACTCCGGCGAAGCCAGACTGGCCATGTTGCCAGCGACACATCCGACCACCCATCACAGTTTCCGCCACCCACTACCTCGACCTCGATAAGGCGAGATGCGATCCGAAAACGAACTAGTGAGGGAAACACCAAGCTCAACTTAAAGGGTAAAAACCTATCTTTAGAGCAAAATTACCACACAAATCAACTCCTTCGTTCTGATGCATGCTTGTGTTGAAATAACTCCCTGACTCAATACTTTTGGCAGATTAAGCAAGGGACAATCACCGAACCATTTTGCCAACACTAAATCAATAAGTGCTCCTCATATGCTTATACTTATCCTACTGCACCACACTGCAATGTAAGATTGCAGCCAGTTAAAACTGTCCCTGAGGACTTATTGCCTCAACCGGCAACATACTGAATTGTGCTATTGAGTACAAATGCCTGAAACAACTTTTTAACTCAGAACTTGTTGAAGCTTAAGCAGAGCACAAACACTGTAACATTTTGCCAACACTAAATCACTAAGTGCTCTTCGCATGCTTTTATCTATCTTATTGCACCACAGTGCACTGTAGGACAATGCACTGTAGGACCTGTAACACCTCAGTCCTGGCTAATTGACTGGCGGGATCTTTGCCTACTTTGGGGGGCTCCAAACAGCTCATGCGATCCACCTTGTTCCAGCCCCGCTGCCCCAGCCTATTCCAGCCCATCTGCTCCATATTGTTCCAGTCCGCCTGTTCCAGTCACTACTTAGGCACCCGTAAACACCTCAGTCACTACTCATGGCCCCGATATACATTCTTTTCCTTGCCCTGTCCCTTCCTAATCTTTTCCCCCTCCCCCTACCGCTGCCTACAGCAGGAACTCACTGCCCATCCATGTCCTCTCCCGTCCTCACTATTTCAATATCCTACCCACCCCTCACCACCTCACCATCTCTCCTATCCCCCTCCTCCTTCCTAGCTCTCAACCTTCAACACTTCCTTCCTACCATTAACCCATCCCCATTCCTCCTAAGCGCATCCCGCCTTCGTCGCCCTACCTCCCCCACCCTCCCCCGCACTGTCTTGCTCCTTCTGCTATCCGCGGGAGTCATCAATCCCAATCCAGGTCCCCCACACCTCTCCTCGTCCTATCCATGCAAACGATTCCCGGATGTCTCCAATCTCATCTCTATTCCCCCTCCTCCCCCCTCTTCCCTCCGCTTCTCGTGTGCCCTGTGGAATGCCCGCTCGGTGTGCAACAAACTTCCCTTCACCCATGATCTCTTCATCTCCCATTCCCTTCAACTGCTTGCCCTAACTGAAACCTGGCTCACTCCTGACGACTCTGCATCAGTCGTGGCCCTTTGCCATGGAGGCTATCTTTTCTCCCACACTCCCCGCCCAGCTGGCCGCGGAGGAGGCGTCGGGTTTCTACTCTCGCCCTCCTGTAGTTTTCAACCCCTCCTTCTACTGCAGTCTCACTGCTTCTCATCCTTCGAAGTTCACTCCATCCGTCTATTCTACCCGCTGCCACTCAGAGTTGCAGTCATTTACCGCCCCCCTGACAAGTCCCTCCCTTCCTTCCTTACTGACTTCAATGCCTGGCTCTCAGTTTTTCTTGAACCCTCATTTTCGTCCCTCATTCTTGGAGACTTTAACATTCACGCTGACGAGCCATCCGACTCTTACGCTTCTCAGTTCCTCACTTTGACATCCTCCTCCTACCTCCAGCTGAGCTCCACCACCCCTACTCACCATTCTGGCCATTGTCTTGACCTCATCCTCTCCTCTACCTGCTCACCTTCCAATTTCTGCGCCTCTGCTCTTCCTCTCTCAGATCATCACCTGATCCCCTTCACACTTCATCACCCTCCCCCTCAGTCCCGCCCAACACTAACCACCACTTCCAGGAATCTCCAGGCTGTCGACTATTCCTTGCCAAACAGGACTATTACACCCAATTGACTAATTCTCTCGGCTCCAACCCTCGTCGTCTCTTCACCACCCTTAACTCCCTCCTCAAAGTGCCCTCCGCTCCCACCCACCCCCCTCACTCTTTCCTCAATCACTGGCTGACTACTTCCGCGACAAGGTGCAAAAGATCAACCTCAAATTCACTACCAAGCCACCTCCTCCTCTTCACCCTTTAACCCACTCCCTCAGAGTAAATAGAGCGTTTAGCCAATTTTGTTGGGCAAAGGAAAAACCTAGATTGCAGTTGGCTTTCTTGGTGGGGGGATGGCAGAAAGGTGGGCTTGGTTTACCAGACCTACGAACTTATAATCAGGCCTGTTTACTCAGGCATATAGGGGACTGGATAGGCCAATCGAGCGAATATACCCCATTAGAACTTGAACAAGCATATTTTTCACCTCATGACCTCCTAACATTGCTCCACCAGGAAAGGAGGCACCTTCCGCTAGGGCTCAAACATTGTGTGTTACTACAACCGTTGAGGGAGGCTTGGAGAGGGCTGGTGAAACTACTAGGGGGACAGCCTACGGTCTCGGGATTCTTATCCATAAGAGGTAACCTGAACTTTGATCCAGGCCGCAAAAATGTGTCCTTCCTCAGGTGGGAGACCTATGGCATCTCAAGAGTGGAACATTGCTAGATGGGGAGGAGCAACTGGTAGAATATGGGGCGATCCAAAACAAGCTGGGCACACATTGGGGAGATAGGTTTACATATATCCAGATTAAACACTATATTTTAAGCTTGAACCTGGCAGCCCTGCAATTAAAAATAGAAGAGAAGGTACGAGGCCTATTTCAAAAGCTGGAGGCCACAGGGATGACAGTATCGGCCCTGCACAGAGAATTGATACAACTATCTGCACCCAGGAGTTTTCAGACTATTAAACAGCAGTGGGAAAAGGAATCAGGGGGAAAGTTAGAAAACTGGGATGTAGTGACTACTTTGAAGAGCATCCCAGCCCTAACAGTGGATGAGAGGTTGTGAGAATGTGGTTACCGAGGAGTCATGAGAGCCTATTTCACCAGACAACAACTCGCACACATAGACCCTAGTACTATTGACAGATGGGTCAAATGCAACAAGTCACCACACACACTTTATCATGCATTTTGGGGATGCCCAAAGGTCAGAGCCTTTTGGGGACGAATTCAGAGATATATGTCCACTACAATTGGAGGGACAATAGGAGGATCTTGGGACCAATATGTTTTAGACACACCAACAGCTTTTCGGGTTAAGGATAAAGGGGTAAGGATCTGGTGTCGAAAAATCTGCCTAGTGGCAAAGAAAACTATCCTGCAGTATTGGGTCTCCTTGGACCCCCCCAGATTATTGGCACTGGAGGAACCAAGTTCATTTGCTAGCTACATGGGAGGCCAGGGAGGCGAAGGGATCTCCAAAAAAGAAAAAGAATTTCATGCAGATCTGGAACGGGTACATACAGAAGTTGAGCCCATGAGGCCGTAGTATGCTTCTGAACCTGACTAGCTTAGATATAGGTTGTGACCGAAAATTTAACTGCCCCTTGATGATGAAATATGGATTGGCTCCTTGAGAGGGAATAGGGGGGGAGGGAGTAATACTGATGTCAAGTAGCTTTAGGGAGATATCGGTTATAGTGTTATCAGGATGCTGTAGATGGGAGGGGGGGGGGAAGGGGGAGGAACAGGAAAAAGGGGGGGGATATATATATTAAAACAGGTTGATGACTAAAAGAGGCAAAAATAGCTTTCAATGTTTAATTGTTGTGCACCGAGTTTGTATATTGAAAAGGTGTAATGTTGGTTTGAAATTGTCATCAATAAAAATCGTTGAAACATAACCCACTCCCTCAACCAACCAACCCAGGCTTCCTTCTTCTCTTTTCCTGATATCACCAAAGAGGAAACCACCCACCTTCTCTCCTCCTCGAAATGCACCACCTGTTCCTCAGATCCCATCCCCACCAACTTACTAAACCCCATCTCTCCTACTGTCACCCCCCCCCCCCCATCTGTCATATCCTCAACCTCTCTCTCTCCACTGCAACTGTCCCTGACTCCTTCAAGCATGCTGTAGTCACACCCACTCCTCAAAAAACCTTCACTAGACCCTACCTGTCCTTCCAACTACCGCCCCATCTCCCTCCTACCCTTCCTCTCCAAGATACTTGAACACGCCATTCACAGCCGCTGCCTTGATTTTCTCTCCTCTCATGCCATCCTCGACCCGCTTCAATCCGGTTTTCACCCTCTACACTTGACAGAAACGGCACTCACTAAAGTCTAATGACCTGTTCCTTGCCAAATCCAAAGGTCACTACTCCATCCTCATCCTCCTCGACCTATCCGCCGCTTTTACTACTACTGCTACTACTATTAAACATTTCTATAGCGCTACTAGACCTACGCAGCGCTGCACAAATCAACATGAAAAGACAGTCCCTGCTCAACAGAGCTTACAATCTAAATTGGACAGACAAACAGACAGCTAGGGGTGGGGAAATTGCAGTGGTAGGGGTGATAAGTGAGGGTGTTGAGTAAGAGAGTCATGGTTAGGAGTCGAAAGCAGTAGCAAAGTGGTGGGCTTTAAGCCTAGACTTGAAGACACTGTCAATCATAATTTCTCCGAGGACAAGCAGGCTGCTTGTTCTCACTGATGGGTGACGTCCACGGCAGCCCCTCCAATCGGAAACTTCTCTAGCAAAGTCCTTTGCTAGTCCTCGCGCGCACCGCGCATGCGCGGCCGTCTTCCTGCCCAAAACCGGCTCGAGCCGGCCAGTCTTCTTTTGTCCGCACTCGGTACGGTCGTGTTTTCGCCATGTCGAGCCCCGGAAAGTCGACCTCGCGCGTCCAAATTTATTTTGACGTGTTTTTTCTTCGGAAAAGTCTTTCAAGTGTCGGGAAGTGCTCCGGAACCCCCCCCCCCCCCCCCCCCCGGGTTTCGTGTTAATCCTCCCTGTACTTCCAGCTTTTTGCCCCGATAAGTTTTCTTTCGTCGTCGGGGTAGGCCTCTTTTCGGCCTCGGTCGAGATTTTCTCCCTTACAAATTTTTTGGTGCTCTTTTTCCGTCATTTCGGACTTTGATTTCGCCGGCGCGATTTTTCCGCCCATGACATCGAAGCCTTCCAGCGGCTTCAAGAAGTGCACCCAGTGCGCCCGGGTTATCTCGCTCACTGATCGACACTCGTCGTGTCTTCAGTGTCTGGGGGCCGAGCACCGCCCTCAGAACTGCAGTCTGTGTTCCCTGCTTCAAAGGCGGACTCAGGTAGCGAGACTAGCCCAGTGGAACGTGTTGTTCTCGGGCTCTTCGTCGGCATCGGCACCGGGATCTTCGAGTGCATCGACGTCGTCAGCGTCCAGACCATCTTCCTCGGCCGCCCCTGCATCGAGTGCATCGAGGCATCGGGCCTCTGCATCGGCGCCGAGACATCGGATAGCTGCATCGACGTCGGTGGTACCGGGACCTCGTCTGCTGATGTCGTCGGACAGTGGTGCATCATCAGGAGTGCAGGTGAGGGCTGTCCATTCCCCTGCTGGTGGCGGTGAGCCTTCGGGTGGGTCTCCTCCTACCCTGAGGGCTCCTGCGGTACAGCCCCCCCGAGACCGACCTCCTTCGGCCTCGGCCCCGAGGAAGCGACGGCTGGATTCTACGTCCTCCTCGTCGGTGCCGGGGAGCTCCGGTGACATGCTTCGGAAGAAATCGAAGAAGCATCGACACCGGTCGCCTCCCCGCGTCGGCACCGAGAGCTCTGGGTCGCCGAGGGAGTCGGCACCCAGCAGGCATCGGCACCGAGAGGACCGCTCACCCTCTGTTCAAGAGGTGTCGATGCGCTCCACTCTGGACAGCCCGGAACAGCCTCCTCGCCCGGAACAGGTTCTGACGTCGACGCCTGCATCGACCTCTTTGCCTTTCTCTGCAGCCGCTCTGAACGAGAGCCTCCGGGCCGTTCTCCCAGAGATTCTGGGAGAGCTGTTGCGCCCTACCCCTCCGGTACCAGCGGTGCTTGCGCCTCCGGTACCGTCGAGCGTGGCGCCGGCTGGCCCATCGCCCGGGGTGAGGTCCCCGACTACGTCGGCGGAGGGAGCTTCGCCGATGCGGGCCAGGGAGTCTACCTCTCGACGCCCCCATCGTGGACGTGGCTCCACTGAGTCGAGCCGGGCGAGATTGCAGACACAGGTTCGTGAACTTGTGTCTGACACCGAGGGTGAGGCCTCGTGGGAGGAAGAAGAAGACCCCAGATATTTCTCTGACGAGGAGTCTGAGGGTCTTCCTTCTGATCCCACTCCCTCTCCTGAAAGACAGCTTTCTCCTCCTGAGAGTCTGTCTTTCGCTTCCTTTGTCCGGGAGATGTCTACGGCCATCCCCTTCCCGGTGGTTGTGGAGGACGAGCCCAGGGCTGAAATGTTTGAGCTCCTGGACTATCCTTCTCCACCTAAGGAAGCGTCCACTGTTCCCTTGCACCATGTCCTAAAAAAGACATTGCTTGCGAACTGGACAAAACCTCTAACTAATCCCCACATCCCCAAGAAGATCGAGTCCCAGTACCGGATCCATGGGGACCCAGATCTGATGCGCACCCAGTTGCCTCATGATTCTGGAGTTGTGGATCTGGCCCTAAAGAAGGCTAAGAGTTCTAGGGAGCATGCTTCGGCGCCCCCGGGCAAGGACTCTAGAACCTTAGACTCCTTTGGGAGGAAGGCCTACCATTCCTCTATGCTCGTGGCCAAAATCCAGTCTTACCAGCTCTACACGAGCATACACATGCGGAACAATGTGCGGCAGTTGGCGGGCTTGGTTGATGCTCTTCCCCCTGAGCAAGCCAAGCCTTTTCAGGAGGTGGTCAGGCAGCTGAAGGCGTGCAGAAAATTCCTGGCCAGAGGGGTGTATGACACCTTTGATGTTGCGTCCAGGGCCGCTGCTCAAGGTGTGGTGATGCGCAGGCTCTCATGGCTGCGTGCCGCCGACCTGGAGAATAGACTCCAGCAGCGGATTGCGGACTCGCCTTGCCGTGCGGACAACATTTTTGGAGAGAAAGTCGAGCAGGTGGTAGAGTCTCTCCACCAGCGGGACACCGCATTCGACAAGTTCTCCTGCCGGCAGCCTTCAGCATCTACCTCTACAGGTAGAAGATTTTTTGGGGGAAGGAAGACTGTTCCCTATGCTTCTGGTAAGCGTAGGTACAATCCTCCTTCTCGACAGCCTGCGGCCCAGGCTAAGCCCCAGCGCGCTCGCTCTCGTCAGCAGCGTGCGCCTCAGCAGGGCCCCGCGGCTCCCCAGCAAAAGCAAGGGGCGAGCTTTTGACTGGCTCCAGCAGAGCATAGCCGACATCCAAGTGTCAGTGCCGGGCGACCTGCCGGTCGGGGGGAGGTTGAAAGCTTTTCACCAAAGGTGGCCTCTCATAACCTCCGATCAGTGGGTTCTGCAAATAGTCCGGCAAGGATACACCCTCAATTTGGCCTCAAAACCTCCAAATTGTCCACCGGGAGCTCAATCCTACAGCTTCCAGCACAAGCAGGTACTTGCAGAGGAACTCTCTGCCCTTCTCAGTGCCAATGCGGTCGAGCCCGTGCCATCCGGGCAAGAGGGGCTGGGATTCTATTCCAGGTACTTCCTTGTGGAAAAGAAAACAGGGGGGATGCGTCCCATCCTAGACCTAAGGGCCCTGAACAAATATCTCGTAAAAGAAAAGTTCAGGATGCTTTCCCTGGGCACCCTTCTCCCCATGATTCAGCAAAACGATTGGCTATGCTCTCTGGACTTGAAGGATGCCTACACACACATCCCGATACTGCCAGCTCACAGACAGTATCTGCGATTTCAGTTGGGCACACGCCACTTCCAGTACTGTGTGCTACCCTTTGGGCTCGCCTCTGCGCCCAGGGTGTTCACAAAGTGCCTAGCTGTGGTAGCAGCGGCACTTCGCAGGCTGGGGGTGCACGTGTTCCCATATCTCGACGATTGGCTGGTGAAGAACACATCCGAGGCAGGAGCCCTGCAGTCCATGCAGATGACTATTCGCCTCCTGGAGCTACTGGGGTTTGTGATAAATTATCCAAAGTCCCATCTTCTCCCAGTGCAGAAACTCGAATTCATAGGAGCTCTGCTGGATTCTCGGACGGCTCGCGCCTATCTCCCAGAGACGAGGGCCAACAACTTGTTGTCCCTCGTCTCGCGGGTGCGAGCGTCCCAGCAGATCACAGCTCGGCAGATGTTGAGATTGCTGGGCCACATGGCCTCCACAGTTCATGTGACTCCCATGGCCCGTCTTCACATGAGATCTGCTCAATGGACCCTAGCCTCCCAGTGGTATCAGGCTGCTGGGGGTCTAGAAGACGTGATCCACCTGTCCACGAGTTTTCTCGAATCCCTGTATTGGTGGACAATCTGGTCCAATTTGACTCTGGGACGTCCTTTCCAAATTCCTCAGCCACAAAAAGTGCTGACAACGGATGCGTCTCTCCTGGGATGGGGAGCTCATGTCGATGGTCTTCACACCCAAGGAAGCTGGTCCCTCCAGGAACGCGGTCTACAGATCAATCTCCTGGAGTTGCGAGCGATCTGGAACGCTCTGAAGGCTTTCAGAGATCGGCTGTCCCATCAAATTATCCAAATTCAGACAGACAACCAGGTTGCCATGTACTATGTCAACAAGCAGGGGGGCACCGGATCTCGCCCCCTGTGTCAGGAAGCCGTCAGCATGTGGCTCTGGGCTCGCCGTCTCGGCATGGTGCTCCAAGCCACATATCTGGCAGGCGTAAACAACAGTCTGGCCGACAGACTGAGCCGGATTATGCAACCTCACGAGTGGTCGCTCAACTCCAGAGTGGTGCGCCAGATCTTCCAAGCGTGGGGCACCCCCTTGGTGGATCTCTTCGCATCTCGAGTGAACCACAAAGTCCCTCAGTTCTGTTCCAGGCTTCAGGCCCCCGGCAGACTGGCATCGGATGCCTTCCTCCTGGATTGGGGGGAGGGCCTGCTGTATGCTTATCCTCCCATTCCTCTGGTGGGGAAGACTTTGTTGAAACTCAAGCAAGACCGAGGCACCATGATTCTGATTGCTCCTTTTTGGCTGCGTCAGATCTGGTTCCCTCTTCTTCTGGAGTTATCCTCAGAAGAACCGTGGAGATTGGAGTGTTTTCCGACCCTCATCACGCAGGACGAAGGGGCTCTTCTACATCCCAGCCTCCGGTCCCTGGCTCTCACGGCCTGGATGTTGAGAGCGTAGACTTTGCCTCTTTGGGTCTGTCAGAGGGTGTCTCCCGCGTCTTGCTTGCTTCCAGGAAAGATTCCACTAAGAGGAGTTACTTCTTTCTGTGGAGGAGGTTTGCCGTCTGGTGTGACAGCAAGGCCCTAGCTCCTCGCTCTTGTCCTACACAGACCCTGCTTGAATACCTTCTGCACTTGTCTGAGTCTGGTCTCAAGACCAACTCTGTAAGAGTTCACCTTAGCGCAATCAGTGCATACCATTACCATGTGGAAGGTAAGCCGATCTCGGGACAGCCTTTAGTTGTTCGCTTCATGAGAGGTTTGCTTTTGTCAAAGCCCCCTGTCAAGCCTCCTACAGTGTCATGGGATCTCAATGTCGTTCTCACCCAGCTGATGAAACCTCCTTTTGAGCCACTGAATTCCTGCCATCTGAAGTACTTGACCTGGAAGGTCATTTTCTTGGTGGCAGTTACTTCAGCTCGTAGAGTCAGTGAGCTTCAGGCCCTGGTAGCCCAGGCCCCTTACACCAAATTTCATCATAACAGAGTAGTCCTCCGCACTCACCCTAAGTTCTTGCCAAAGGTCGTGTCGGAGTTCCATCTGAACCAGTCAATTGTCTTGCCAACATTCTTCCCCGTCCTCATTCCTGCCCTGCTGAACGTCAGCTGCACACATTGGACTGCAAGAGAGCATTGGCCTTCTACCTGGAGCGGACACAGCCCCACAGACAGTCCGCCCAATTGTTTGTTTCTTTTGATCCCAATAGGAGGGGAGTGGCTGTAGGGAAATGCACCATATCCAATTGGCTAGCAGATTGCATTTCCTTCACTTACGCCCAGGCGGGGCTGGCTCTTGAGGGTCATGTCACGGCTCATAATGTTAGAGCCATGGCAGCGTCGGTAGCCCACTTGAAGTCAGCCTCCATTGAAGAAATTTGCAAAGCTGCGACATGGTCATCTGTCCACACATTCACATCTCATTACTGCCTGCAGCAGGATACCCGACGCGACAGTCAGTTCGGGCAGTCAGTTTTTCAGAACCTGTTTGGGCTTTAGGATCCAACTCCACCCCCCGAGGGCCCTGTTTGTTCTGTTCCAGGCTGCACTCTCAGTTAGTTGGTAAATTTTTTAGGTCAATCTCAGTTATGTCCTCGCCGTTGCGAGGCCCAATTGACCATGGTTGTTGTTTTGAGTGAGCCTGGGGGCTAGGGATACCCCATCAGTGAGAACAAGCAGCCTGCTTGTCCTCGGAGAAAGCGAATGCTACATACCTGTAGAAGGTATTCTCCGAGGACAGCAGGCTGATTGTTCTCACAAACCCGCCCGCCTCCCCGTTGGAGTTGTGTCTTCCCTTGAAGTGTATTGTCTTGCTACATACTGGACTGGCCGGCTCGAGCCGGTTTCGGGCGGGAAGACGGCCGCGCATGCGCGGTGCGCGCGGGCGCGCCAGGACTAGCAAAGGACTTTGCTAGAGAAGTTTCCCATTGGAGGGGCTGCCGTGGACGTCACCCATCAGTGAGAACAATCAGCCTGCTGTCCTCGGAGAATACCTTCTACAGGTATGTAGCATTCGCTTTACTTCTTGATACACTATCCTCATTTGGGTTCCAGGGCTCTGTCCTCCCCTGGTTCTCCTCTTATCTCTCCCACCATACCTTCAGAGTACACTCTCATGGATCTTCCTCCACCCCCATCCCGCTCTCTGTTGGGGTTCCTCAGGGATCTGTCCTTGGACCCCTTCTTTTTTCAATCTACACCTCTTCCATGGGCTCACTGATCTCATCTCGATTTCCAATATCATCTTTATGCTGACGACACCCAGCTTTATCTCTCCACACCAGACATCACTGCGGAAACCCAGGCCAAAGTATCGACCTGCTTATGCGACATTGCTGCCTGGATGTCCAACCGCCACCTGAAACTGAACATGGCCAAGACTGAGCTCATCGTCTTTCCACCCAAACCCACTTCTCCTCTCCCTCCACTCTCTATCTCAGTCGATAACACCCTCATCCTCCCTGTCTCATCTGCCCGCATCCTCGGAGTCATCTTCGACTTCTCCCTCTCCTTCTCTGCCCATATCCAGCACACAGCCAAGACCTGTCGCTTCTTTCTCTACAACTTCAGCAAAATTTGCCCTTTCCTCTCTGAGCATACCACCCGAACTCTCATCCACTCTCTCATTACCTCTCGCCTTGACTATTGCAACCTACTCCTCACTGTCCTCCCACTTAACCATCTATCCCCCCTTCAATCCGTTCAGAACTCGGCTGCGCGTCTTATCTTCCGCCAAGACCGATATATGCTCATATCACCCCTCTCCTCAAGTCTCTTCACTGGCTTCCGATCAGGTACCGCATACAATTCAAGCTTCTCCTACTAACTTACAAATGCACTCAATCTGCAGCCCCTCACTTCCTCTCTATCCTAATCTCCCCTTACGCCCCTACCTGTAACCTCCGATCACAGGACTAATCCCTCCTCTCAGTACCCTTCTCCACCACCGCCAATTCCAGGCTCCGCCCTTTCTCCCTCGCCTCACCCTATGCCTGGAATAAACTCCCTGAGCCCATACGCCAAGCCCCCTCCCTATCCATCTTCAAATCCTTACTCAAAGCCCACCTCTTCAATGTTGCTTTCGGCACCTAACCATTGTACCTCTACCCAAGAAATCTAGACACTCCCAATTTTTGATTGACTGCACTTTTTGTCCTTCTTGTCCTTTAGATTGTAATCTCCTTTGAGCAGGGACTGTCCTTTGTTTTTTGTACAGCGCTGCGTAACCCTGATAGCGCTCTAGAAATGTTTAGTAGTAGTAGTAGTATATGATGAAACATAATATTATGCACTTTTCCAAATTAGGATTAGGTCTGTTATAGTATGGAGACTGTAATTATATCTATTATTGATACTATAAGATCTTTTTTGAGTAAGAACTATAAAGCACTCCTACTACAGTTTGATTTATCATCTTTTGATTTAGTGAATCATGATCTATTGGTCACTGAACTTAATAGATTTGGAATTGTTGGTAATGTCTTGACATGGTTTGGTAAAATGTCTTGACATGGTTTGAAGGCCTTGGATGACCCCTACTATCCGCTACCTATGCTCTTGTGCCCGCTCTGCTGAACGCCTTTGGCTTAAATCTCGTGCCCATGCTGACTTCATACACTTCAAATTCTTACTGACCTCCTTCCAATCTGCTCTCCAACTTGCCAAACAGGATTATTATATCCAATTGACTAACTCTATTGGTTCGAACCCTCGACGTCTCTTTGCCACGCTAAACTCTCTCCTCAAAGTGTCTTCTCCTCCAACTCCCCCTTCACTTTCTCCCCAGACTTTGGCTGAATACTTTCAAGATAAAGTTCACAAGATTAAACTTGAATTCGCAACCAGCTCTCCTCCACCCCCTCTTCCCTTAGTCCACTCTCTCCACCCTCTTACCCCTGCCTCCTTTCCTTCCTTTTCCAAAATCACTGAAGAAGAAACTTTACTTCTTCTTTCATCCTCAAAACTAACCACCTGCCCCACTGACCCTATCCCCACTCATCTACTCAACACTATCTCTCCTGCTGTCACCCCTTTCATCTGTCATATCCTCAATCTGTCACTTTCCACTGCGATTGTCCCTGATGCCTTCAAACATGCCGTAGTCACCCCACTCCTCAAAAAACCTTCTCTGGATCCTACCTCTCCTTCCAACTATCGCCCCATCTCCCTCCTCCCTTTCTTATCCAAGATACTAGAACGTGCTGTCCTCTGACGCTGCCTCGACTTTCTTTCCTCTCAAGCTATTCTTGATCCACTCCAATCTGGCTTTCGCCCCCTTCATTCAACTGAAACTGCACTTGCTAAAGTCTCCAATGATCTATTCCTGGCTAAATCCAAAGGGCTATACTCTATCCTTCTTGATCTTTCTGCTGCTTTTGACACTGTTGATCACAGCTTGCAGCCCGGGGTTGACTGCGGCTATCTGCCGCCTGCCTGCCGCGTGGCTGCGGCCTTCCCCCACTGTCATCCGGCTCCCGCGGCCTCTCTGCCTTGCCCCGTGCACTCCGGGTGAGCCCGGGCTCGGGGTCTCTGCGTGGAGGGGCCGGGTGGGCCGTAGTCTGCCGCACCGGTAGCACCCGTGGTCCCATGCGCTGCCACCACTCTCCCCCGGCCGGAACGGCCTGGGCGCGAATTGCAGTTGCTGACCACGCGGTGACTTCAGGGCGCGACCAGGAACAGTGGCTGCGTCCAGCGCCCTTTGTGTCGGGCCGACAGAAGCAGTGTCCACCGGCCCCAGCTTGTTCCAGTCTGCAGACCCAGCTTGTTTCAGTCTGCAGACCCAACTTGTTCCATGGGCCCCAGCTTGTTCCAGTCTGCAGACCCAACTTTTCCCTGCCTGCTCTGATCCACCTGCCTGCTCCAACCCACCTGCTTGTTCCGGTACATCTGTTCAGAGTGTTCCTGGCCACCTGACCCAATTCCTCCCTGCTGTTCCAGCAAGCCCATCCAGCCCGCCGGATCCAGCCTCTCCCTGCATGTTCCAACTACCTGCTCCAGCTTGTCCCAGTCCGTCGAATCCAGCTTTTCCCTGCTTGTTCCAGTCATCTGCTCCAGCTTGTCCCAGTCCATCGGATCCAGATTCTCCCTGCTTGTTCCAGCCATCTGCTCCAGCCAGCCTGATCCAGCTCGTCCGGCCTCTCCCTGCATGTTCCAGCTACCTGCTCCAGCCTCTCCCTGCTTGTTCCAGCTACCTGCTCCAGCTTGCCGCAGTCCGTCGGATCCAGCTTCTCCCTGCTTGTTCCAGCCATCTACTCCAGCTTATTCCAGCCCGCCTGATCCACCTCATCCAGCTCATCCCAGTCCATCTGCATCAGCCTGTTCCAGTCCGCCTGATCCAGCTCCTCCCTGTTTGTGCCAGCCATCTGCTCCAGCTTCTTCCAGCCCACCTGATCCAGCTTATTCCAACCCGCCTGCTCAGCTTCTCCCTGTTTGCTCCAGTCCCTCTGCTTCAGCTGTGCCAGCCCGCCTGATCCAGCTTGTTCCAGTCCACCTGATCCAGCCTCTCCCTGCTTGTTCCAGCTACCTGCTCCAGCTTGTCCCAGTCCGTCGGATCCAGCTTATCCCTGCCTGTTCCAGTCATCTGCTCCAACTTGTTCCAGCCTGCCTGATCAGCAACCTGCTCCAGCTTGCCGCAATCCGTCGGATCCAGCCTCTCTCAGCTTCTCCCTGCTCGTTCCAGTCCATCTGAACCAGCTTGCTCCAGCCCGCCTGTTCAGCTACCTACTCCAGCTTGCCGCAGTCCGTCGGATCCAGCTTCTCCCTGCTCGTTCCTGTCCATCTGCACCAGCTTGTTCCAGCCCGCCTGATCAGCTACCTGCTCCAGCTTGCTGCAGTCCGTCGGATCCAGCTTCTCCCAGCTTCTTCTTACTCGTTCCTGTCCATCTGCACCAGCTTGCTCCAATCCCTCCGCTCCAGTTGTTGCAGCCCGCCTGATCCAGCTTGTTCCAGCCCGCCTGATCCAGCTTCTCCCTGTTCGTTCCTGTCCATCTGCACCAGCTTGTTCCAGCCCGTCTGCTAGCTTGTCAGCCATTGACTTACCTGCTCTCCAGTCCATCAATTCCACCAATTCCAGGCCTCCAATCCAGCTTTTCTGCTCTATCTGCCTCACACCCCAGTCACTACACATACACCTGTTACACCTCAATCACTACTTATGGCCCCTGTCCACATTCTCTTCCTTGCCCTGTCCCTTCCTAATCTTTTTCCCCTCCCCCTACCGCTGGAAATCATTGCCCACCCATGTCCCCTCCAGCCCTGCTCGCTATGGCAATACCCTATTCACCCCCATCCCTCACCACCTCACCATCTCTCTTGTCCCCCTCCTCCTTCCTAGCTCTTAACCTTCAACACTTCCTTCCTGCCATTAGCCCATCACCATTCCTCCTAAGTGCATCCCGTCTTCGTCGTCCAACCTCCCCCACCCTCCTCCGCACTCTCTTGCTCCTCCTCTTGCTATCCGCGGGAGACATTAATCCTAATCCAGGCCCCCCTCACCTGTCCTCCTCCTATCCATGCAAACGATTCCGTGATGTCTCCAATCTCGTCTCTATTCCCCTCCTTCCCCCCTCCTCCCTCCCCTTCTCATGTGCCCTATGGAATGCCCACTCGGTCTGCAACAAACTGCCCTTCACCCACGATCTCTTCATCTCTCGTTCCCTTCAACTGCTCGCCCTAACTGAAACCTGGCTCTCCCCTGATGACTCTGCCTCAGTAGCGGCCCTCTGCCATGGAGGTTATCTCTTCTCCCACATTCCCCGCACAGCTGGCCGCGGTGGAGGCGTCGGGCTTCTACTCTCGCCCTCCTGTAGTTTCCAACCCTTCTCCTACCGCAGTCTCACTGCTTCTCATCCTTTGAAGCACACTCCATCCGGCTATTCTACCCATTGCCACTCAGAGTGGCAGTCATTTACCGCCCCCTAATAAATCCCTCTCTCCCTTCCTTACCGACTTTGATGCCTGGTTTTCCGTTTTTCTCGAACCCTCATCTCCGTCCCTCATTCTCGGAGACTTTAACATACACGCTGATGACCAATCCGACCCTCACGCTTCTCAGTTCCTCATTCTAACATCCTCCTTCAACTTCCAGCTATGCTGCACCACCCCTACTCACCGAGACGGCCATTGTCTTGACCTCATCCTCTCCTCTTCCGGCTCTCCCTCCAATTTCCACGCTTCAGCTCTTCCTCTCTCCGATCATCACCTGATCACCTTCACACTTCTTCACCCCCCCCCCCCCCCTCAGCCCCGTCCAACTTTAACCACTACCTCCAGGAATCTCCAGGCTATTGACCCTCCCACCCTATCCTCTAGTATTTCTAATCTCCTCCTCTCCGTCATGTCCTCCGAGTCTGTCGACAAGGCTGTCTCCGCTTACAATGCCACTCTCTCCTCTGCTCTGGACACCCTCGCACCATCCACCTCCAGTCCCACTGAGCGTACTATTCCCCAGCCATGGCTGACCCCTTGCATCCGTTACCTTCGCTCCTGCGCCCGATCTGCTGAACGCCTCTGGAGGAAATCCTGCACCCATTCAGATTTCCTTCACTACAAATTCATGCTATCCTCCTTCCACTCCTCCCTATTCCTTGCCAAACAGGATTATTACACACAATTGACCAATTCTCTCAGCTCCAACCCCCGCCATCTCTTCGCCACCCTTACTCCCTCCTTAAAGTGCCCTCCGCTCCCACCCACCCCCTCGCTCTCTCCTCAATCACTGGCCGATTACTTCTGCGACAAGGTGCAAAAGATCAACCTTGAGTTCACTACCAAGCCATCTCCTCCTCTTCACCCTTCAACCCTCTCCCTCAACCAATCAACCCAGGCCTCCTTCTCCTCCTTTCCCGACATCACCAAGGAGGAAACGGCTCGCCTTCTTTCCTCCTCGAAATGCACCACCTGCTCTTCTGATCCCATCCCCACCAACCTACTTAACATCATCTCTCATACTGTCACCCCCGCCATCTGTCATATCCGCAACCTCTCTCTCTCCACTGCAACTGTCCCTGACACCTTCAAGCACGCTGTAGTCACACCTCTCCTCAAAAAACCATCACTTGACCCTACCTGTCCCTCCAACTACCGCCCCATCTCCTTCCTACCCTTCCTCTCCAATATACTTGAGCGCGCCGTTCACAGCCGCTGCCTTGATTTTCTCTCCTCTCATGCGATCCTCGATCCACTTCAATCCGGTTTTCGCCCTCTACACTCGACAGAAACAGCACTCTCTAAAGTCTGTAATGACCTGTTCCTTGCCAAATCCAGAGGCCACTACTCCATCCTCATCCTCCTCAATCTATCCGCCGCTTTTGACACTGTCAATCATGATTTACTTCTTGCCACACTGTCCTCATTTGGGTTCCAGGGCTCTGTCCTATCCTGGTTCTCCTCCTATCTCTCCCACCGCACCTTCAGAGTCCACTCTCATGGATCCTCCTCCACCCCCATCCCGCTATCTGTTGGTGTTCCCCAGGGATCTGTCCTTGGACCCCTTCTCTTCTCAATCTACACCTCTTCCCTGGGCTCCCTGATCTCATCTCAAGGTTTCCAGTATCATCTCTATGCTGATGACACCCAGCTGTATATCTCCACACCAGACATCACCGCAGAGACCCAGGCAAAGGTATCAGCCTGCTTATCCGACATTGCTGCCTGGATGTCCAACCGCCACCTGAAACTGAACATGTCCAAGACCTCTTTCCACCAAAACCTACTTCTCCTCTTCCTCCACTTTCTATCTCAGTTGATAACACCCTCATCCTCCCCGTCTCATCTGTCCGCAACCTTGGAGTCAACTTTGACTCCTCCCTCTCCTTCTCTGCGCATATCCAGCAGATAGCCAAGACCTGTCGCTTCTTCCTCTTTAACATCAGCAAAATTCGCCCTTTCCTCTCTGAACACACCACCCGAACTCTCGTCCACGCTCTCATTACCTCTCGCCTTGACTACTGCAACTTACTCCTCACCGGCCTCCCACTTAGCCACCTATCCCCCCTTCAATCTGTTCAGAACTCTGCTGCACGTCTTATATTCCGCCTGAACCGATATACTCATATCACCCCTCTCCTCAGGTCACTTCACTGGCTTCCAATCAGATACCGCATTCAGTTCAAGCTTCTCCTTCTTACCTACAAATGCACTCAGTCTGCTGCCCCTCACTACCTCTCTACCCTCATCTCCCCTTACGTTCCCGCCCGAAACCTCCATTCACAGGACAAATCCCTCCTCTCATTACCCTTCTCCACCACCGCCAACTCCAGGCTCCGCTCATTCTGCCTCGCCTCACCCTATGCTTGGAACAACCTTCCCGAGCCCTTACGCCAAGCCCCCTCCCTGCCCTTCTTCAAGTCTTTGCTTAAAGCCCACCTCTTCAATGCTGCGTTCGGCACCTAACTCTTTCAGGAAATCCAGACTGCCCCAATTCGACTGCCCCTATCAGACTGACTGTTCACGTGCCCTTTAGATTGTAAGCTCTTTGAGCAGGGACTGTCCTTCTATGTTAAATTGTACAGCGCTGCGTAACCCTAGTAGCGCTTTAGAAATGTTAAGTAGTAGTAGTAGTAGTACAGCCTACTCCTTGGCATGCTGTCCTCACTTGGATTTCAGAATTCTGCTCTTTCCTGGTTTTCTTCTTATCTCTTGCAGCGTACGTTTAGTGTTTACTCTGATGGATCCTCCTCTTCCTCTATCCCGCTGTCAGTGGGTGTACCTCAAGGATCTGTCCTAGGACCTCTCCTTTTCTCCATCTATACTTCCTCCCTTGGTACTCTGATCTCAACCCACGGTTTTCAATATCACCTTTACGCTGATGACTCCCAGATCTACCTCTCCACACCAGAAATCTCGGCAGAAATCCAGGCCAAGATATCTACCTGCCTGTCTGACATTGCTGCCTGGATGTCTCACCGCCACCTGAAGCTCAATATGTCCAAAACTGAGCTCCTTATCTTCCCACCTAAACCAACCTCTCCCTTCCCCCACTCTCTATTTCTGTTGACAGCACGCTCATTCTTCCTGTCTCATCTGCTCGTAACCTTGGGGTCATCTTTGACTCCTCCCTCTCCTTCGCTGCACATATTCAACAGATTGCTAAAACCTGTCGTTTATTCCTTTTTAATATCGCCAAAATTCACCCTCTCCTTTCTGAGCATGCTACCAGAACCCTCATCCACACTCTGATCACCTCTCACTTGGATTACTGCAACTTGCTTCTCACCAGTCTTCCACTCAGCCATCTCTCTCCTCTTCAATCTGTTCAAAATTCTGCTGCACGATTAATATTTCGCCAGAGTCGCTATGCCCATATCAGCCCTCTTCTGAATTCACTTCACTGGCTCTCTATCCCTTTTCGTATACAGTTCAAGCTCCTCTTATTAACCTATAAGTGAATTCACTCTCCTGCCCCTCACTATCTCTCCACCCTCATCTCTCCCTACACTCCTTCCCAGGAACTCCGTTCACTAGGCAAATCTCTCCTAATTGTACCCTTCTCTTCCATCGCTAACTCCAGACTCCGTTCCTTTTATCTTGCCACAACTTATGCCTGGAATAGACTCCCTGAGCCATTACGTCAAGCTCCATCCCTGGCTGCCTTCAAATCCGGGCTAAAGGCCTACCTGTTTGATGTTGCTTTTAATTCCTAACTTGTCACCTGCTCGTAACGTGTCCTATCTGTCTGTCCTACCCTTATCCCTTATTTGTCCTGTCTGTCCTGATTTAGATTAGGTCTTTTGAGCAGGGATTGTCTTTTCTTCATGTTAAATTGTGAAGCACTGCGTACGACTGGTAGCACTATAGAAATGATTTGTAGTAGTAGTAGTTCCTGACTACAAGATCTTATAGAGCAAAGCAATGCAACAAACTCTCAGAAGTTGGGGTAATCCCTGTGGGGTCCCATAGGGTTCTCCACTGTCCCCAGTATTATTCAATGTTTTATCTTTCTGGCTTGGAGGCTGATCTTACTAGAGTTGATTTTCAGTTTATATGTTCAGATAATATCTCGGTTATCATTCCGGGATCCTCTTAAGCACAGGTGTCGTCTAAAGTGCATGATTGTCTAAACCTGATAAGTCTGTGGATGAGTAGATATAAATTAAACCTTAATACTGAAAAAAACAAGTTCCTATTTGACAGTAAACCTGATCCTCTTTTAGATCATATCTGTATTGATCAAATCAAGTGCCCTCTTTGTTCTATGATTACAATTCTGGGAGTTCATTCAGATCAGATTCTCTCATTAGACCATCATGTCAATATTTTGATTAAAAGCTTTTTTTGTTGATGTGGAAATTAAGGCATAATTGGAAAAAATGTCAAAACTGATCAGTTCTGATTGTTGGTACAATCGTACAACTCTCTAAATTGGATTATTATAATCTGATTTATTTAGGTGCACAAAAAGAAATAATCCAAAAACTACAAATTGTTCAGAACACCATAGTAAGACTAATTTTTTTCTTTGCATAAATTTGACAGAATTTCAGTTTACTACTTAAGTTGCATTTTCTACTGTTGGAAGCTAGAATCCAATTTAAATTTTGCTGTGTGATGTTTAGCTTTCTAATTGGGGATTGTCCAGAATATTTAGGACCCTGTTTACTAAGCTGTTCTAGAGGCACATTAGCATTTTTAGTGCACGCTAAGCATTAGTGCGCACTAACCATGTAAATGCCCATTTCCTTCTCATCAGCAGCAGATGAATCCATTATGAATGGGTTGTGTCCACCTACCAGCAGGGGGAGATAGTGAACACTGAAAACCATAGTGCCTCCCGGACGGCTAGCTCCTATCTGCCTCTCGGTATTCTCTATCTCCCAGCAGGGTTGGATGCAGCTTATTCAGCTCCTTCAAGAATCTGCCTGGCTCCTGTGCTTTTGCCAGTTGTAGCAGGGGTGTTGTGGCTATTGCAGCTCCACCTTAAAGGCACATAGGTTAGACCTTTCCCTTCCTTACCCTTCCCCCTATGTGGATGCAGGCATATAGGTTTGCCCTGTCTCTGCTTTTCCCACTCTCTTCTATGTGGATGCGCTGCGATTCTGAGGCTACCTTCTGTCTGGGCAGCATGACCGGAGCTCTGGGACTCGGTCTATTGAGGTAAGAGCGTCTTGTAGCTCCTCCGGGGAGGGCCCGCGATCGGGGCGTTTTTGGCACGAATCCGCCATTTTGAAATTTTCCACCGTTTTCGGCGATGGCTGCGGAGGTTGTTAAGCACTGTTCACGTTGTGGCAAGCGCAGATCAGCAGCGGGGCTCTGTAAATCGTGCTCTTCAGACGTCAGGGCCGGCACGAGCATGGCAAGCGATGTCTCTTCCCGCTCGGTGGAGCTGGCAGCGGGCGCCATCTTGGATGCGCTGCATGGTCCGACCCCCGCAGGAGCGGAGGGGTCTGAGGCCGGAGGGGAGTCTCGGATCGAGGCTACCAGAGGAGCTGCTTGAACCAGATTGGAACCGGGAGACCAGGGTGAGCCTTTCTCCCCTGAGTTTGTGTTGCTTTTATATAAAGCGTTCATGTTAAAGACGGCTCTGCTGCAGGTGTCTGACTCTGCATTGCTCCTGGTTCCCCTCCGGTGGAGGCCGGCCCAGGATTGCCGTCAGGTGTTTTTTCCCCCAGACAGTTGGCCGCAGGACAAGCGTAAAAGGGTAAATTCCCCTCGAGGTTGGTTTTTTTACCCGAGCAAAGGAGGTGCAAGCTTCAGACCCAGGTCCGTCTGCTCCTGAGGATGCCTCGCCCGCGAGCTTGGGACATTGTCCAACTCTTGGGGTCGATGACAGCCACCCTAGAAGTGCTGCCTTGGGCGAGAGCGCACATCAGACCGCTGCAGTGTTCCCTGCTACAACGTTGGTCTCCCATTTCCCAGGATTATTTATTTATTTTATTTATTGCATTTGTGTCCCACATTCCCCCACCTATTTGCAGACTCAGTTGGCTCCCTGCGGCGTGACTCAGCATGGAGTGGTGGCTCTCAGACAGCAAGCTGCGGTGAGGAATGCCGTTAGCGCTCCCCGACTGGTGCCTAGTGGTAACCGATGCCAGCATGAAGGGCTGGGGAGCTCATTGCCAGGAGAGGCATGGCCAGGGTCTGTGGACACTCGAAGAATCGAAGTGGTCCATCAATCGCTTGGAGGTAAAAGCAATTTTCCAGGCGTTGCTGGCCTTTCAATCGACCTTGGAGGGATTGGCTGTCAGAGTGCTGTCTGACAATATGACAGCAGTGGCCTACATAAATCGTCAAGGCGGAACACAGTGCAGAGCACTGGCCGAGCAGGCCGCTCAGATTTGCCACTGGGCCGAGCTGCATCTAAACAGACACCACATCGACCCAGCGGAGTGGGAGTTGGCAGACGAAGTGTTCCTTCAACTCTGTGCCAAATGGGGACCGCCTGTAGCGGATCTGATGGTGTCAAGCACAAATGCCAAAGTCCCGTGCTTTTACAGCAGACGGAGAGATCCTCGCTCAGCGGGGTTGGATGCCTTGGCTCAACCCTGGCCTCTGGGCTTCCTATATGTGTTCCCGCCTTGGCCCTTCATAGGGCAAGTACTCCTGCGAATTCGGCTGCACCAGGGAGTGGTGATTCTCATTGCCCCGGATTGGCCCAGGCGGCCCTGATATGCGGACCTCCGGCGGATGCTGATGGAGGCTCCTCTTCCTTTGCCTCTGGTACCGAACCTGTTGACGCAGGGCCCGGTAACCATGGAGGATCCCTGCCGCTTTGGTCTTACGGCATGGCAATTGAGAGACAAGGACTATTCTAACAAGGTCATCTCCACTCTCTTGCAGGCCCGCAAGCGGTCCACTTCCGTTGCGTATGCCTGGATTTGGGGCCAGTTTGAGGCTTGATGTGTTCCAAAGGCGATCAGACCCATGCGGGCTTCTGTCTCGCCGATTCTTGACTTTTTGCAGGATGGTGTACAAAAAGGCTTGGCCTATAATTCCCTGCGGGTGCAAGTGGCAGCAGTGGCATGCTTTCGAGGGAAGGTCACTGGCCTCTTCTTAGCTGCGCATCCAGACATTGCACGGTTTCTTAGAGGGGTGCTTCAGCTCCGTCCTCCCGTGCGGGCACCTTGTCCGGCTTGGAACCTGGGGCTGGTATTGAAGGCTCTGCAGGGATCGCCCTTCGAGCCACTGCAGCGGGCTTCAGAGAAGGATATGACTTTAAAGGCAGTCTTTTTGGTGGCCATCAAATCGGCGAGACGGGTGTCTGAGCTCCAGGCGCTGTCCTGTCGAGACCCATTTCTGCAATTTTCGGAGTCCAGAGTAACGGTACGTACTGTGCCTTCCTTCCTGCCTAAGGTGATTTCAGCGTTTCACCTAAACCAGCCTATTTTTCTGCCCTCCTTTTCTAGGGAGGAGTTTCCAGAATCCTTTGGGCAGTTGCACCTTTTGGATGTGTGCAGGACTCTGTTGCAGTACCTGCGAATGACTAATGTTTTCAGGACCTCTGATCACCTTTTTGTATTGTTGTCAGGTCCTCACAGAGGGTCTCCAGCGTCTAAAGCCACTATAGCCCATTGGCTTAAGGAAGCCATTTTTTTCTGCATATCTGTTATCTGCCCGGCCTCTGCCTGACGCCTTTAAGGCACATTCCACAAGAGCGATTTCTTCCTCTTGGGCTGAGACGGGAGCACTCTCTCTTCAAGAGATATGCAGTGCAGCTACTTGGGCTTCTAAGCTCTCTTTTGCCCATCATTACAGGCTGGATGTGGCGGTCAGGAGGGACGCGCTTTTTGGAGCACAAGTGCTTGCGCGTTGTGTGGCTTGTTCCTGCCCTATCTAGGGATTGCTTTGATACATCCCATTCGTAATGGATTCATCTGCTGCTGATGACAAGGAAGGGAAAATTAGGTTCTTACCTTTGTAATTTTCTTTTCTTTAGTCACAGCAGATGAATCTATGATCCCTCCCTGATTGACTCTGTTTTGTGTTCAGTTTTTCCTGCAGACATGTTCCCTCATTGGGAGAAGTTGGAAAACAGTCTTCAGGATTTCTGTTCTACTACAGGAGGTTGAGTTTGTCCCTCCTTTGTGTTATTGTTCTGGGGCGTTGGTTCGCTGTGAGGAAAGTTCATGTTATGCTACTTTGCGGTTTAACATTGCTTTGGAAGCTTCAAATACTGAGAGACAGATGGAGCTAGCCGTCCAGGAGGTACTATGGTTTTCAATGTTCTCTATCTCCCCCTGCTGGTAGGTGGACATAACCCATTCGTAATGGATTCATCTGCTGTGACTAAAGGAAAGAAAATTACCAAGGTAAGAACCTAATTTTCCCATTCCTATGGGCGTATACACGGTTAGTGTGCACTAATTTTTAGCATGCGTTAAAAAGGCTAGCGCACCTTAGTAAACAGGGCCCTTAATTTCTCACTTTGAATTTATTCCACCTAATAGAATTCGGAGACTATGTAATTTTTCATTTTTTTTTTACTTTTCCATCTACTAAAGGTATAAAAAGATTTAGGACCCTGTTTACATAGGCGCCCGGTATAAGAGGCTGGCTTGGGGAGGCTAAGCCTCCCCAGCCGCAGGATCGGATCCTGATGACGTCACGTCACCTGTACTTTCGGTCGGACTGACCATGACGCGCCGACGACACGACCCAGTTCCGCCCGCCTGGGGCTCGGCCCAGCCGCAGGATCTGTTTTGGGCCGACGACGCGACCACAATGCCGACGACACGCCATCCCCATCATCAGCCCACCCAGTTGAGTTCTGCCCGCCCGGGGCTTGCCGCTCGGGCTCTCACACTGGTGCGCCACGGTCCTGGCTGTGCCTCTGCACTGCAGTGCTTCTTCGCCTCGCCCTCAGGCAGCCAGTCAGCCTTCCCTACGAGCGCTCGCTCCCATCCCGTCATTTATTTCCTGTTCCGCATGGGCGGGAACAGGCAGGAGGGGCCTCACGTAGGGAAGGCTGGCTAGTTAAGAACAACAAGAAGAGAGTCAGAGACAGAGTGTCTGAGAGATGTTCCCTCCCACTTCCTGTCTTCCTTCCAGACCCAGAAATTGTAGGTGCAGCGCATTGGATTTCAGGAGACAAACAGAGAGGTAGGTGCTGAGTTGACTGACTCTGGTTTTTAAAACAAGTCAAAATAAAAATAAATATTTTGTTTCATGCACATCTCTTTTGTTTAACATAACTAAATGGGCTATAAGCCCCTAATGCTTTTGGTTTACTTTTTCCTATATTGTTTGATGACTTTAGACTGTGATCTCAACTTTCTGGATACAGGAATTTGTCCATCAGTGCCGTAGTGAGGGCGGCTGACACCCGGGGCGGGTCGCCGCTGCGCACCTCCCCCCCCCCCCCCCCAGGTGCAGCATGGCGCACCCTCCCCCCCTCGGTGAGCACCTTCCCCCCTCCGGAGCATGTACTTACATAGGGAAGCGGCGGAGCAGCAAGGGGTGGGCAGACTGCCCCGAATGCACGTCGCTGGGAGCTGCGTCGGCTCTGCTGGTTCCCTGCTCTTTCTGCCCCGGAACAGGAAGTAACCTGTTCAGAGGCAGAGGGAGCAGGGAACCAGTGGAGCTGACACACCCCCTCCCCCCAGTGGCATGCACCTGGGGCGGACCGCTCCACCGCCCCCCCCCCCCTTCCTACGCCACTGTTGTCCATTATTAACCCTCAGGACATTTCAAGTCCATTTTTTATATTAATTTTGGCCATTTAATAGTGTGGAGTTTGGGGGGGGGGGCTAGATGATGTTGCACCAGGCCTATTACGCCTTATATAGTCCGATCATCTTGAGCTGGCTGGGTGGCGTTACTGAACCCCCCTTTTTTCTCCACTCTATATGCTGAAAGAAGATTCACATTTAACTGTGGGCGATGATGATAACTTGTTCCTGTATCCTGTTTTATACACAGGTAGTGTGAGACTGTGGCTTTGGAGTTTCAAATTAATTACTTGCAAGCTTGAGTGCATCAGTAGTCATAAAGATGACTTATACTGTGCCAAAATTGAAATTTGAAAGCTCTTATCTCTATCTGGTCTTTAATAAAAGGAGCTCATTGTGAATACTACTATCCACCCTAAAAGGATGTTTTGTGGCTGTACATGAGAATTGTGATATGATCCCTTGTTTCATATTGTTGATGGTCTGTGATGTTGTCCATTTGGGTGGTATTATATTGGTGTATTAGGGTCTGCCCAGTGTAATATTTATGGTACAGTAAGGTTCTGAGTATGTTTTTGCACAAGTTTGTGCATAGTGTTTTACAGTTGGGATTGTTGGCCTTATTGAGGTGACAAACATCAACACTTTAATTTAATTTTAGTTTGTCATAACACCAGACATGGTTTGGTTTTAGAATATTTTGGAGGATCTGGTGTTGAATTGTTCCATAGATGTATATGTGGTTTAGTGTTGGTTAAGTGCTTGAAATAATTGAGTTTAAAATATATGTCATTTATGATATATAAATCCATTTTTTCACGCACATAGAAGCATTACTTGTCAATAATCAGCAGCAGCAGCCCTTCCTTGGGATTCAGTCTCTTTTTACACCATGACAAATTTATATACCGAATACACTGCAAGAAAACTTTCACTTGCTAACCTTCAATCTTACTAATTAGAGTGGTACTTGTAACTTTTCAAATTTGGGATGGGACACCCTTTGCTCCCCTAGAGTAGATTTATGGTGATGTACAAGTAAATCGGGTATTTTAGACTTTCAGATCTATAGTCTTCAACCAGAATATACTAAACATTGACTTCTGTGCTATGAGTCTCTTTGAAAGCCCTATTAATTATGCCCCTGCTGCCGCCTCTTTTCTCTTTCTAAAGGCCCTGGGACTTGACTTGATTGAGACTGAAGATCCTCTGCTGGTGACCCTCCTGACTCAGAATTTGAGTTCAGATCATCTCAAACAAACCCAGGCAGTTACTCAAAACATCATGGATATTAGAAAATATTTTGGCGCAAAACCCACAGTGAGCTCTGGACAGTGCACTCCAGAGAAAACAAGTTCTGGAGAGAATGAGATACCAAGTGATTCTGAGCAAGATTCACATATGTCATTGGCTGGCTGCTCTAGCAACATCTTAGTTCCTAATCCACAGGAAGAATTCTCATCAAATCAAAATCAGCCTCAAAATCTTGCAATTTCAACTGAAAAAAATCTTGTCCTTACTCCTGTATTAGATCTTGGGTCAACTACAATGGGACCATCACAGCCTCATTTACCTGAGTTTCCAAAATCTGTGTTTGGAAAGCAAAACCGTTCCTTCACATCAGAATATTACAAGACATTTTCATTTTTAGAGTATAGTCAGCAGTTAGATGCAGTTTTCTGCTTTCCTTGCAGACAGTTTTCAAGTTCTAGTGTTTTGAAATATTCTGCTTTTACTGAAAAAGGAGTCAGGGACTGGAAAAATTTAAAGAAAAAGCTTCAGAAACATATAGATTCTGGTATACATAAGCAGTCTTCTGAAAGATGGCATTCCCTCAAAAAATCCAGACAAGTGGGCTTAATCACAACACAGCTCTCATCTTCTCACAAAAAAACAGTAGAAGAAAATAGAGACTATGCTCTAAAAATTACTAATTTACTGCTTTACTTGGCCAAACAAGGAATTGCACTGCGGGGACATGATGAAAGAGAAGAATCAGCAAATCGTGGAAACTTTCTGGAATTGTGCAATTTGTTCTCAAAATACGATGAAGCATTTGCAAGAAAATTGAAGGGTTCTTTCAATCTACTGGGCCACAGAACGCAAAATGAGCTACTACAGATTGCAGCAGATTTTGTAAAAGCTAAAATCATTCAGAAAGTGCAGGAAAATGGGTTCTTTACTCTTCTTGTTGATGAAGCACGCAGTTTCAAGCAAGAAGAAATGACAGTGTGTGTGAGATATACAGAAAATCTGGAAATAAAAGAACGCTTTTTGGGATTGATCGATTGTTCTGAGCAAGTAGATGCTAATGCTATCTATCAGCACATTAAACAATTCTTACAAGTATCAGGGATTGCAGATTTGCCAATTGTAGCACAGTGCTATGATGGAGCCGCTGTCATGGCAGGTCATGTCAATGGAGTACAGCAAAAAATACTGCAAGATCACCCCACAGCTATATATATACACTGCATGGCCCATAAATTGAATTTGGTTTTAGTAGAGGCCTGCAAAGTAAACCAAGCAGCAACAGGTTTTTTTTACACCCTGGAAAGCTTGTTCACATTTTTTTCACAGCCTGGTACACATCATGCATACCTAGAGGCCCAGAAGATGCTTGGTGTCAAATTGGAATTGTCCAGTTTAAGTGACACAAGATGGGCCTGTCAATGGAAAAATGTATCTGCTGTTAAAAACTCACTGGGAGCACTTCTCAGCACTTTATTGGGATTGTCAGAGCCTCCATACCGTAGATTCATTGAAGCATCAGGGTTGCTGAAAACTGTGCACAAGTTAGAATTTTGTGTGTGCTTGATTATTTTTTACCATGTACTTAGTACAATTCACGTGACACACAAAGCACTGCAGGCAGAAGATACAACACTTTCTCGGGCCTCTAGTGTACTCCAGAAAACCATCGACTTATTGCAGAATATGCGAACAGATGCTAAGTGGGCTGATATTTGGGAGGAGATCCAAAAGTTCTGTGAACTGCTTGATGTTCCTGACACAGATGAAGAGCACACTTACAAACTTCGACAGTCAAGACCTGTGAAAAGAACAGCTTCGCTAGAATGTTCATTTATTACAAGCACACTTGGACAACGAGAATTTCTCTCAGAGTCGTCAAGTGAAAATGAGAATGCAAAAGAAAAATGGGGAAGACAGCTGTATTTTTCTGTGCTAGATACACTATTAGAAGAATGTAGTCGCAGGTTTTCACCTCAGTCAATGGAAATTGCAAAAAGTGTTGATGCAGTTCTGAAATGCGATTTGGAGGGCAGCAATGGGCTACTCAGTAAATATGCAAGTGTTCTTTCTATCAATGCGAAACTTGCTCACACAGAGATGGAATTGATAAAAAATTACTTACCAAACACAGAAATCACTCTGGAAGCTCTGAAAACAGCTACTTCAACACATTTTTATCCAAATTTTACAAAGCTTTTGAAACTGGCACTTACTCTTCCTGTTGGCACAGCTACCTGTGAGAGATCTTTTTCTGCCATGAGACGTGTACGAAACTGGCTGAGATCCACAATGGGTCAGGAAAGACTGACAACTTTATGTTTACTGAACATTGAAAGTGATCTTGTTGGAGATATTAATCCTGAGCAGATCATTGACACCTATGATGTGAAGTCTGGTCGCCGGATGTTACTTCTCTAATGTGACTATTTCATTTTGGGATTTTCCATGGATAGAAATAGCAGTGTTTAATAATTGATAACATTTTTGAATAGTATACACATTGGTTAGTATATGCTTTGAGCAACCACTTTTTTTGACATACGATACATGTGTAATATCTAGACTGGATGGACCGTACAGGTCTTTCTCTGCCGTCATCTACTACGTTACTATGTTATGTTACATTTAATAAAAGGTGTTAATTGTAACTTTTATTTTTACTTATTTTTTTTCTGTGTGTTGTCAGACAATGATGGATGTAAACCCCAGCCCGGCCCCCAACCCCGCCCCCTTTAGCCTCCCCAAACAGTTGGGCCACCGACCGCCTATGCCTGTTTACTAAGGTGCGCTAGCGTTTTTAGCGCATGCTAAAAATGAGCATGTGCTAATGCTGGAGATACCCATAGGAATGGTAGCGCACCTACAGCATGGCTTAGTAAACAGGGGCTTTAGCATTTATAAAAATGAGGAGCTGAACATTTTCTTCTTGTAACTGATGAGGATCCTATAGAGAATATTATAGGGAATACTGTGGGGAGCACTATGTTGCTTTCAGGGATATTGTTATGCCTTATGTAAATTCCCAAGGGCCTGACTTGGTCTTATTTATTGTAAACTGCTTAGAACCATTTGGTATAGTACGGTATAATGTAATGTGACATTGATTAATGTTCATTTAAAACACATTTTGTGGTGATTTATTTCTATTTTCATTTGTGTATTTGTTATGAATTATATATTTTATTCATTCCATAGTATGGTCTGTTTTACATAGAGTGGTAATGATCATGTATTTATTTTTTATGTATGTTCCTAAATAAAAGGAATTAAAGGGCACTAAGCCCATGATATAGCTTTGGCATGAGAAAACAGGCTACCACAAAATGCATTAGTATTTTGCCTGTTTTTGCACACTAAGCCTGCATTAACTGTTTTGGAAAATATTTTTTAGAACAGGCTCATCATGGGTGGAGAAAGGGCGTATCTGCATTATCCAGCTAGTGCCGATTATTACTGCATGCTAACTGGATAACGCTGAGTTAACACAAGAGCACTTTGTACATCCTAAATATGAGGCAGTACGTTCTCCTGCATTGTTAGTTTTTTGGGTTTTGTTTTTTTGTTGTTGTTTTTGCAGATACCATTCACTAATGAGAACATTAGCACACGACAATGCACTAAGCCCAGATTTTCCTCACAGCTTAGTAAAAGGGGCCCCTAGGTTATTTTTCTTGAATACTGTGTAATCATTAATTGCATGCCTCAAGTGTACAATAATGCTCAAAGGGTCATTTAAAATAGTGGTGTATTACTGTTAAAGTGGTACACTTTTTTTTTTTTTGATTGATAACACAGTGGGGTCTTTTTCTTCAGTTTCCAGCCAGTATTAAAGGATGATTGTCAGGTGAATTGTATTTATTCATGATATTTTTCTGATGCACCCAGGTTGTGCAGTAAAAATCATTAAGACACTGCAGCACCTTATCAAGAGCTGATTAATTGGTTAGGCCTGTTGCACTTTGCATTGCCTTTCAGCTGCACCGCATATGAGGATCAAAGTAAAACAGGATACTTAGTGAGAAGCATGAAATACCAGTACTCATTTTTATCATCTTGATTTATGTGGGAATTCAACTAAATGTGATTTTAGTAGGAGAGGTACTATATTAGATTGCCAATGTTATTTTCTTAAAAGGAAATCAGCATGGCAGTTGGGTAGAAGTGATCTAGCTGAAGAATAGCTTAGTGGCTACACCAGTGGGTTACAAACCCGTTTCTGACACTGACACTCCTTATGACCTTGAGCAAGTCATTTAACGCTCCATTGCCCAGGGCCGTGGCTAGGGTCTCTGGTGCCCCCCTGTAGACTATCAGTTGGCGCCCCCCCCCCCCCCTGGTGTGGCACAACCATGAAAATGATTGTTCACCACTTGCCACACTGACAGGAATTGTCAGCAGTATTCTTAGAAAACAAATTGCTATACATTGCAAAATAAGATAGCAGATGTAAATTCTCAAAGTGGACATATTCCAAACACTAAAATGAAATTAAAATGATTTTTTTCTACCTTTGTTGTCTGGTGACTTTGTTTTTCTATCCATATTGGCCCCAGTCTCTGATTCTGCTGCTCTCTATCTGTTCTCTTAACTTCGTTTCCAGGGCTTCCTTTCCATTTATTTCTTTACTTTCCTCCTTTCTTCTTCATTTCTTGCCCTACATCCATAAGTAAAAGCTGTGTCCTCCTCTGTGGAATTGACTGGAGGAGGTATAACGTGGATCCAGCTTTTGCCTATTTTCTCCATCCATGTGCAGTTTTTCTCCTCTCTTCCCTTTCCCTCACCTCCATCCATGTGCATCTTCTTCTTTTTTCTTTCCTCACCTCCATCCATGTTTAGCACTTCTCCTCTCTCATCCCCTCCATCCATGTTCAGCACTTCTCCTCTCTCATCCCCTCCATCCATGTTCAGCATTTCTCCTCTCTCGTCCCTCCCCTGTATCCATATAAAGCAATAATTCTCTCTCCCCTTTCCTCCATCCAAGACCAGCATTTCTCCTCTCTCCCCGCCAACTCCTCCATCCATCCATGTCCAGAGAATCTCTCTTCCCTGCCCTCCCCTCTCATCCATGTCCAACGATTCTCCTCTCTCCCCTGCCCTCCCCTCTCATCCATGTCCAGCTATTCTCCGCTCTCCCCTGCCCTCACCTCCCATCCATGTCCAGCGAATCTCTCTTCGCTGACCTCCCTCCCCTCCATGTCCAGTATGTCTCCTCTGCCCCCTGCCCTCCCCTCTCATCCATGTCCAGCAATTCTCTCTTGCCTGCCCTCCTCTCCCCTCCCCTCCATGTCCAGCTTGGAGAGAAGAGGGCAGGGGAGGGAGGGCGACATGCTGGACATGGAGGGGAGGGCAGGGGAGGGGAGAGAGAATTGCTGGACATGCAGGGGAGAGAGGAGAATCACGACTTCGGGTAAAAGATTTTGGAGCGCGAGAGCAGGAACAGAAGGGAGCGGGCAAGTAACATAGTAGATGACGGCAGAAAAAGACCTGCACGGTCCACCCAGTCTGCCCAAAAGATAAACTCACATGTGCCATTTTTTGTGTATACCTTACCTTGATTTGTACCTGTCTTTTTCAGGGCACAGACCGTATAAGTTTGCCCAGCACTTTCATTAAAGCAAAATGTATTTTCACATATCACAAACTCTTCCTATCCAAGCAGAATGTTTTATATTTATTTATTTGTTGCATTTGTATCCCACATTTTCCCACCCCTTTTTACAGGCTCAATGTGGCTTATAATACATCATGAATGGTGGAGATATATAAGAAATAAACATTTAGTAATTACACACAAAACATTTAGTAATTACACACAAAAAAGCAATCAGATTTTCACTTACCAGCTCTTCAACATAGCTAAACTTCCTCTTTGAACCTACTGTTTGAACCATCAGCCAGTGAAATGGCTTTTAGCTGTCGATATCCCAGGTTACCTGATAATTATGCACACATCATTGCAGTCATGCCCTCCTCTCAGTGTACATGCTCAGAAAAAAAAACTAACTTTGAAACACTTACAGATTTTAACAAACAATTACACTGTTTATTTTTTATTTCTCCCCAGTCTCACTTGCACACCTCCCTCCAAACCTGTTCTCTTTAATTTGAATGTTGTTCAAGCTCACCCTGAATGAGGAGTTCTTCCCACACCAAAGACATATATAGCACTGGTTGTATTCTTTGAAGCAACTTTAGCAGAGCATGTCTGCCTCAGCACTGCTGGGCTGCCTTCACTTCCTGACGCGGAGAGGGAAGGGCAGGGGAGAGAGGAGAATCACAACTTCAGGTAAAAGATTTTGCAAGTGAATGGACCTGGGCGGCACCCTCCAGAGGTCAGCACCCCCCTGCGGTGCTTACCCCACTTACCGTGTTGGCACGGCCCTGCCATTACCTCAGGTGGAGTCTTAGATTGTAAGCCGCCTAGGCTAGGAAACTACCTACTGTTAGATGTTTTTAACTTGCCTTGAGCTTAGCTTTGAAAGGACAATCTAAATGTAAAATTGAAATCCAGGACTTCCTCAGGGAGAAATGAACTCCAGAATTTAAAGTGTCATTTTGATGTAGTAGTATTCAGAGAGCAACATCTGGATTTGATCTGTTCTGGTGAACTCCACATATACTCCAAAATAAAATACTGTATTTCCTCTTAATCATCTTGCCTGAGCAGAAGAGCACTAACCTGTTGGGGGTTTTTTTCATAAGGGGACTGTTCCACCCATTGCTCTTCTTTTCTTGTTCCACTTATGTCGTTTTTTGAATGGGGAAACCAGAATTCTTCATGGACAGAGGGCAATGCAGCCACACTTGGTTAATAGGCCGAGCAGTCAGAATGGCCCTCTCAAGTTTGTTGAAAAATAGTGATCCAATAAGAAACTAGATGGCTTCCCGCCCTGCTGATGTCATATATCACACTTCAGTCTTTTCTCTGCATTGACAAAACAGGTGTTCCCTTTCAGCTATCTCAGAGCCTGCGCATAAAAAAAGAGACAAAAGCAGAAAAAGACTTAATTATTTAAGGGGTCCTTTTACTAAGCCATGGTAAAAAGGCCTGCGGTAGTGCGAGCACTCTTTTGGGCATGCGCTGGGCCATTTTTCTTTTACCATTTTTTAAGGGACCGAAAAATGGATGTGCGCTAAAATTGAAACTAGCATGTGTCCATTTTTGGCCTGAGACCTTAATGCCACTCATTGACCAAGCAGTAAGGTTTCACACGCTACCCATGTTGTAAGCATGCAACATGCGCCAACTGATGTTTACCACCGGGTAAATGGCCCGTGGTAGAAAACAGAAAATTATTTTCTACCGTCTGATTTGGTCCACACAAAATTCAAAATTACCATCCGTCTTACACACTAGCCGGACGGTAGTGCCAATTTGGCGCACATTGTACTTGCGTAGGCCTTTACAGTGCTTAGTAAAAGGGCCCCTTAGTGACCAAGTATGCTTCATCAGGACAATTGCTCTAAATGCACTTCAGACCCCACAGGCTCAGTAAGAGGACCAGTGGGGTTAGGCATAGGGTTACCATATTTTGTCCTCTGAAAGAGGACACATGCCATGCCCCCTGCTCCGCCCACACCAGGTCCTCTGCCCCGCCCCCACCACGTCCCTTTCAGGTCCTCCCCCCCCCCCTGTTACCTCCCCTCCCCCTTGTCACATATTCCCCTCCCCTTACTATCTACTGCTTTGGTGGTCTAGTGACCTCTTCGGGGCAGGAAAGAGCCCCCTCTTTCCTGCCCGGAGCGCTGCCTTGCCCTGCATCCTTCTCGGTCTCGGCTCGGGATTCAAAATGGCCGCCGAGAGTTGAAGTCTCACGAGGCTGCTTAAATTCTCGGCAGCCATTTTGAATCCTGAGCCGAGACTGAGAAGGATGCAGGGCAAGGACTCCGGGCAGGAAAGAGGGGGCTCTTTCCTGCCCCAAAGAGGTCACTAGACCACCAGGGTAGATAGTAAGTAAGGGGAGGGGAGACCCACGGCGCCGCCTGCCCGTTTGTCCAGAAATCCGGACAAATGGGCGGGCAAAACCTGCCGGACGCCCCAGACATGTCCTCAAAAAGAGGACATGTCTGGGGAAATCCGGACATATAGTAACCCTAGTTAGGCATCAGTGATAAGCTGTTTAGCATCTACTGATGCTGCATTTGTGAGTTTAAAAAAAAAACCCATAAATGACTGCTGGATTTGTTATGGTCAACACTATATCAAATTGCGCAAAGTTTCTCATGACTCTATTTCTGCATCTGACGTAATAACAAAGTTTCTCTCTAACACTTCCTCTCAGAGCTCTGACAAATCTGCCAGCTCTTCCAAGTGGCTTATCATAGCCGCTGATGCAACTTCCTGCACTTGCACTCCATCTCCTCGTTCTCTGCAGGATGCCTTCACACCTGATTTGCCAGCTAAAAAGAAAACTAATAAACAGGAAATAGCACAGTTGCTCCATCTGTTTTATCCCATTATGTAACTTCTGCTACTTCTGCACCTTTAGCCTCTCAGGGTTTGTGTGCAGCTCTCAATAATTCTCCATATCCTACTTCTCAGGTAACTCAGGATTGTGCAGTCCTGTTAGTGCAACTCTTCTAGCAGCCTATGTCTCAAGGCCTCTTTCATGGCCAAGTGGATGTTTTGCCAGACATATTGTAACTTTTTCCTCAGCCTTGTAGCCCATCTGGGTCAGGGGTCTGAAAGTCCACCTTCTCTACATTCACAGTGGTAAAATATTTCACCACCACATCACTTTTCTGTTTCTTCAGATGAGGACCTTTCCCTTCCACATATTCCTCAGGAGTGTCCTGTTCTGCCATCTCCTACTCAATCCACTCCATCATCAGAAATAAAGGAGGATAATTCTCCGCAAGACAAGACATACTTTAAATATATGCAATAGATCTTAAATTTCTACCCTTAGGAGAAGACACTACTATGGGTAAGAGAGATTTTGAGGCTATCATGAAAGCCATGAACACCCCAAAAAGCACCTACTTCAGTTCTTACACACTGTATTACAAAGGTTACAGTCAAAAATCAGGGTGCAATAAACCTCAATTGCCACGCCAATCTGTTGTGCTTTGATCAGCTTTAGAAAAAAAGAGATCAGCCTACTAAATCTAGTGAAATGTATTATCCCAGGAAAGATCTGACAATTCTGGATACAGTTGGTAGAACTGTATCCAGATACATGGGAGCTATATTAGGATCCAGAATACTCGCTCATCAGCTGCAAATTTTGCATTTCCAAAATTCATAAGTAAATCACATATGAGACTCGCTTCTGCTCCATCTTTGTCACTCAGACTTTATCAACAATATTGAGGAGTTCAGTCTTCATCAACATCTATGACTTATTTGATACTACTTCCAGAATAAGTACATAAGTATTGCCACACTAAAACAGACCAAAGGTCCATCAAGGCCAGCATCCTGTTTCCAACAGTGGCCAATCCAGGTTGCAAATGCCTGGCAAGATCCCCAAAAAGTTCAATACATTTTATGCTGCTTATCCCAGAAACAAGCAGTGGATTTTCCCCAAGTTATTTTAATAATGGTCTATGGACTTTTCTTTTAGGAAGCCGTCCAAACCTTTTTTTTTTTTTTTTTTTTTAACCCCCGCTAAGCTAACCGCGTTTACAACATTCTCTGGCAACGAATTCCACAGTTTACACATTTAATGAAGAAAGATTTTCTCAGATTCGTTTTAAATTTACTACTTTGTAGCTTCATCACATGCCCCCTAGCCCTAGTATTTTTGGAAAGAGTAAACAAACGAGTCACATCTACCCGTTCCACTCCACTCATCATTTTATAGACCTCTATATCAAAGCTCCCCACAGCTGTCTTTTCTCCAAGAGCCCTAGCTGCTTCAGTCTTTCCTCATAGGGAAGTCGTCCCACCCCCTTTATCATTCTCGTGGTCCTTCTCTGTACCTTTTCTGAAAAGTCCACTATATTTTTTTTTTTAGATGCGGTGACCAGAATTGAACACTATATTCGAGGTGCGGTCGCACCATGGACTGATACAAAGGCATTATGACTTCATTTTTGTTTTCCATCCCTTTCCTAATAATACCTAATATTATATTTGCTTTCTTAGCCACCGCAGCAGCACACTGAGCAGAGGGTTTCAATGTATCATCAACGACGATGCCTAGATCCCTTTCTTGGTCAGTGACTCATAACGTGGAACCTTGCATTACATGGCGGTCTCTTTTGCAGTTTGCAGAACAGTCTGGTTGACAGCCTCAAGCCTCTTTGAGGACTTGCATGATCGTTTCCCAGATGCACTTTGCTTAGGAAACTACTTATATGGTGACTAAGTAATAGATGGCTGTTCTACCAATAAGGAATTTTCTATGCCACACTTGGACAGCCCATCTGATAGAAAGGGCAATTTTAATTACCCACACTGTGCTTATGATTACCAGTCTTATTACCACCACCTTGCCAATCACAACCTAAGCCAGCTCTTCAGTCTATCAGCATTCTAGACCTAGAGAAAGGAAAGCACAACCTTCCACTTCAGCTCCTGCAAAGTCTAATCCCAGTTTTTGACACATCCAGTAGGAGATCTCCTTCATGTCTTTCAAGAGACATGGCATGCAATCATTTTGGACTCATGGGAACTCAAAATAATAGATCACGGTTGCAAAATAAATTTCATTTGGCGTCCACAATTACTATTGCCTTCACATATTCACCACTCAGCTGCAAACTGACGTACTCAAAGATGAAGTTCAATCATTACTACAAGCCTGTGCCATAGAAAGGTAAATCCTTACCAAAATCAGGGATTTTATTTCCATTATTTTCTAATCCCCCCCCCCCCCCCCCAAAATTTAAATCTAAAATTTAAGAGGGTTGCGACCCATACTGGATCTCTGAAAGATCAATTTCTACCTCTCATTGCACAGAACAGCTGGCTGCTATCTTTAAATCTCAAAGATGTTTATACTCAGATACCTAGTCACAGAGACCGTTGGAAGTATCTCAGGTTCATAGTCCAAAATCTTCATTACCAGTGCAAAGTTCTACCCTTTGAACTTTCTGCAGCTCCTAGAGTTTTTATGAAATGTCTTACATTAGTGGTGATGCATCTAAGGAAATCTGGCACCTTTGTCTTTGCCTACTTAGATGATTGATTTAATCCTCTGCACCATCAATGGAAATAGTAATACTAACTCTCACAAATTAGAAGATCCTTTTAACTCATTGAACATTACATTACAAAGACCATGGATTTGCTGTCTTCTCTGGATTTCATTGTAAATCTGGAAAAATCCAACCTCATTCCAACTTGGACTATTTAGTTCATTGGTTCTCTTCTGGATGCAGTGCAAAGCATAGTATTTGTGCTGGTTCCCCAAGCAGTCATCATCCAAAACCTTACCATTCAACTTTCATCAATCCACAAGGCTACAGCGAAATCCTTGCTGAGACTTGTCAGCCACATGGCTGCATCATTTACAGTTCTTCTTATGGCCAAACTTCACATGAGACAAATCCAATGGGAACTGAAATCACAATGGGACCAACACATTCAGTCCTATCCACAAAGATTTTCATTGCCCATTCTGTGTGAAAGGCTTTAGTCTTTTGGAAAAATATGACCAATCTTCTCATGGGCATGCTCTTCAGACCTCCCGATCCAAAGATTGAAGCATCTGCTATGAGAACAAATATAGCTTGGGGGGCTTATCTGTTATCGTTTTGAACTCAAAGACTTTGGTCAATCGAGTGCAACCTCCATACAAGCATCTTAGAACTTCTGGCCATCTTCTATGCCATCCTCATCTTTTAGAAATAGTTAAGAAACATGACAATGTTAATATGCAAAGACAAGCAAGTCACAATGTTTTATTTAAACAAGCAGGGAGGCATGGGATCTCCAATCCTCTGCAAAGAAGCTTGCCGAGTTTGGAATCTAGCTATCAGTCTGGGAACTTGCTTCCAGGTCCAGAAAACAAATTAGTGGACAGAATTGGTCACATTCTTCAACCTTTTGAAGGGTCCCTTTCACAAACAGCAATTCAAGCCATTTTTTGACCTTGGGGAGCTCCTCTTATTAGACCTCTTTGATACAGAAGCAAATGCAAAATGTCAGCTGTTCTGCTCCAGATTTCCATCCCTCCACACTATTTCCCCAGATGCATTCCCAATTCTGTGAACCAAAGGATTTTCCTCATCCACTTTATATTCTAGTAGCCCTGTTCTGGCCTTGTCAGCCATGGTTCCTGTGGCTAAGTTCTCTCCATAGATCAACCTCTGTCATTGGATATTCAACGAACCCTCCTTACTCAACAGAAAAGTCAACTGTTCTCAAAAGCATTGTTTTAACAGCATGGAGACTCGGTGAGTTAGGATTGAAGACCTGCTCTCAGTAAATATCACTGCAAGCAATCATTCTATCCATAAATTCTACTCTTAAATGGAAGAGGTTTTCTATTTGGTGTAAAGCACGTGATCTAGATCCTTTCACATACTCGGTTCATGCTGTCCCTTAATACTTCATGCATCATTCTGTCCTCGGCTTAAAAACCACATCATTCGGAGTACATTTAGCAGGAATTTTGGCTTCTCGTGCTCCATTGCAAGGAAAACCCATATCTTGTCATCGTACTGTGGAACAATACATGAAGGGTTTATTGACCATCTCCCAGTTCAACACCTAACACCTTATGGGATCTGAATTTGATGTTATCTCAACTTCTTCAACTCCCTTTTGAGCCTTATCAAGCTCTTCATTGAAGTTTCTCACTTGGAAAATGATTTTTTCTCATTACAATCAGCTCAGCAAGAAGAATCAATGAGATTCAAGCTCAGTTTTTATTATCCGCTTTATACAGATTTTTTCCAAATAAAGTTTTTGTACCCACTTATTCTGAATTTTTACCAATGGTAAATTCTAGTTTCCACCTTAATCAAGGTATTATTTTACCAGTATATTTTCCTAAGCCTCGTACTTGCACTGCGGAGGCTTCTCTTCATACTCTAGACTGCAGATGTGTGCTCTATTGCATTATCTTGACAAAAGGAAGATGCATCAGATGTCTTCACAACTGTTCATATCATTTCATCACCATTACCTTTCAGTGTCTAAACGTACACTTTCCAATTGGATTGCAGACTGTATTGAGTTCTGTTACCGTCAAGCAAACCTTGAACCTCCACATTGAATTGAAGCTTAGCGCCTATGATTGATGTCCACATCAACAGTGCACTTAAGTGGAGTATCGGTTTCGGACATCTGTAAAGCAGCAATGTGGTCTTCACTACACACTTTTAAATGACATTACTGTATAGATGCTACTGCTAGAGCAGATGGCCGTTTTGGATGAGCAGTCCTTCAAAATCTTTTCAGTTAATTTTCTTTCTTTTCCACTGCCCTGATTAGTATCAGGTTGACATTTACATCCTGCATTATCCTCTGTCCATGGAGAATGCGTAGTTGCTTGCCTGTAGTGGAGACTGTTAGTGGACCACAGGATAATGCAGACCCACATTCTCTCCCACCATCCCTCCTTTAACCCCCCCCCCCCCCACACACACACACACACACACAAAATATGTAAACAGAACATCTGAAGCGCAGACTCCTCCAAAATTCTTTTTTAAAATTCTTTCATAGACTGCTATGGTATAAAGAGCAAAACAAAAGCCTTATTGGGTCAGACAAATGGTCCATCTTGCCCAGCATCCTGTTTCCAACAGTGGCCATTCCAGGTCACAAGTACCTGGCAGAAACCCAAATAGTAGCAACATTCCATTCTACCAATCCCAGGGCAAGCATGTCTTATCTCAGTTGCAGACTATAAGATAAGACTATTTCTGGGATAAGCAGTATAAAATGTTTTGTACATTTTTGGGATCTTGCCGGGTATCTGTGACTTGGATTGGCCACTGTTGGAAACAGGATGTTGGACTCGATGGACCTTTGGTCTTTCCCAGTATGGCAATACTTATGTACTTATGATTTTCCTCCAGGAACTTGTCCAAACCTTTTTTTTTTTTTTTAAACCAGATATGCTAACTGCTGTTACCACATCCTCAGGCAATGAACTTTGGAGCTTAACTATTATTTCCTCCTATTTGTTTTAAAGGTATTTCCATATAACTTCATTGAGTGTCCTCTAGTCTTCGTACTTTTTGAAAGAGTAAAAAATCAATTCATTTCTACTCATTCTGCACAAGTCAGGATTTTGTATACCTCAATCATATCTTCCCTCAGCCATCTCTTATTTTTAAAGCTGAAGAGCCCTAACCTCGGTAGCTTTTACTCATATGAAAGGAGTTCCGTCCCCTTTATCATTTTGTTAACTCATTTTTTAAGGTTTTCTAATTCTGCTATATCTTTTTTGAGATAACGGCAACCAGAATTGAACATAATACTCAAGGTGAGGTCACACCATGGAGCAGAGGCATTCTTGGTCTTATTTGCAATCCATTTCCTAATAATTCCTAGCATCCTGTTTGCTCAGTGTATGGAGGCAGCCACAAAAGCAAAAGATTTCAGGGTATTGTCTACAATGATACCAAAATCTTGGCCACTGACTTCCAAAGGTGGACCCTGGCATCAGTAAGTATGATTCAGATTATTCTTCCCAGTATGCATCACTTTGCATTTGGCCACATTAAATTTCATCTGCCATTTGGATGCTAAGTCTTCCAGTTTCCTAAGGTCTCTGCAATTTTTCAGTCTTCATGTGTTTTAACATCTTGAATAGTTTTGTGTCATCTGCACATTTAATCATCTCACTCATTCTGTTTTCCAGATCGTTTATAAATACGTTAAATAACATCAGTACTACCGTGTTTCCCCGAATATAAGACACTGCCTTATATTAATTTTTGCGCCCAAAAAGGCGCTAGGTCTTATTTTCAGGGGATGTCTTAATATTTCGGGGAAACACGGTTGGCCCGCCCACCTTCCCTCCGTCGCTCCTGCAACTACCGGTAACCCCCCACCCGAGGTCGCCCCCCCCACCCGAGGTGGCGCTCCCACCCGAAGTCGCCGGACCCCAACCCCCTCCGTCGCTCAGAAACTAACCTGAACTTAAGCCTCCTTTCACTTTCCTTCCAGTTCGCAGGAGCAGCAGGGCAGGGCAGGCCTCTCCTTCCTTCCGAGCCCCACCCTCGCCTGACGTTACGTTACGTCAGGCGAGGGCGGGACACGGAAGGAAGGAGTGGCCTGCCCTCCTACTGCTGCTGCTTGCTGCGAACTGGAAGGAAAGTGAAAGGAGGCTTAAGTGCAGGTTAGTTTCGGAGCGACAGAGGGGGTTGGGGTCTGGCGACTTCGGGTGGGGGCGCCATCTCGGGTGGGGGGGGACGACCTCGGGTGGGGGGTTAGTTTCAGAACGACGGAGGGGGGCCCGGCGATCTCAGGGGGGGGGACCCTACTTACCGGGAAAAACAAAACTTTGCTAGGCCTTACTTTCGGGGGAGGCCTTATATTTTCTAAGGGCACCAAAAACCTCGGTAGGTCTTATTTTATGGGGATGCCCTATTTTCGGGGAAACACGGTAGTACCGATCCCCGTGGCACTCCACTATTCACCCTCCTCCATTGAGAAAAATGGCCATTTAACCCTACCCTCTGTTTTCTGTCCAATAACCAATTCCTAATCCATAGAAGGACATTGTCTCCTATTCCATGACTTTAATTTTCTCAGGAGTCTCTCGCAGGAGACTGTCAAAAGCTTTCTGAAAACCTAGATATGTCAATAGTCTCACCTTTATCAACTTGTTTCATGCCTTCAAAGAAATGAAGCAAATTGGTGAGGCAAGACTTCCCTTGGCTGATTCCATTCTGACTCTGTCCCCTTGAACCATATTTATCTACGTGTTCCTAATTTTATTCTTTATAATAAACTTTATTGCTTCAAAAATCTTTTAATACCTGTTGAGCTTGGAATGGACTGACAGGCTGACTTCAGCAGGGTGGGAAGCTGTCTCATTTCTTATTGGATCATTATTTTTCAACAAGCTTGAGAGGGCTGTTTAGACTGTTCAGCCTATTAACCAAGTGTGACTGCATTATCCTGCTGTCCACAAAGAACCTCTGTTACAGGTAAGCAACTATGCTTTGCATGAAATACTCGAGAAGTAATTGCACCATGAAACACAGGCTTTAAAATATTGTCCCTTCATTTCCCAATTTGTTAGGTTTTTTTGATCACCCACATACACAAGTTTTATTTCTCTTTCAAAATTGATCACAGGCTTAGTCCTAATTATCCCTCATCCTATTTATTTCTTCCATCAAGATCTCATCTTGTTCTGATCATAATAAAAATCAACTTCCTTTTGCTTCAACTTTTAGGACATTTTCAGTTTGTAAGTAGATACTGATAGCATTTGCAACTGAACAATGGAACTCCCCTGCTTTAGAATTAAGATTAAAGAATGACTATGGGAGGTTTAGAAGAATGTTTAAAATATGTTTGCTCAGTAAATATTTCCCTTGATCTGGATGTTTTCCATTCTGTGATGTATTTTTTTATATAAAGTGTGTAAACCACCCTGAGCTTTTGGTGGTGGCAGTCTATAAAAAGAAATTTGGGTGATTATTGATCTAATTTCCTTGTCAGTGCTGGACAGTGTTGAACTACTGTTGATGTCTGGGCAAGCCCGGGAGAGTAAATCCTTAGTTTTGAAATTGTAATTACTCACCTTCTTCAGTCAAGCTCAAAGTAAGTTACAAGTAGCTGATGCAAATTATTTCCTTATCCAAGTAGATTTACAGTCTTGAATTGTTTGCAGTATTTTTTACTTGTAGGAAAGCTTACAAAGATATTCATAGCATCAATCAGGTGTGCCTTCCCTGTCCAAATTAGCAGTGAAAATCAAGCAGCAGGTATCTGGAAGAGAGTATAATATGCTCTGTTGTATTCCAGTGCTTCTGTCTGAAAACAAACTTGAAATTTATATTCATAGTTTTCATTGTCCAAAACTAAGTAGCCACATTAAGTTGCTAATGTTTTGTATGTGCACCAGATGAAAGCAAAGGGTGGAAAACAGTTAAGTGTGAAATGTTTCATCCTCTAGGAGTTTCATCTAATTGCTAGTGCCTGCAAGCTACAATAAAGCTAATGCATCTACTCACATAAAATAGTACTCTGGTTTTTTTGTTGAGGTTTATTTACTATTCTAATGGTTATTTCTGAAAGGCCAAGAATTTAAATGACAACCACATGGATAACTGCAGTGTAATGTGCTTGCATTTCAATTTAGTCTGGTTTAATTCCATATCCAGAAACAGAACTAGGGCTTATTTTATGCAGATACTGTAGTTCTACCACACAATTAAAAACAAGCATCTGATACAAACTAAATTCCCCCATCTTAAAGTGTCGTCCTAGCAGTATTGGTAGATAATCATGAATTATTTATTTCACCCTAATAAGTTCTCTTATTTAGCGACTTTGGCTTGTAATTTCCCTTGAGAAAGAGATAAGAGAATTTTTTTTAACTCGCTTGTGGGAGGTGTTTTTCTCTTGGAAAGTTGGGGGAGGAGGGATAGAAGAGAAGGAGCATTTCCTCTTCATTTAATGGAATGATAAACTTCAAGTACATTTCTGTAACATGCAGGAAGATAATCAAAAGATTACCTTCCATCTATAGATATATTTATTTTGGTAAGTTGTCCTTTCTAACTGGGGTGGTTGATTTGTGAATCACATAGAATATTTAGATAATTAGTATAAATAAATACAATAAATAAAAATACAGAAGCCCAGTTTTCCCTCCAGTTGTGCTTACAGATTTGTCTCTTACATGGTTGTTTATCATTGTTTTTGGCTAAGATCAAATATAAGGTATGAGTGGTAGGTAGAAGATGGTCCTGTTATAGACTTTTGCCTGATATTGTGAATGTGTAAAATAGTGGTGGGGAGGAGAATTGAAGCTCTGCCACCTAACTCCTCTGGGAAAACAGCCTTTCTTTTCTTAAAAGTGAAATACAATCGTGTTGTCTACTGAGCCATAAATGTTATCACCCAATTTCAGATAGCAACATATGGCTTTGCTTTGAAGTCACAGTCATCATATTGTGAAGCATTAACCAAAAGAAAGACAGCTTTAATAATACTCAGAAATATCACTTTTAACTCTGACATTCTCAGTATATTTTACCTTTTTATCCTGTCATTTCTTTTTATGGTCTTGAAATTTTAAAATTCCGATGAACAAACTTGCAATTGTATGTTAACACAGTGTGCTTCAAGACTATGTTAAAAAAAAAAAATCTCATGCAGAGTAATGTATGTGTAAAGATTCTTCAGATCAAAATATCATTTAATCCATAAAATACATCACTTATAAATACACACAAGATATTTATAAACTGGATGAAATTAAAATAGAGTTTTAATTTCCCTGTGTGTCTTGCTTTTTTCCTAAAATGTAGAAAGTTTATTTCCTTCCCAAATCAATGGCTACATGATTACACAGATTTGGGCCTATGTAGCTTACTGCTTTATTTCCCATCAATAAACTAATATGGTTTTTGTGTTTAATCCAACTGAAGAAGAGGGTCTTGACCTCCAAAAGCTAGTCCACAAAATGTATTTAAGTACAATAAAAAGGTATTTCTTTATTTTCTTCCTCATCGTTAACAAATAATGATGGCAAATCTATGTACCCCTGCTGGGAAGAACAGTATATATCCTTTTCTATATAGATGTTAAGCTGATAGCTAAATACACTACATTTACAAACCAAACAACACTGCTGGTAATCAATGCAAGTTATTCCTGATATTTCTCCTTCATATTAGAAAATGATGGCAGATAAAGATCATATGGCCTATTCAATCTACCCATTTATTCCATCGACTAATCTCTACTATCCCTCTCTCCCTTGGAGATCCATTGTGCTTAAGGTTACCAGATTTTTGGCTTCCACATTTGGGACACAGGGATTGGGGTAGGGCAGAGTCTTCCCATTGCAATTCTCCATTATAAAAATTATAATCTTCAGCTATCTCCCCTCCACCCTTCTAGTTTAGTCATCTCTGGATCGCTTTCTAACCCCCTTTCAAGCCAGCTATCTCTACCTTTCTCCCCCCACCCCCCACCCCCCACAGCTATCTCCACCTCTGTCTCTCCTCTGCTTTTCTAGTCTAGTTATCTCCATCTCGCTCTCATCTGCCCTTCCGGTAAGCTATCGTGTCTCTCTCTTATCCCCTTCCAATCCAGCCATCTCCACCTCTTTCCTCCCCCTTTCAGTCCAGCTATCTCCATCTCTCTCCGCACTCCCATTCCAGCCCAGCCATCTTCACTTCCATACCCAGTCCAGCACTTGCACCTCTCTCTCTACTTCCAGACCCTGTTCAGCACTTGCAGCTCTCTACCCCCTTCTGGCCTTGCATCTAATTTTCTTTCTTTCCTTCCTCTCCCCCCCCCCCCCCCCCACCAGTCCTTCAAACCTGCTTTTACAGCTCCTAGCTCCTTCCTTCTGGTGTAGTGTGATTCAGCAGTTCTCACCCACACTGTGACTCTGCTCATCCTGCCCCTGTGGCAATAGGAAGTGTATGTCAAAGGGGCTATGACCCAGCAGAGATGCACAACATGGTTGAGAAGTGTCTGCATCAAGGAGATTGAAGAAAATAGGAGACGGGATGTGCCTATCTAGTCCATTATGTGAGCTAAAGCCAACAGGTGGTGCTTCCAAGCAGCAGTAGGAGGAGCCTGATGCCATTTTAGTTCACACAAAACAATAGCAAACACTATTGAAAACAATAGCCAAAGATTATAAGGGACTGCCTATGCGTGATCTACCTGTAAAAAGTCTAAAGCTGTTCCATTTAGATAGGCGGTGTCTTAAAAGGTGGAAGACAAAAGGTTTTTTAAACTTATTGGACATCTTTTTAATTTATTTGAAAGCTTCCCATATCTAGATATTAATATCATGAAATAAAAATTGAATAACACTAAAACAGCTTAAAAATTATTGTAACTGGTAGAAACAGCACTTATAAACTCTGTATTTTGTGCTCATTTTTCTACACTGTTCTATATAATACAGATGGCCAAATTTCAGTGAGGATACCCTGTTTCCTACTGGGTTCATCTTAACTGTTGTTGTAATCTGCCTTGGGAAGCCTGATGTTATAAAGATGGCATAGACTGAAATTAAATGGAAGTAAAATTAAACTCTCCTGTCATTGGGGCGCATGGAATCATATCTTCACCTTATCTCTTTTGTAGAAATTTTCATTGTAGATACACAAATGGATTATTCTGTTTCAGCATGTTTCACGGACAAGTGGTTATATAAGTCAAAATAATAAAAATATTTTGTTTCATATAGATCTTTCATGTGTTGAAATATAAATGGGCTATAAGCCCCTAATACAGTTCATTGGTTTTCTTATATTTCATTCTTGTGATGGCTTATACTGTGCAAAAACTGGAAATACAGTGAGAATAATAGAATTCAGTGACATCCATAACTTATTTTTATGTTTTAATCATCTTTATTAAAAGCAAAACATGTTGGTTGAGGAGCTTCAGACAGAACAAGAAAAACCAGTGAACCTTCCAATGTGGAACAATATCAACTTTTGCAGAGAACATACCCCAAGAACCCTTCCCCTCCTGTACTACCCTCCCTCCCTATAAGCCCACCTGCCTGTTTCCACCCACCAAAATAACACAACAGATGTACAGATCTGTAGGACCCAAAGCCTTACAAAACAATTAACAACAGTTTATACCAAAATGTTTAACCACCCTTAGGATTTGCCTTTGGGTTTAACAAGCAATACCATTTGCATCTAAGGTCTATATAAACAAATTTAAAACAATCTATGTTTAAGGCATATACCATAAATATGTAATATTTGGTAGCAATAATGAAACAGTGATGGAGTATTCATATAGCCAACAGATTTATTTTCCACTGAAAATAGTTAACTTTGTATGAACTTGGTGGCTAATACTGTGGACTGCAGTTACTATTGTATGTATGGGTTAGCCAAGTGAATCACAAACCTGGTGCTGGAGGCACCCCAGGCAATTAGGTTTTCAGGATATCTACAATGAATATCCATGAGAGAGATTTGCATGCACTGCATCCATTGTATGCAAATCTCTCATGAATATTCTTTGTGGATATCCTGAAAACCTGACTGCCTGTGTTGCCTCCAGGACCAGGTTTGGGAACCACTGGGTTAGCTTAACTACCATCAGAGGTGCCATGGTCATATAATTAACATTATAATTGTGGTCACATTTGGGTAATAACTGAGAAAATGCTGTTATCAAATCATATTAGGAAGCTTGAAGTTGACTTGGTTGACTTCTGCTGAATCTCAACCAGCTAACGTTATAAGGTTAGATTTTGTTTGTTGAACTTATGCTGACTCACTTCCCCTCCACCAGATTTGCTCCTGGATTCTAACAAGAAGCTAAGAAATTATTCACTCTGGTCTTGCAACAAGGGCATCCCATATGCATCACTATTTGGAAAACACAAATACCCTTCAGCTCCAACCCTTCTACTGCTGCATTCCCTTAGCCTTCATTATTCCCAGCATGCATCTATATACATTATTTGATATCTCTCTTATAAATAGTAGTAATAAACAATATTAAGTGCTTTTTAAAATATAATATACCACTGCATTCCACGAAACAAAAGGAGCAAGTTGCCACAAACCATCTTTCTCTTTTGATCTAGGCACAGGAAGAAAAGAACAAGAAAGGATTTTAAATGCTCCCAAGTTTCAACCTAACTAAGTCATGTTTGATGTGGGATATAAATGTCAAAAATAAGTAAATAAAGAGATAGAAACTCTAAATGTTGAGCCCCTGCTTTTCATAACATATCTGTTTTAGTGGTACTTTACCAGGAGAAAAATAAAGCACAAATACAACTTGTACTATGAAGTCCGTATAACCAGCCCCTCCAAATGACACACTGATTATGATTTATAACAAATTATTACTCTAGGAAAAGTTATTCTGTTGTTGTACTCCCTCTGTGTACATCCATATGCTGCAGAAGCCAGCCTGTTTGAAAATATGTAGGATCAAATAAAAATCCTACCAGCAATATAGCACGGCAACACGGATGCAGCAGCTCATATATTTTTGCTTTGTTTTGAGTGTACTTGAATGACAGCTGCATGGGGGAGGGGAATGAGAGACCAACCTAAGTGGCTTCAACATTTTGACATCATCCTGTCTCCAGTTTTTTTTACAACCTCCTTACTCTGCATCGCAGCATTGTATTCCTAATGCTGACACTGGTGGGAGTACAAAGGGAGGCTTGAGGGGAGGGGCTGAGACCAGCAGCGCCAGGTGCTGGAAAGAGGGAAAGGCAGGATCATGTGGAAGGGAGGCAGGCAGCGCAAAGCAAAAGTAAGCTGTGATACTTCTGTCCACATTATTAAAATCAGGTAAAGATGGTTGCCAAACAAGGGAGAATCAGAGCCAGGGATCTGTAATTGGGGACAATCCCTGAAAATCAGAGATGTCTGTTAACCCAATCTGTGCTTGTCTCATGCATTCTTGAATTCAGATACAGACTTTGTCTCCATTTCTTCCACCAGGACACTGTTCCTGTAAAGAAGTATTTCCTTCAATTACTCCTGAGTTTATTCCCTTTCACCTTTATCCTATGTCTCCTTCCTTCCTTCATTTCATTCAATTGAACGAAGCCTACCTACTGCTCATTTATGCTATGGAGGCATCTAAATATCTCTGTCATATCTTCTGTTGTATTAGTGTCTTCTATACCACCAGCTTTCCTGAAGGATTCGTAGTGGTTTACAGAAAGGTAGACCTACTCAAGTAAAGGGAAGTACACTTAAAAATACGTTTTCAGCAACACAGCATGATGAGAGCAAATTAATATTTGAATAAAAACATCTTCAAAGCTTTTCTAAACAAATAGGATGACAAGCTTTCTTATTTCATGTGGGAACACATTCCAAGTTTTTGCTCCTTGATATGAAAATGAGTTCTCATAAATAGACTTGAGTCGTATATCTTTAAAGGTAGGATAACCTATTTGTAAAGTGTGAAGGAAAGAAGTGCTATGTTTAGAATATGGGATTACTAATAATTCTGCCACATCTTCTGAATTCAAGCCATGAAGTGATTTAAAAACTAAACAAGCTAATTTAAATCTGACGTTCTGATGGACCACCAAGCAATGACATTCTGTCATAAATGATGTTATTGAATCAAACCATCTTTTATTGAAGATCAATCTGATGTCTGTGTTTTGCAATAACTGCAACTGTTTCTTCAATTTAGCTGAAACATTACAGTATAACGAGTTGCAGTAGTCCAACTGCGGTAAAAGAATCACCTGTACCAAAATTCTGAAATTACGTTAATGCAACGAGGATCTAATTGCTTGAAACTGCCTGAGCTTGAAATAAATGTTTTTATTTAAAGCATTAATTTGTTTATCAATATCAAATTTGAATCTAGGATTACCCTAATACTTTTGAGTGATCCACATTTCAGCTTATGCCTGCATCAAGGGCATCACATCACATTTATAAAACAATTACACAGATAGAATAACTTTGATAACTGAGCCTAAAAATACCATAGTGCGTGAACATGTGAAAAGAATTTTTTAAAAATCACTAAAATTTTATATAAATTAATAATACATTTAAAACAAATCTGAGAAAATGTAGTTAATCTCTGGAATAAGGTTGCCAGAGAATGTGGTAAAACCAGTTAGCTTGGCAGGGTTTAAAAAAGGTTTGGGTGTCTTCCTAAAGAAAAGTCCATAAGCCATTATTAAGATGGACTTGGAAAAATGCACTTCTTATTATTAGGAAAAGCTTACTTAATTCAAAACTAACACGACTGAAATCTGCTCACTAATAAGTAATCAATTTAATATCAAAAGAAGTAGACAGTTCACTTCTAGTTGAATGTAAGGCAGTGAAAAAGTCTCATATTGTCACAGGGACTTATCTCTCTTGATCGACACTCCAAATATGAGTGGTGTCCTTATGTGACACATATAATCATTGACAAAAAGCCCCTCCTACCAAGTATTCTTTTTATGAAGTTCACACACGAACCAGTGGCTATGATAGCTCAAGCAATTATACTGCATGTGTAAAAGTGTATTGACATTTGATGATATATGAGAGCTTGAACACATCCATATTGAAGGGACTCCTGAGGCAGGCCTTCATGGCCAAAACATGACTTGTGTCAAGTCCATTATATGTTTGAAATAAACTTTTGTATTACCTACACATCATCTAGCTCCTTATTTTTTGTGTCATTTTGCTGTGCTTTACTTGCTTGATTTGTGCAAGGGATTTTGTTCTTCTGTTTTTGTCAATTCATGCATTTACACACCTTAGTGATAGGGTCTCTATCATGCTCTCTTGTTCTACCCAGAATTTCACAACTTTTGTGGGAATTCACTATTTCAGAAGATTATACAACCTAGATTGTATGATTCAAGGAAGCATTCTGTGCTGAATGGGTGCCAGAAAACTCAACGTTTACTTAGAATAGCTATCATGTCTGCTTTAGACTCATGGTTTAAGAAATTAAAATTCTTGACACACATTGAATATGAGATGACATAGACTATGGTTAAAAAAACATTACTATTCCGTAAACTTTTCCTTACTCAATTTGGATTGCTCAACTAAACAACCAACACCAAAGAAAATGTGTGAGTTCAATCTACTGCCCAACTCAGATGATGAAGACGTGAAATGTAAAACAATGTTACTGAAAATTCACACTACAAGTTTATAGCAGTGTTGTATGGAGAAACTAACATTTTAGTCTGGTGGAAATGCATGACTTGGGAATATCCTGTTTTATTCATGTTAGCATGGAAACATTTAGGAATATGTGCAAAAACACTGCCTTGTGAATGTTTTTCTGTGGCTGATGACATATTAAGCAAACAGAGAGTGACATTTATACCAGAAAACACTAATGAACTTTGTTTCCACAATTGGTTACATTGAGAATAGATCTGCAAAGAAATCTTGAACTTTGAGACATTCCTGGAAAAAAAAATTTAAATCTCAAAATATGCCAATAAAAGTGCAACTTTTTATTTATAAATTGGCTGTGTTTGGCATTTAATAATTATTGCTTTTTCTTGATCATCTTTACATAGCAGGTTCTGCATTTTTTAAATGAAATTCACTTTGAATTAAAAAAAACGTGATTAAAACTTTTAATTGTATCAGTAATTGGAATCATATGATTTTCATCAGTGCAACCTCTTGTGTTAACCTATCATGATGACATTTCTCAAAGGCATAAACAATTTACTGTTATACTATTTTCAGTGCAACAGTATGTCAGAGATTTAAAACATCAGTAATAGCAAGAAATAACATTAAGATTTAGTGCTTTTGTTCTGATTTCATTCCTGTAGTAGAAGCAGCAATTTAAAGTCTGGGAAAGCCCCTCTTCGCTCATGCTCATCATGGAGAATCATATGCCATGCAGACATCGCAATGATTAATGGAAAGCATAAATGTGCCGTTCACAACTGAAAAGTGAACTGAGGGGGACGAGAGATGAAGATCTCCAATTTTGTGGGAATGAATGAAAAGAGGGTCTATATTTTCAGCAGAAGCAAAGAGAAATGAGAGCTAAAGGAAAAATAATAGGTTTAGAAGCTATGCTAAAATCAAAGCTTCTTAACAGAAAAAAAAAAAGAATAGGGTTCAGGGGTGTACAACCTAGGCCCTCACAAGAGCATATTTTCAAGATTTCCACAATGAATATGTATTTGTATACTATGGAAGCAGTGCATGCAAATAGATCTCATGTATATGCATTGTGGAAATCCTGAAAACCCGATTGTGGCCCTGGAGGACTGAGGTTGGACACCCCTAGTTTATAGTGATAGGAAATCCAATATACAAATTCTGTTTCTTCTACTTATGCTCCTTATGAACTTTAGCAAGTCACTTCACCCTCCATTGCCTCAGGTACAACTTAGATTTTAAGTTCTTTTGGAAAGCAAAACAATTTGTATCCCTTCTTGTAATTCACCTTAAGCTTATTTGGAAAAAGGTAAGTAAATAAACATCAAATCTAATGGAGAGGAAGGGAATAATGTAAAACAGACTACATATAAAAATATTAGGCTGTGAAAAAGAAGAAAAGAGAAGAAATTCCTGCATGGAGAAGATCGTGTCAAAAGATGTGCCGAAATAGAAATAAAGAAATAGTAGCTGTAAGACAATGGAGAGGAGTACTGAAGTTAAAGAAAATTGGTGGTGATTATCTAGATTGTAAGCTCTTTGAGCAGGGATTGTCTTTTTTGTGTATGGTGTACAGCGCTGCGTATGCTTTGTAGCGCTATAGAAATGTTAAATAGTAGTAGTAGTGATTAGTAGAATGAAGAATTGGGGACACAGAAATTCTGCTCAGCAAGACTCAGTGCAGAGATGGACAGTTTAAGGGAAGCATCAACAAGAACAGCTATAAGGTTTTTTAGCTTTGTCCTAATGTGATGTTGCAAAATAGTGGAAACTATTACATAGAATAAAATTATAGAATACATAGACAAACATGGTTTCTCCGAGGACAAGCAGGCTGCTTGTTCTCACTGATAGGGTGACGTCCACGGCAGCCCCTCCAATCGGAATCTTCACTAGCAAAAGCCTTTGCTAGCCCTCGCGCGTCGATGCGCGGCCGTCGTGCCGGCCAGTCTTCTTTTGTCCGCGCTCGGTACGGTCGTGTTACGCCGTTCGCGCCCCTTAAGTTGACTTCGCGCGTCTCTTTTGACTTCGCTACAAAAAAAAAAAAAAAAAGGATTTCGGAAGACGACCTTTTTCCCTTTCCTCTATTTTCAGTTTTTGCCCCGGTAAGTTTCTTTTCGTCTTCGGGGTAGGCCCTTTTGAGGCCTCGGGTCGAATTTTTTCTCCCCCTCTTTTTGGTGCCTTACGCAATCACGAGTTTTGATCTCGCCGGTGTGATTTTTCCGCCCATGTCATCGAAGTCTCCCAGCGGCTTCAAGAAGTGCACCCAGTGCGCCCGGGTAATCTCGCTCACTGACAGGCACGCTTCGTGTCTTCAGTGTCTGGGGGCTGGGCACCGCCCGCAGGCCTGTAGTCTGTGCGCCCTTTTACAAAAGCGGACTCAGGTAGCGAGATTGACCCAGTGGAACGTTTTGTTCTCGGGCTCTTCGTCGGCATCGGCACCGGGAGTATCGAGTGCATCGACGTCGACAGCGTCCAGACCTCCGTCCTCGGCCACGACTGCATCGAGTGCATCGAGGCATCGACCCTCTGCATCGGGGCTGAGACATCGGAAGGCTGCGTCGGCGGTACCGGGACCTCCACTTCTGCTGATGTCGTCGGACGGTGGTGCTTCGACTGGAGTGCAGGTGAGGGCTGTCCATTCCCCTGCTGGTGGCGGTGAGCCTTCGGGTGGGTCTCCCCCTACCCTGAGGGCTCCTGCGGTACAGCCCCCCCGAGACCGACCTTCTTCGGCCTCGGCCCCGAGGAAGCGACGGCTGGATTCTACGTCCTCCTCGTCGGTGCCGGGAAGCTCCGGTGACATGCTTCGTTCCAAAAAGTCGAAGAAGCATTGACACCGGTCCCCTTCCCATATCGACACCGAGAGCTCTGGGTCGCCGAGGGAGTCGGCACCCAGTAGGCATCGGCACCGAGAGGACCGCTCACCCTCTGTTCAAGAGGTGTCGATGCGCTCCACTATGGAACAGCCTCCACGCCCGGAACAGACTCTGACATCAACACCTGCATCGGCTTCCACGTCTTTCTCCACAGCCGCTCTGCACGAGAGTCTCCGGGCCGTCCTCCCAGAGATCCTGGGAGAGCTGTTGCGCCCTTCCCCTCCGGTACCGGGGGTGCTTGCTCCACCGGTACCGTCGAGTGAGGCGCCGGCTGGCCCCTTGCCCGGGGTGAGGTCTCCGACATCGGTGCCGCTTGCGGTACCGACTGCGGTCGCCTCCCAGGAAGGCTCCCCGACGACGTCGGCGGAGGGAGCTTCGCCGGTGCGGGCGAGGGAGTCTACCTCTCGACGCTCCCACCGTGGCTCCATGGAGTCGAGCCGGGCACGGCTTCAGACACAGGTCCGTGAACTTGTGTCTGATACCGATGGTGAGGCCTCGTGGGAGGAGGAGGAGGACATCAGATATTTCTCTGACGAGGAGTCTGATGGCCTGCCTTCTGATCCCACTCCCTCCCCTGAAAGGCAGCTTTCTCCTCCCGAGAGTCTGTCTTTTGCGGCCTTTGTCTGGGAGATGTCTACGGCCATCCCCTTCCCGGTGGTTGTGGAGGACGAGCCCAGGGCTGAAATGTTTGAGCTCCTGGACTATCCTTCTCCACCTAAGGAAGCGTCCACAGTACCCATGCATCATGTCCTCAAAAAGACATTGCTGGCGAACTGGACCAAGCCATTAAGTAATCCCCACATTCCCAAGAAGATCGTGTCCCAGTACCGGATCCATGGGGACCCAGAGCTGATGCGCACTCAGTTGCCTCACGACTCTGGAGTTGTGGATTTGGCCCTAAAGAAGGCTAAGAGTTCTAGGGAGCATGCTTCGGCGCCCCCGGGCAAGGACTCTAGAACCTTAGACTCCTTTGGGAGGAAGGCCTACCATTCTTCTATGCTCGTGGCCAAAATCCAGTCCTACCAGCTCTACACGAGCATACATATGCGGAATAATGTGCGGCAGCTGGCGGGCTTGGTGGATAAGCTCCCTCCTGAGCAAGCCAAGCCATTTCAGGAGGTGGTCAGGCAGCTGAAGGCGTGCAGAAAATTCCTGGCCAGAGAGGTGTATGACACCTTTGATGTTGCGTCCAGGGCCGCTGCTCAAGGTGTGGTGATGCGCAGACTCTCATGGCTGCGTGCCTCCGACCTGGAGAATAGGATCCAGCAGCGGATTGCGGACTCGCCTTGCCGTGCGGATAATATTTTTGGAGAGAAAGTTGAACAGGTGGTAGAGCAGCTCCACCAGCGGGATACCGCTTTCGACAAGTTCTCCCGCCGGCAGCCTTCAGCTTCTACCTCTACCGGTAGACGTTTTTATGGGGGAAGGAAGACTGTTCCCTACTCTTCTGGCAAGCGTAGGTACAATCCTCCTTCTCGACAGCCTGCGGCCCAGGCTAAGCCCCAGCGCGCTCGCTCTCGTCAGCAGCGTGCGCCTCAGCAAGGCCCCTCGGCTCCCCAGCAAAAGCAAGGGACGAGCTTTTGACTGGCTCCAGCAGAGCATAGCCGACATCCAAGTGTCAGTGCTGGGCGACCTGCCGGTCGGAGGGAGGTTGAAAGTTTTTCACCAAAGGTGGCCTCTGATAACCTCCGATCAGTGGGTTCTCCAAATAGGATACACCCTCAATTTGGCCTCCAAACCTCCAAATTGTCCACCGGGGGCTCAGTCTTACAGCTTCCAACACAAGCAGGTACTTGCAGAGGAACTCTCCGCCCTTCTCAGCGCCGTGCCATCCGGGCAGGAAGGGCTGGGATTCTATTCCAGGTACTTCCTTGTGGAAAAGAAAACGGGGGGATGCGTCCCATCCTAGACTGCCTTCACATGAGATCTGCTCAATGGACCCTAGCTTCCCAGTGGTTTCAGGCTGCTGGGGATCTAGAAGACGTGATCCACCTGTCCACGAGTTTTCTCAAATCCCTGTATTGGTGGACGATTTGGTCCAATTTGACTCTGGGACGTCCTTTCCAAATTCCTCAGCCACAAAAAGTGCTGACTACGGATGCGTCTCTCCCGGGGTGGGGAGCTCATGTCGATGGGCTTCACACCCAGGGAAGCTGGTCCCTCCAGGAACGCGATCTGCAGATCAATCTCCTGGAGTTATGAGCGGTCTGGAATGCTCTTAAGGCTTTCAGAGATCGGCTGTCCCACCAAATTGTCCAAATTCAGACAGACAACCAGGTTGCCATGTATTACATCAACAAGCAGGGGGGCACTGGATCTCGCCCCCTGTGTCAGGAAGCCGTCAGCATGTGGCTCTGGGCTCACCGTCACGGCATGGTGCTCCAAGCCACATATCTGGCAGGCATAAACAACAGTCTGGCCGACAGGCTGAGCAGGATTATGCAACCTCACGAGTGGTCGCTCAATTCCCGTGTAGTGCGACAGATCTTTCAGGTGTGGGGCACCCCCTTGGTAGATCTCTTCGCATCTCGAGCCAACCACAAAGTCCCTCAGTTCTGTTCCAGGCTTCAGGCCCATGGCAGACTGGCATCGGATGCCTTCCTCCTGGACTGGGGGGAGGGTCTGCTGTATGCTTATCTTCCCATACCTCTGGTGGGGAGGACTTTGTTGAAACTCAAGCGAGACCGAGGCACCATGATTCTGATTGCTCCTTTTTGGCCGCGTCAGATCTGGTTCCCTCTTCTTCTGGAGTTGTCCTCCGAAGAACCGTGGAGATTGGAGTGTTTTCCGACCCTCATAACACAGGACGAGGGGGCGCTTCTACATCCCAACCTCCGGTCCCTGGCTCTCACGGCCTGGATGTTGAGAGCGTAGAGTTTGCCTCTTTGGGTCTGTCAGAGGGTGTCTCCCGCATCTTGCTTGCTTCCAGGAAAGATTCCACTAAGAGGAGTTACTTCTTTCTATGGAGGAGGTTTGCCGTCTGGTGTGACAGCAAGGCCCTAGATCCTCGCTCTTGTCCTACACAGACCCTGCTTGAATACCTTCTGCACTTGTCTGAGTCTGGTCTCAAGACTAACTCTGTAAGGGTTCACCTTAGTGCAATTAGTGCATACCATTACCGTGTGGAAGGTAAGCCGATCTCAGGCCAGCCTTTAGTTGTTCGCTTCATGAGAGGTTTGCTTTTGTCAAAGCCCCCCGTCAAACCTCCTACAGTGTCATGGGATCTCAATGTCGTTCTCACCCAGCTGATGAAACCTCCTTTTGAGCCACTGAATTCCTGCCATCTGAAGTACTTGACCTGGAAGGTCATTTTCTTGGTGGCAGTTACTTCAGCTCGTAGAGTCAGTGAGCTTCAGGCCCTGGTAGCCCAGGCCCCTTACATCAAATTTCATCATAACAGAGTAGTCCTCCGCACTCACCCTAAGTTCTTGCCAAAGGTTGTGTCGGAGTTCCATCTGAACCAGTCAATTGTCTTGCCAACATTCTTTCCCCGTCCTCATTCCTGCCCTGCTGAACATCAGCTGCACACATTGGACTGCAAGAGAGCATTGGCCTTCTATCTGGAGCGGACACAGCCCAACAGACAGTCCGCCCAATTGTTTGTTTCTTTTGATCCCAACAGGAGGGGAGTGGCTGTGGGGAAACGCACCATATCCAATTGGCTAGCAGATTGCATTTCCTTCACTTATGCCCAGGCTGGGCTGGCTCTTGAGGGTCATATCACGGCTCATAATGTTAGAGCCATGGCAGCGTCGGTAGCCCACTTGAAGTCAGCCACTATTGAAGAGATTTGCAAAGCTGCGACGTGGTCATCTGTCCACACATTCACATCTCATTACTGCCTGCAGCAGGATACCCGACGCGACAGTCGGTTCGGGCAGTCAGTGCTTCAGAATCTGTTCGGGGTTTAGAATCCAAATCCAACTCCACCCCCCTAGGCCCATGTTTTTTCTGTTCCAGGCTACACTCTCAGTTAGTTGGAAAAATTGTTAGGTCAATCTCAGTTATGTCCTCGCCGTTGCGAGGCCCAATTGACCATGTTTGTTGTTTTGAGTGAGCCTGGGGGCTAGGGATACCCCATCAGTGAGAACAAGCAGCCTGCTTGTCCTCAGAGAAAGCGAATGCTACATACCTGTAGAAGGTATTCTCCGAGGACAGCAGGCTGATTGTTCTCACAAACTTGCCCGCCTCCCCTTTGGAGTTGTGTCTTCCCTTCTCTTTGTCTTGCTACATATGAGACTGGCCGGCACGAGCCGGTTTTGGGCGGGAAGACGGCCGTGAATGCGCGGTGCACATCGGCGCGCGAAGGCTAGCAAAGGCTTTTGCTAGTGAAGATTCCGATTGGAGGGGCTGCCGTGGACGTCACCCTATCAGTGAGAACAATCAGCCTGCTGTCCTCGGAGAATACCTTCTACAGGTATGTAGCATTCGCTTTAATGGGACAGTCAGCATGGATTCAGCCTTACCAATTTGCTTCATTTCTTTGAAGGTGTAAATAAACAGGTTGAGCCAGTTGATATTAGTATAGCTAGATTTTCAGAAAGCTTTAGACAAAGTTTGTGAGTCATGGGACAGGAGGTAATGTTCTATTGTGCATTAGGAATTGGTTATTAGACAGAAAAGGGAGGGTATGGTTAAACGACCATTTTTCTCAATGGAGGAGGGTGAATAATGGAGTGCCGTAGGGATATGTACTGGGACTGGTGCTATTTACCTTATTTATAAATGATCTGGCAATTGGAATGATGAGTGAGGTGATTAAATTTGCAGATGACACAAGACTATTCAAGGTTATTAAAACACTTGTGGACTGTGAAAATTTGCAGAGAGACCTTAGGAAACTAGAAGACTGGGCAGCCAAATGACAGATGAAATTTAATATGGACAAATGCAAACTGATGCACATTGGGAAGAATAATCCAATTCATAGTTACCTGATGCTAAGGTTCATCTTAGGCATCAGCATCCAAGAAAAAGATTTAGGTGTCATTGTAGACAATATGCTGAAATCTGCCCAATGTGCTGCAGCGGCCAAAAAAAAGCAAACAGGATACTAGGAATTATTAGGCAAGGGATGGTAAATAAGACCAAGAATACTACAGTGCCTCTGTAATGCTCCATGGTGTGACCTCACCTTGAATATTGAGTTCACTTGTGGTCAACATATCTTAAGTAATAGTGGAATTAGAAAAGGTTCAAAGAAGAGTGACCAAAATGATAAAGAGGATGGAACTCCTCATATGAGGAAAAGCTTAAGAGGTTAGGGCTCTTCAGCTTGGAAAATAGAAGGCTGAGGGGGGGATATGATAAAGGTGTACAAAATAGCGAGTGTTGTAGAACAGGTAAACATCAATTGATTTTTTACGCTTTCAAAAAGTACAAAGATGAGGACACCCACTGAAGTTACATGGGAACACTTAAATAGGAAGAAATATTCAATGAATAGTTAAGCTCTGGAACTCCATTGCCAGAGGATGTGGTAACAGTGGTTAGCATATCTGATTTTTAATAAAGGTTTGGACAGGTTCCTGGAGGAAAAGTCCACAGTCTGCTATTGAGATAGTCATGGGGAAGCCACTGCTTGCCCTTGGACTGGTAGCATGGAATGTTGCTATTAATTGAGTTTCTGCAGGTACATGTGACCTGGATTGGACACTGTTGGAAACAGGATGCTAGGCAGGATGGTCCTTTGGTCTGACCCAGTATTTCTATTCTTATGTTCTGTCAAGGGTGGAGACTAAAAGTGAAATTCATTCAGGGCTGTGGTGGATAGGAACTAGGACACAGACAGCGCCAAAGTAGATAACACACTGACTGACTGACAGACAACAATTGTGCCACAAATTCCAGATGGGAAACAAGAGATAGAACATCCAGAATCATAATGCTACAACTGAATAATGTGATAAGCAGAAGGATTTGTATTCTTAAGTGTTTAAAGTACTAGTAAGCACAGTGAACTATTTCTGACTAAACTAAGAGGATGGGACTTGGTATACCACTTTTCTCTAGTTACAATCAAGGCAGTTTACATATTGTTTACAGGCACTTATTTTGAACCTTGGGCAATGGAGAAGTAAGTAACTTGCCCAGAGTCACAAGAAGCTGCAGTGGGAATTGATCCCAGTTCCCTCGCTGCATTAACCACCAGGCTACTCCTCCACTAAGCATATATGGATAAGTCTATAAGTTAACACCTAGAGTTAGGTGTCACATGTCAAAAGAGCCACTAATTGTCAGTTAGGCACCTATGTGCATTAGGTGCCATTCTGTAAAGTAGCACCTAAGTACTTTAGCACCTAACTGAAAGGAGGCATACATGTGGGCGAATCATGGGTGGGGGTGTCTCCCAGTTATGCACATAGTTTATAGATTAATACATATTAAGCACCTCACTTGATGCACCTAGGCACACCTGGTTATACCTGCCATTGACATGACATAAGAAGACATTCCATGCCAACTTGTGCTAGCATTCTATAATGGAATCTAGTTGCCAAGATGCTGTTGTAGAATTGGTGCTAAGCAACTGAGGTGCCCATTTATAGAATTGCCCCAATGTAGGTAGTAAATTCTATTCATAAGAACAAGGTTCACAGATGCAGTGAATCCTATGGATATAATGTCAGCTATCAGAAAGTTTTTCTTTGAGAAAGCCTAATTCGGTGTCCCCCTGCCACTCAACTGCAGCACCTACAAGTAAGGATTGATCTTGCATGCATGGAAATCATTAGTGTGTGAACAGAGCTGCACTAAATAGCAGATTTCATGCTAGCTGCACAAAAGTGCTGGGAGTGAAAATGCTACAAACAGCAGCCTATGAAAAGATTTTTAAAAAATTTAGTGTGATTGTGTACAAAGTGCCCTTGAATTGGACAACTGCCCTATGAGTTTTAGGTTGATTGCAGTCCTTGTTCTAGCTGTGCAATTTGCTGCATGCTATATGTGAAACTCCTAGCAAAGAACATTTTTAAACATATCTTCAAAAATTACCTATAACCATATGACACAAAAAAATTATGCATCCTATTGCACATAGTTTAAAATCCAATCTAAAGAAAAGACAAAAAGCAGCCATAATGGAGTAAGCAGCCCATTTTACATAGAACATAGAAATCTGAATTGCAACATCCAGTTCAGGACTAGTCAAATTCCAATAGTATTTTAGAAAAGGATATGCTAACATAGAGAATGTGTATGCACTGGTTATGGGATTAAGCAGAGTTGTACAATGCTACTACCAAATGAAGATAGGAGAAATAAAAGGCTTTAATTGCACCAAAGAAATACAGTGCCTGATGTGGCCATGTTTCACCTACATGGCTGCATCAGGAACAATAACTAGAAGGGGACAGTTAAATACATACTTTCTTCTAATTCTAGTAATCATGGGCAATTAGGTTCCAAGCACTTCATATAAAATCTCTAGTTATTGCCCCTGATGCAACCTTGTAGGCGAAACATGGCCATGAAGGACAGTGTTAGGCGAATCAAATGCTTTAATTATACCAGTCTTCATTTGGTGGTCTGCTGTTCTTTCTGAAGCACTGGTTATGAGCATCAGAAGTGGCCATTTTTTTTTATTTGTACCCCGCGCTTTCCCACTCATGGCAGGGTCAATGTGGCTTAGGTACTTATTTGTACCTGGGGCAATGGAGGGTTAAGTGACTTGCCCAGAGTCACAAGGAGCTGCCTGTGCCTGCAGTGGGAATCGAACCCAGTTGTCAATATCTAAAATATCAACAGAGGCAACTAGGTAACATACACATATAAGTGTTGGTATCTACAGGTATTTCAGAACTTAGACGTGTAGGTGCTGCAAGTAAACATGTTCATGTATGGTTCTGGAAATCTACACATCTAGATGCTCCCAATTAAGTACAGAGCCCACAACCATTTGGCACAATCGATTTTTGGGGAGGAAAATACTAGGGTATTAAGGGGTGACCTCCCCTAATCCCTTCTGTAGAGCACTTCCAAAACCTGCAGTTTTACAAAACCTATGCATACCCAGGAGCAGTTGTAATCCCAATGTTGATCTTGATGACCATAAATATATATTCCCCTTCTGAAACAGGGAAGTGTCATGTATTTTTTTTATCTCTCCCTTGTTCCACCCAAATTATGCCCCCTTGTCTTCTCTGGATTGGCTTTCTAAAATGAGATTTTCAAAGTTTATTTGATATACACAAATAAATTGCAAGTAGAGCTTCTAAAATAAAGGTATATGTTTTTGTTCTTCTGAGTGCAGGATGAACAGATGGTTCACATGGCTTGGGTGAGCAAGTGCTAGGATACCCAACAGGGGCATGTGAGCTGCTGGGTGCCTCCTGTTCCCATGTCTCATTTAGCCTCAAGCATTGTCTCCCCCTCCCCCTCCTGGTTGCAAGAAGGATTGAACCCAAGTCTTGCTCTCAGCGAAAGATGACAGGTTTTATTAAACACACTATGTAATACACTGCTGACATGGATAGATTTATCTGATTCAACTTTTCTGCTTAATCTAGGCTGTTATACATGCTGCTGCTGCAGTTTTGAAACATCTGGGCACAGCACATTCTTATTTCTGCACCTGCAAATGTAAATACACATGCACAAAAATAATAACATTTTTCATGGTGCTTGTTTAAAAAAAAAAAAAAAGGAAACCCTAACAGAAACCTCAACCAAGCATGAAGCTCAAGGGAGCAATATGTCAAGTGCTAAGCTGTAAACAAGCTTTAGAGGGATTTAATTCTTCTGATGAGTGCCAATGGTGGCATCTTGCATGGACTCAGCATATGCATACATTTCAATGCAGGAATCACAGAGGAAATAATGCAAACAGAAAGGTTCAGAGCACACCAGCTCCTCCTCAGTTACAAATATTAGAGCCAATTGCAAGGGGCTTTTGCTAAAAAGACCAGCCTTTGAGGGGGCATCTTAGGAAGAATAGATTTGCCTGGTTGGTTTGGCTACTTATTTTCCACTAAAAACAAGAACACACACAACTTTCAACCCATTACAGAATGGAGGAGTAGCCTATAGTTAGTGAAGCAAGCTTTGATCCTGGCAACCTGAATTTGATTCCCCCTGCAGCTCCTTGTGACCATGGGCAAGTCACTTAACCCTCTATTGCCCAAGGTACAAAATAAATGAATACTTTAAAGTGTGAGCCCTCTAGGGACAGAGAAAGTGCCTAATTATAATGTGTACAGCACTGCATACTCTACTGCTATAGAAATGATGGGGGCCAGTCACCACTGGGAGATTACGAGGGGTCATCTGGTCAGTTTGGGCACCTTTTTGGCACTGAGGGCCCCCTTTAGATTGTAAGCTCTCTTGAGCAGGGACTGTCCTTCCCCATGTTTAAACTTGTACAGCGCTGCGTAACCCTGGCAGTGCTATAGAAATGCTAAGTAGTAGTAGTAGTACTTTTACAAAGCAGCAATACCCATACCATTGCTTTGCCATGCACTAATGTAGTACTAATTCCAGGTTACCGCAGGAGCCTGGAGATAGGGCCTGCCCCCAACATGTGCCATTTTTGGAGCATTGGGAGGGGGGTTGCACCAGAGGTTCTTATCCAGCAGTAATCACTGCCCAGTTACTTCCAGGGTAGCGCGGGAGCTCTTACTGCCTCCTAAATAGGTGGCAGTAAGGGATCTCCCGGGAAATGGCCACGCAGACAAAGCTTTTTACCTGCTGCATTAAAATGGGGCCTTGGCACTGATGCTACTGCAGGTCCCCTTTTACTGCAGCTTGGTGAAAGGGGCCCTTAGTCGTTATTGAAATAGATCTAGCAAAACCGTCCTATTTTTTGACCTGGATGTTTTTACAGTGTTCCATTATTGCAGAAAAATGTCCACATCGTAAGCCCACCCAAAATACACCTCCAACATGCCCCTTTGAGATTTAGACAAACTGCATAGAAAAATGTCTTTAAAATGAGTTTAGAAAATAGCGATTTGGATTTTTTGCAAACAAAATGTCATCTACCACTTTGTACTGTTTTTTTGACTGTTTTTTATGTTTAGAAAATGAGCCCTTAAGTCTATTTATCACACAATTTCCCATAATATCCATATATCACATAAAAAACTGTAGAATGTTGATTAACTATAGTAGGTGAAAAACTGCACTTAAGAACATTGTATTTTTACAAAACATTACTCACCTCATGGAACAGGTTCCAACAAAGCTTGTTCTTTTGTTTTATCTTAATAATAAACCCCTTGTTATCTAAGCCACGCTATCACCGACACAGCGCATTCAGTTTGAATGGGCTGTGTCGGCATTGCCACGTGGCTTAGTAAACAGAGGGGAAAGATTTTGAGGAAGCTCAGTGGTTTTGACAAGCTGTTCAGTTTTTTTATGCTTAGGTAATGCTCTGTGTTAGTGCATGCCTTTACTAATTGTTTATACCGCATAAGATGAAGTAGTATCACTACATATCACCTATATAGCCTGATTCTACAGAGGGTCATCAAAATAAGAAAATGACCTTTAGTGATAATGAACAAAAAATAGAAAAGACTTTCACAGAATCAAGAAAACGAGCAATTGCTATTTTGAAGAACCAAGCTCCTATTCCTGCTTCAAAGGAAACCAGGACGATCACCCTTTATAAGTCTGACTTAAATTTCATCTCTGAGGAGCTGTTTCCATTTAACATTTCAGAGTGCCTTTCACTTCATTCCTTACAGCAGCAGGAAGCTAGGTTAATCTGGTGACCTTTATTGGAGCTCTATCCAAGGCAATATGCTGCTTCTCAAATACATGACAATGTGCAAGCAGCTAGCTTGGAAGATTTCCCAAACTAGAACATTAATTTTATTACATTTGTACCCCGCGCTTTCCCACTCATGGCAGGCTCAATGCAGCTTACATGGGGCAATGGAGGGTTAGGTGACTTGCCCAGAGTCACAAGGAGCTGCCTGTGCCTGAAGTGGGAATTGAACTCAGTTCCTCAGGACCAAAGTCCACCACCCTAACCACTAGGCCACTCCTCCACTCCCATATAGATTTGGCTCATACCTTTTTCAGTTGTAGCACAAGGCGAGTTACCTCAAAATCAAGTTTGTACCTGAGACAATTGAGGGTTAAATGAATTGCCCCAAGGTCAAAGGGAGCCACAGTGGGATTTTGAAGACTGGCTTCGCTGGTTCTCAGGCTGCTGCTCTAGCCATCAGGCTACTCCTCCATTCCAAACAAGTGTTCAAAGGGAAAAATTCTATAAACATTGCTTAAAATTTGTCACTGAAAAAAATTGGCACTGAACAGTATTCTATAACAGGCATTCTGGGATCGATGCCCTTTATAGAATCGTGTGTAGGATTGGGATCCCTGCTGAACTTTAGGTACAAGGAGCTACACCAACTGAAACCAGGTGCAGATCCCCTGAATGCATGCATTTTAAGGGAACCAGTGGCATAGCTACTGGGGGCCTGGGCCCCCCAAATTGTCTCTGGGGGCCCCGGTTTGGCTTGCGGGGGTCCTCAACCCCCACCAGCTGAAGCATTTGTCCTGCACTGGTCTCACCGCATTGCCTACTGTGAAAATGATCCTCCCCTCCGCCTGAGGGTCCTCGGGATCTCCCCTTCACCCTTGCTGCCCAACCTCCTGGTTCACTGCAGTCCATAGGGCAGGGCTCAAAGAAATCCACTTCAAAGCAAACTTAACAAGTTCTTTATTTTGCTTGGGATCCAACAGTCCAGCAGTGCAAAAGGACACAATACTTGAATCAACAAAAAAACTCACAATTCCCCTGTGCTCCTCTCAGGGGTACAAAACAGCAAGAAAAAAAAAAAACAACTTTTAACTCCCAGGCTTCCAGCACCCAGCTGGGCTCCTTTTAGACAGTTTTATAGCCCTGGGTCTTCTTTCTCCCCCCCCCCCTCTCCCTTGGGAGGGGGCAAAACACTGCAAGCAGTTCCAAAAAAACAAACAAACACAGTTCTTGAGGCTTCAGCACACAGCTCAAACCCCTTCAGCTTCTTTTAGGCTTTTTAGCCACAGTTCACACTCCACCTTCTTCCTGCTGGGCTCAGCCCACTCCAAGAAAATCTCTCATCCCTCTTCAACCAGAACTCTTTAAACTCAAAGTTCATTCACAGCCTGAGCTCTGGAAAATGAAAAGGCCCCACCCATCTGGGTCACTCTCTCTAAGCCCTGACCCATCCTCCCACATGACCTTTCCTTTTTTCTCTCTTAGCCCAGTTACCATACCAGGAAGTTACCTGGTCCCTTATTTTGTTACCTAAGGAGTGAGCCCAGGCTGAGAGGTCCATAGGCTCTTCCTCGCTCTCTTCTCTTTCTCTCTGCCCAGCTTCTTGATACTCCATGGGCTCCCCGTCCCACCCACTTTGCAGCTGTTCCTCTTTCCCTTGATTACCCTGCAGGGGCACCACCCTTTCCTTGTTAGAGTTCTCCCCCTGTTCCTGCTGGGGAAGGTAATCTCTGTACCAGGCTTTGCCCCGAGGTTGCTGGGAAATGTAGTCTCTTCCTCTCCTCCATTTTACAGGGGTCACGAACCTTTCTCTGCTCTCTCTCAGGGGATGCTGGGTAATGTAGTCCTTTTTCCTCCACCCTTTTCTAGGGGGCATTACTACTTCTCTTGCTCTCTGGGGATGGAATGGAGGCAAGGCTCTGTTCTGCCTATGTCTGCTCGTGAGCCGCCTCCCTTCTTCCTCTTCCACTTCCATCTTATCTACACCCAGGTCCTCTCCTTCACATACCCCACCCCTTAAGAAACTGCCCCTCTCCTGAACCCTAGGTGCTGTATCCTCCTCTCCCATTCGGGATAAAGCATCGACATTGCTCAGGGCACTGCCCGGTCGATGCTCTACCGAATAGCGGAACGGCTGCAGAGCCAGGTACCACCGCATAAGGCGAGAGTTATTGTTCTTCATTTGATTAAGCCATTTTAAAGGCGCATGATCGGTGACCAACTTAAACTCTCTTCCCTCCAAGTATACCTGACAGGTCTGGACTGCCCACCTAATGGCCAAACACTCTTTTTCAATTGTGGAGTAGTGAATTTCATGTGGGAAGAGCTTTCTACTCAGGTACAACACTGGATGCTCTTCCCCCTCATGATCCTGGGACAATACTGCTCCCAGCCCTACCCCGGAAGCATCAGTCTGCAGGATAAAGTTTTTCTTAAAATCTACAGCTGTTAACACAGGTTCCTGACACAGGGCCCTCCGGAGGGTTTCTATCGCCTGTACCCCATCCTTCTCCCACACTAAGTGATTGGGCTTATTCCCCTTCAGCATGTCAGTAAGGGGTGCTGACAGGGTAGAAAAATGGGGGATAAACCGTCTATAATACCCTATGAGCCCTAGGAACCCCCTTAACTGTTTCTTAGTGCTAGGCCGGGGAAACTCCTGGACACTCTGGACCTTGTCAAGCAGGGGCTTGACTTCGCCTTGCCCTACCATATACCCCAGGTATTTCACTCTCCTTTGGGCAAAGTGGCATTTCTCGGGATTCAGGGTTAGCCCGGCCTCTCGGAAGGAACTAAGCACCGCTCGGACTCGGGCCATATGGGTAGGCCAGTCCCTGCTGTGAATGACCACATCGTCCATGTAGGCGGCAGCATAGTTTTGATGTGGTCGCAGCACCCTATCCAGCAGGCGTTGGCAGCTAGCCGATGCCGAATTCAACCCAAAAGGCAACCGCTTAAACTGGTACAGACCCTGGGGAGTCCGGAAGGCCGTCTTAGGACGGGCTTCTTCTGACAAGGGGATTTGCCAATACCCTTTGGTCAAGTCCAGCGTGGTGAGAAACTGGGCCGTTCCCAGCCTATCTAGCAATTCATCAATATGGGGCATGGGGTAGGCATCGGTCTGCGCAATGGTGTTCAGCTGACGAAAATCAATGCAGAACCGCCATGACCCATCTGGTTTAGGCACCAGCACCACCGGACTTGACCAGGGGCTATTGGACTCTTCGATCACCCCAAAGCCTAGCATCTCCTGAACCTGCCGCATGACCTCCTGCCTTTTTTGGGGGGACAGCCTGTAAGGCCTCTGTCTAACCACCTTCCCCTCCTCTGTTACAATCTCATGTTGCAACAGGTGTGTTTGCCCAGGACAGGGTGTAAGGACATCTTTAAACTCCTTCAGGAGCTTTTGCATGTCCTTCTTCTGGGCCCAACTCAACTGGACGTTAATGTCGAGTGACCCGGGCCTGAAAATCTCATCTATCTGGGGCCCCAGGTCATCCTCTGCCTCCTCTTTAGCCAGAGCCTGAAACCCTTGCCTCTCGATCCAGGGCTTCATCAAATTAACATGAAAGGTCTGCCTTTTCCCAGACCCTCGGACTACTTCATATGTCAGGGGGCCCAGTCTCCTGCGTACCACCCAGGGACCTCTCCACCTGCTCCAAGGTGGCCTGTGTCCCTTTATGCCCTCCCAGGGGATGATCGTGGGCCAGGCGAATTACCAGGGGCCTGAATGCTCGGGGTACCACCAACTGCTTCCCTCCTTCGGGATTCTCCCAGGTGGGCCTCACCCTATACAGCACCCCTTCTTCTACTATAAATCTTGGGACCTGGCTACCCTCCTCCCTACAGGCACTTTCCCAAGCATATTCTAGAGTAGGGTCTGACTCCTGCTCCCTAGGGAAATGGGGGAACTGCTCTTTAAGGCGGCCTACTTCTTGGGGTATATAAGCTTCCGTCTCGCCCTGGTCAAAGGCCTCTCTCCGTTCCCTTTTCTCTGCCCTTCTGTCTGCCCTCGCTTTGCGAGCCTTCCCGGGCTCCCCCACCACCTCCCCCTGAAAAGGGAAAATTTGGTCTAGATTGGGCTCGGATGCCTGGCGCTCTCGGGCCTGCGCACGAGTGGTCACCATAACCCTCTTATTCTCTATACAATCTGCGAACGGGGGCCAATCCCTGCCCAAAATCAACTCTTGGGGCAACCTGGGCAAAATCGCTATGGCTAGCTTAATCTTCCCCGTGGGACCCATAATGCTCACCTGGTGCAACCTATACGGGGTGCTGGCTCCATGGATACATTGGATCACAACCTGCCCGTCATAAGCCCCCCTATCAGGCACTCTGGTCCCCCTTATCTTCTCCCACAGGACTCTTGACATCATAGACTGATCTGCCCCGGAATCCAACAGGGCCTTTACCGTGATGCCTTCCACCCCTACCTCCTGGGTATAACTAGACTGGGCACTGGGGGAGACTCGTGAGATCCAGCCCGCTCGACCTGGACACTGGCTTTGAAAATGCCCGTCCCTCCACACTGATAGCAGCGGCGCTCTTTAGACAGCCCTGCCCCCTTAATGTCCCTTCCCTGAGGAAGAGGGCCTTTAGCCCGGGACAGCACAGGGCCTACCCCTGGACCTCCCTTTTTGGTCAAGCAAGGAAGAACCCGGCCCTCGGGAGAGCTAACACTGGCTTTCCCTCCCCCCGGGTCTTTCACTACCTTACCCCAGTGTTGGGCTTCTAAACAGCATTCTAGGCTCCTCACCGCTTCCTCTAAGGTAGTACATCCCCGCCGTACCACCAGTACCCTTACCTCCTCGGGTAGGGCCTGCAGGAATTGTTCTACCACTATTTCCTGTAGGATATCTTCCACTGTACGTCCCTCCGGCTCTAGCCACTTCTTCGCTAGGTCCATCAATTTTGTGGCTAGGCCCTTGGGAGACTCCCCTTTCCCCCAAGCTAGGGCCCTAAATTGCCTACGATAGGCCTGGGCACTAAGCCCATACCTATCCCGGATGGCCTCTTTCACCCTGTGGTAATTCCCCGCATCTATAGGCGATAGTCCACGGAAAGCCACTAATGCCTCCCCTGATAGAGAGGGGGCTAGACGAATGGCCCATTGTTCTTGAGGCCATTTAGCGGCCACCGCCACCCTCTCGAAAGCACACAAAAAGTCATCTACATTATCCTGCTCCGACAGTTTACCCCAGGTGAGCCAGTTCATGTGATAAGGGCCTACCATGCTTGTCCCGTCAACAGTCAAGTCCCGGTCTCTTGCCCCACTCACGGCTCCCTGGGCGTGTGCTCCCCTCTGCAGGAACTCCTGGAAAATGTCCAGCACCGGCTGTTGCTGGGCTCGATTAGCCACCAAGGAGTCCCCCATCATCTTTTCCGCCAACTCCTGCTGCTTTTGGAATTGCAGGGTCATCCAGGCAAAAACCTCCTTAGGATCCATCATGGGTGCTGCTGCCGTCACCTACAAAGAGGGCACAAAAAAAACCTCTCCAAGTGCAATAGCTTAACACCTGTGCCCCGCGGCCACTTCCCGCTCACCTTCACTCCACCCCTGCTCCCGTATGTGCTTACCGGAAGCAGAGATGAGTCTGCGCTGCTCTCAGCGTTGGCCCCCTCGACGGGCTTCGGCTCCCCTTGGGTCCGTCTGCCTTCTGCGTGGACGTCCGCTGTGGATCCCACCACTGCCACCACTTGTGAAAATGATCCTCCCCTCCGCCTGAGGGTCCTCGGGATCTCCCCTTCACCCTTGCTGCCCAACCTCCTGGTTCACTGCAGTCCACAGGGCAGGGCTCAAAGAAATCCACTTCAAAGCAAACTTAACAAGTTCTTTATTTTGCTTGGGATCCAACAGTCCAGCAGTGCAAAAAGACACAATACTTGAATCAACAAAAAACCTCACAATTCCCCTGTGCTCCTCTCAGGGGTACAAAACAGCAAGAAAAAAAAAAACAACTTTTAACTCCCAGGCTTCCAGCACCCAGCTGGGCTCCTTTTAGACAGTTTTATAGCCCTGGGTCTTCTTTCTCCCCCCCCCCCCCCCCTTGGGAGGGGGCAAAACACTGCAAGCAGTTCCAAAAAAACAAACAAACACAGTTCTTGAGGCTTCAGCACACAGCTCAAACCCCTTCAGCTTCTTTTAGGCTTTTTAGCCACAGTTCACACTCCACCTTCTTCCTGCTGGGCTCAGCCCACTCCGAGAAAATCTCTCATCCCTCTTCAACCAGAACTCTTTAAACTCAAAGTTCATTCACAGCCTGAGCTCTGGAAAATGAAAAGGCCCCACCCATCTGGGTCACTCTCTCTAAGCCCTGACCCATCCTCCCACATGACCTTTCCTCTTTCCTCTCTTAGCCCAGTTACCATACCAGGAAGTTACCTGGTCCCTTATTTTGTTACCTAAGGAGTGAGCCCAGGCTGAGAGGACCATAGGCTCTTCCTCGCTCTCTTCTCTTTCTCTCTGCCCAGCTTCTTGATACTCCATGGGCTCCCCGTCCCACCCACTTTGCAGCTGTTCCTCTTTCCCTTGATTACCCTGCAGGGGCACCACCCTTTCCTTGTTAGAGTTCTCCCCCTGTTCCTGCTGGGGAAGGTAATCTCTGTACCAGGCTTTGCCCCGAGGTTGCTGGGAAATGTAGTCTCTTCCGCTCCTCCATTTTACAGGGGTCACGAACCTTTCTCTGCTCTCTCTCGGGGGATGCTGGGTAATGTAGTCCTTTTTCCTCCACCCTTTTCTAGGGGGCATTACTACTTCTCTTGCTCTCTGGGGATGGAATGGAGGCAAGGCTCTGTTCTGCCTATGTCTGCTCGTGAGCCGCCTCCCTTCTTCCTCTTCCACTTCCATCTTATCTACCCCCAGGTCCTCTCCTTCACACTACCCTGCTCTTCTCAGTCACGTCATGCATGCTCATTTTAGCGTCACTTCATGCATGCTCACTTTCATTAAAACAAGCATGCATGGTGCGACTGAGAACAGAGCAGGGCAGGCAGTGCGAGACCAACGTGGGACAAACGCTTCAGCTGGCAAGGGTTGGGGACCCCACCAGCCAAGGTACCATTGTGCAGCGGTAGCAGGGGTGGCGGCGGGAGGTAGGCCAAAATGTGCCCCCCACTTTGGGCTCTGGCCCCCCCTTCCGTCGAGGTCTAGCTACGCCCATGAAGGGAACACCCTTAACCTGACCATGCTCCCTTTGCAGATCCGCGGAAACACTTAGATGCTATTCTATAACTGGTTTGTGTGTGTTTGTATGTGGATCTGCTGTTTCTTCCCTGTTTCAGTGCCTTGCGGCTGTTAGAATTGTTATTTATTTATTTATTTGTTGCATTTGTATCCCGCATTTTCCCACCTATTTGCAGGCTCAATGTGGCTTACATAGTACCGGAATGGCAATTGCTGTTTCCAGTGTGAACAAATACATTGTGCTGTAGTGGTAGGCAGAAGTTTATATGGCAATGCCATAGAATAGTCCTGATGGGAAGAGTATTGTTGTGAACGTACGTGCTTTGGTTTTCATGTGTAGCCAAGGTCGGTCTTTTAGGTTGGTTCGTGATGGTATGCCTTTTTGAACAGGGTGGTTTTTAGCATGTTCCGGAAGTTTAGGTGGTTGTATATCGTTTTCACTGCCTTTGGTAGCGCGTTCCACAGTTGTGTGCTTATGTAGGAAAAGCTGGATGCATAAGTAGATTTGTATTTAAGACCTTTACAGCTTGGGTAGTGTAGGTAGAGATGTGATCGTGTTGAAATGGAGGCGTTTTTGGTTGGTAGGTCGATTAAGTCTATCATGTATCCTGGCGCTTCGTCATAGAGAATTTTATGAACCATGGTGCAGATTTTAAAGGCAATGCGTTGATTGGAAGCCAATGTAGTTTTTCTCTGAGGGGTTTTGCACTTTCGAATCATGTTTTTCCAAATATGAGTCTGGCTGCCGTGTTTTGAGCGGTTTGAAGTTTCTTTAAGGTTTGTTCTTTGCAACCTGCGTAGATTCCATTGCAACCTGCGTAGATTCCATTGCAGTACTCTACTTGACTTATTACCATTGATTGTATCAGGTTGCAAAAGGTATCCCTCAGGAAGTATTGTTTCACATGTTTGAGCTTCCACATTGAGTGGATTTTACTTGGCTCTCCAGTGTTAGGTTGCGGTCTATTATGACGCCAATGATTTTCAGGCTGTCTGATATGGGGAGGGTGTGGCCTGGGGTGTCGATGCTTGTGGGGTTGTCCTTGCTGTGTTGGGACGAGAGGACAAAGCAGTGTGTTTTTTCTTTGTTGAGCTTTTGTTGAAATGCATTGGCCCATGATTCCATGATATTCAGACTTAGCGCGATTTTGTTGGCGATTTCTTGCAGTTTGTTTTTTTAAGGGATGTAAATTATTACATCGTCTGTATATATGAAAGGGTTGAGACCTTGATTGGCTAGGGACTTGGCTAGTGGGATCATCATTAAGTTAAAGAGGGTCGGTGATAACGGTGATCCTTGTGGTACTCCGCAGTTTGCTTTCCACGGTGATGATATGTTCGCGTTTGACTTTACTTGATATGATCTTGTGGTTAGGAAGCCTTTAATCCAGGTGAGTATTTTTCCACTGATCCCGAAATATTCTAGTATACTTGGGGCTCATTTTCAAAGCACTTAGCCTTACAAAGTTCCATGGTAACCTATGGAACTTTGTAAGGCTAAGTGCTTTGAAAATACGCCTCTTAGTAATATATTGTGGTTTACCATGTCGAATGCGCTCGACATGTCGAATTGAAGGAGAAGGATGCTTTTGCCGATTGCTATTTCTTGTCTGAATTTGGCTAGGAGAGTGAGTAATACTGTTTGGGTGCTATGGAGAGGGCGAAATCCTGATTGTGACTCATGTAATATTGAGAATTTATGCAAGTAGTCTGTGAGTTGTTTGGTTATCATGCTTTCCATCAGTTTAACTGTCAATGGGATAGATGCTACTGGTCGGTAGTTGGTGATGTCGTCTGTTTTTTTCTTGGTGTCTTTTGGTATTGGGGTGAGTAGAATGTTGCCATTTTCCTGTACCAAATTTTCAGCGTGGAAGTAGCACCTAACTGTTTGGCACTGTATATAGAATTTTCCCCAAAATATCTACGAAATTGAAGTCAACAGGCCCAATATTAGTACATAAGTACATAAGTAATGTCACACTGGGAAAAGACCAAGGGTCCATCGAGCCCAGCATCCTATCCATGACAGCGGCCAATCCAGGCCAAGGGCACCTGGCAAGCTTCTCAAACGTACAAACATTCTATACATATTATTCCTGGAATTGTGGATTTTTCCCAAGTCCATTTAGTAGTGGTTTATGGACTTGTCCTTTAGGAAACCGTCTAACCCCTTTTTAAACTCTGCCAAGCTAACCGCCTTCACCACGTTCTCTGGCATCGAATTCCAGAGTTTAATTACGCGTTGGGTGATGAAAAATTTTGTCCGATTTGTTTTAAATTTACTACACTGTAGTTTCATCGCATGCCCCCTAGTCCTAGTATTTTTAGAAAGCATGAACAGAAGCTTCACATCCACCTGTTCCACTCCACTCATTGTTTTATATACCTGTATCATGTCTCCCCTCAGCCATCTCTTCTCCAAGCTGAAAAGCCCTAGCCTCCTTAGTCTTTCTTCATAGGGAAGTCGTCCCATCCCCGCTATTATTTTAGTCGCCCTTCGCTGCACCATTTCCAGTTCCACTATATCTTTCTTGAGATGCGACGACCAAAATTGAACACAATACACCTGTTTTCCATACTTTTCCTAATAATACCCAACATTCTATTCGCTTTCCGAGCCGCAGCAGCACACTGAGCAGAAGGTTTCAGTGTATTATCGACGGCGACACCCAGTTGGGCTGCCTCCCGTGGTTGGTGCTGAGCCCAGATATTCAATGCAGGGCCATTTTCAGTGACTGACATTGAATATCCGGGTGTTTTTTGGCTGGTTTAAATTTAACCAGCCATGCTGATATTCAGCGCTGGTCAATTAAATTTAAACTGACCAAAGATATTACAGCTATTTTGGCAACCAAGGAGAAGCTGACAGAGGGTAAAGAGCAGGTAAACTACCAAAACGAGAAAAAAGGAGGTTAAACAATATTGCTGACTTTGGGGTAGGCTTTAGTAAACAAATAAGTTTTTTACAGTTTTTTAAAAGTTTGATGATCCAATGACTCTTTCAAGAGTCTCGGCAAAGCATTCCAGGTTCGTGGGCTGATGAACGAGAAGGAAGAAGCGTAGAGCGTCTTGTATTTCAGATTCCTGCATGAAGGATAGTGCAGGTTAAGATAAGTTCTAGATGACACCATGGAATTTCTTGCAGGCAAATCAATCAAATCATACATGTACACTGGTGCTTCGCCATTAACTGATTATCAAGTGATTAGCACATGAACCCTTACCACCTAGCAGTATTGATTCATGCATTAATGACCTTGTGCTAATGGCAAAATTAGTGCATGATATCTATTTAAAGGCCTAGGTATTAGTCGAATTAAAGCGCAACAATCTCAACCAAAGTTGGACCAATAATTCACCATATGAATACATAAATTTGTGTATAAGAAAAGAATGGGGGGAAAAGGGCTCATCAGTCACCAGGTCGATGCTCCACTCATTCAAGTTTTAAGGAGCCATGTTCAAAACCTTCGGTGATTAATGTAATCATTGACCAGAAAACCCCTCTTCCATCTAAAAACAAATAACGTACACAAAGTTTTGCTGAATTAATTATATAAACTGTGCTGAGTGACCGGTGGTATACTGATAAATAGAGCAGTGTGGTACTTATCCTTGACTCCACAAATCCCCAGTGCATGGCCATTAATTCAGAAAATGGAAAATTGCCATTTTTCAGCTATGTTAAAAATGGTTTTATCACGCAGGAAAGACCCACATAAGGACACACTGAGGTCACTTTTTAGTGCAACTTATTATTTTATTATTATTTGTTGCATTTGTATCCCACATTTTCCCACCTTTTTGCAGGCTCAATGTGGCTTACATGGTACCGTAATCGGCGTTAACCGATTTCGGTATGAACAAATACAAGTTGCAATTAATATCAAGGTGATATTATGGTAGAGTGAGATACATGTATGGTAAAGACAATTGGGGTGAACTTAGAGAGGGTAAGGAAGAGTTAGGATAAGTCTGTTACGATCTTTGGTTAAGTTGTGTCGCAGATGTCCAAGTTTTTTATGTTGGGTCGTTGGGGTATGCCCTTCTGAACAGTTCTGTTTTTAGTGCTTTCCAGAAATACATGTGGTCGACTGTGGTTTTTACTACTTTTGGTAGTGCGTTCCACAATTGTGCGCTCAGGTAGGAAAAGCTGGAAGCATAGGTGGATTTGTATTTGAGTCCTTTGCTGCTTGGGTAATGGAGGTTTAGGTATGATCGTGCTACTTAGTAAAAGGATCCCTAAGACAGCTGCCTCTTTTAAAGTTTTTATTATGGAAACCACCAAATTCAGCCATATGCAGTGGAAATCCATCAACCTGAAGAAGAAATTTACTCAGGTAAATACAGACAGACAAGAAGATATCATCCCTAAAGCTCTCAATATAAAACAAGGTAACACAGTAAATTACAACAGATAAAGACCTGCACGGTACATCCAGTCTGCCCAACAATGCTTGATCCTGATATGTCTTTGCCATTTTCAGGACGCAGACTGTAGAAGTCTGCCTGGTACTGTCCTTATTTCCCCAACTACTAAGCATCCGTCTTGCTAATCATAACACATCAACTGCCATGAGGCCATTTAAGTTGTGTTTTAAATCCAGCCTCTTTCTTATAAATATCAAAATTTTTAAAAATCCATCCTCTTTCTATATAGAGATGCTCTGTGTTTATCCGATGTATTTTTGAATTCTATCACTGTTTTTGTGTCCATCACTGGGAGGGCATTCAAGACATCCACCACTCTCTCTGTAAAAAAAATGCCTCTGAAATCCACATACCATACAAACTAAGGAGATATGTTGTAACCTATGAAACTTTGTAAGTCTAAGGCCCAGATGCACTAAACTTTAACGACCCTCTAACGAAGAATTTTCGAACTGTGGCGTGCATTAAAGGCCATTTTCCGACCACGGTAGCAGAAAACGAAAATGGAATGCAGATGAGCAAATTGTGTAGAAACCCCATAGAAACGAGATGCATCAAAGTTTTCCGACTACCCTAACGCAGGAAAAGTGCCGGAAAGCTATCCGACTGAAAACTGTAATGTTAACAAAAAAAAAAGCGAGGGGGCGAAAACGCATGTCAGGGGCATCTTTTATTGACGCCCGAGGTCACTGCTGCTCCCCGCTCCCCCTGCATCACTATAAAACTGAAAAAAAAAAGTTGGGGAGGGGGTAAAGGGGCTCGTCAGGAGTGTCCTTTAATGACGTCCTTACCCCCCCCCCCCCCCACCTGTGGTCGCCGCTGCTGCTCCCCACTTCCTCCGCCAGCATTAAATAAAAGAAAACAAAAATCAAAGCTTCAGCCTCCCCCTTCCTGTCTGTCAACTCTTGCTTTCCCCACACAGCTCCGCCTCCACCCATCCCGTGCCCCGCCAGCCCCCCTGAGATCGTCGCCGCCACTCCCCCCTCCTCCGCCCCCCCCCCCCGCATTACCGGGCCTGTGCAGCGCCTCTCACCTCTGTATGAAGGTGCTGCACGGGCAAGAAGACCAGATCGCTGCAGTCTTCAGGACGTCTCTCTCTTTCGTCTTCCCTGACCTGGCCCCGCCCCCGTCTGATGTAAGAAACCTATGTCAGACGGGGGCGGGGCCATGTCCATAGACATGTCTCCCAGTTAGACACATAGTTTATAGAATACTATAAATTAAGGGCATTGCTTTACACACCGAGATGAGCCAACTTACCTTGCCTTTGACATGGTGTAAGAGGGGGCCCCTACACAATGCCAGCCTTAAAATAGTATTCTATTACAGAATTCTGTTACACTAAATGCCTATTTTCTAATATATTTCCACCATCCATGATGTACTGTAAGCCACATTGAGCCTGCAAAGAGGTGGGAAAATGTGGGATACAAATGCAATAAATAAATAAATACATAACTATGTTATGTTATGTTATGTTATGTTATGTTATGTTATGTTATGTTAAATAAATCTTGGTGCCAAGACACCATTATAGAATTGGTACTAGGCACGCGGCATTGGGGAACCTAGATTAAGGTGCCAATTTATAGAATTGCTCTTAATGTAAGAAACATGCTGCATTTGACAGACATAACTTACATAACTTATGCTATACTTAAACATGCTTGCAAAGTTTCACTGCTCCTGCTCTGAGTTAAAAAAATGAGGCGACAGTTCAAGATGTGTAACACTAACTGATGCAGATTAATTTCACAAAATCAACAAATACATTTATCAGGTCCCAACATCGGAAGAAAAAATTAGCCTAAACAAAGTGGTAGTGGAACATAAACCTCAGTTCCATGTGGAACTGTAGGTCTAACGCCAGTAACCTGTGAGATTTGTTAAAGGCTTTAGTCTTCCTATTCCCACTTGGTGCGTTTGATGTTGGCAGCTGTTAAAGTTCTCAGACTGGAGCTTTGGATCCATATTGCCTTCCTCACAGACACCTGTAATGTGATTCATCTGTGCACTTTCTTATTCCCTAAGCTCATTTAAATGTAATTTGCATTTCTCACCACACCACAAGTTTAAACTTCATATTAGCTTCTAAAAAAAATAAATAAAGCGCAAGATTCTGCTCTTAGATCCTGGCAAAACATTCACATATAGAAAGGTATTGAAAGCAAGGCTGATTAAAATGCAGGAATGACATTAACTTGTCAAAACTTACACAGTTACTGCAAGAACACATAAGCAAGTGGCATCCTTTGAAATGATTTGGGCACCCTTTCTGCTTTGGTATGAGAGATCTGGACATTAATTGACTGTCTTCTAGATGTGAGCTAAGGGCTACTGGGGTTATTTTTTTCCCTCTGTATGGGGGCCTTGGAATTCTTCATGCCTTTTGCTTTTATTTGTGATTGTTTTGATCTGGATCCTACCACAGCCTTACCCTCTTGTGTATAGGAGATGGGCGAGAGGTGGGGTAGAGATTGTTGGTTGGGGTTGCATAGGGTGGGGGTGTTTTGTTGCCTGTAGCTGTAATTTGCTTTTTATGTGAAAAATGTTACAAAATTAAAGTTTAAAAAGAATATATATTAGCAGTTGCAAGGGCCCTTTTACTAAGCTGCATGAGGCAATAACACAAGCCTAGCACATCAAAAATGGACTACCATGGGATCAGGGCCGTGCCAACACAATAAGCAGGGTAAGCACCGCAGGGGGGTGCAGACCTCTGGAGGGCGCTGCCCAGGTCCACTCACTTGCAAAACCTTTTACCTGAAGTTGTGATTCTCCTCTCTCCCCTGTGTCAGGAAGTGAAGGCAGCCCAGCAGTGCTGAGGCAGACACACTCTGCTAAAGTTGCTTCAAAGAGTACAACCAGTGCTATATATGTCTTTGGTGTGGGAAGAACTCCTCATTCACGGTGAGCTTGAACAACATTCAAATTAAAGAGAACAGGTTTGGAGGGAGGTGTGCAAGTGAGACTGGGGAGAAATAAAAAATAAATAGTGTAATTGTTTGTTAAAATCTGTAAGTGGTTCAAAGTTTTTGTTTTTTGTTTCTGAGCATGTACACTGAGAGGAGGGCACGACTGCAGTGATGTGTGCATAATTATCAGGTAACCTGAGATATCTACAGCTTAAAGCCATTTTATTGGCTGATGGTTCAAACAGTAGGTTCAAAGAGGAAGTTTAGCTTAGAGCTGGTAAGTGAAAATCTGATTGCTTTTTTTGTGTGTAATTACTAAATGTTTTATGTGTAATTACTAAATGTTTATTTCTTATATATCTCCGCAATTCATGATGTATTGTAAACCACCAGAATCTTCAAAACGTTTAGTATATGAACATTGCTGGGCCTACTTCTACAGTCTCTGCCCTGATTTTGACTGAATAGATATGGATGGGCTTGAGTGTATATTTTAAGGAACTTCATCATTAGTATCAGAACTTAGCATAAGAAGAGTGCTGGGCAAACTTCTACAGTCTGTGCCCTGAGAATGGCAAGGACAAATCAAACTCAGGTATACATATAAAGTATCACATACTGTGTAAAATGAGTTTATCTTGTTGGGCAGACTGGATGGACCGTACAGGTCTTTATCTGCTGTAATTTACTATGTTACATTGAGCCTGCAAAGAGGTGGGAAAATGTGGGATACAAATGCAATAAATAAATATAAAACATTCTGCTTGGATAGGAAGAGTTTGTGATATCTGAAAATACATTTTGCTTTATTGAAATTGCTAAACTTTAGAGTCAGAGACTTATCAATGAGGGATACATACAGTGCTTTTTTTGTACCGGCACCTTTTTCCTGAGGTCCGGCTCACTTGCCCACTCCCTTCTGTTCCTGCTCTCGCGCTCCAAAATCTTTTACCCGAAATCACGATTCTCCTCTCTCCCCTGCCCTCCCCTCCATGTCCAGCATGTCGCCTCCCTCCCCTGCCCTCCCCTCTCCATGCTGGACATGGAGGGGAGAGGAGGGCAGGGAAGAGAGAATTGCTGGACATGGATGAGAGGGGAGGGCAGGGGACAGAGGAGACATACTGGACATGGAGGGGAGGGGAGGTCAGCGAAGAGAGATTCACTGGACATGAAGGGCAGGGGAGAGAGGAGAATCGCTGGACATGGATGAGAGGGGAGGGCAGGGAAGAGAGATTCTCTGGACATGGATGGATGGAGGAGTTGGCGGGGAGAGAGGAGAAATGCTGGTCTTGAATGGAGGAGAGGGGAGAAAGAATTATTGCTTTATATGGATACAGGGGAGGGACGAGAGAGGAGAAATGCTGAACATGGAAGGAGGGGATGAGAGAGGAGAAGTGCTGGACATGGATGGAGGTGAGGAAAGAAAAAAGATGAAGATGCACATGGATAGAGATGAGGGAAAGGGAAGAGAGGAGAAAAACTGCACATGGATGGAGAAAATAGGCAAAAGCTGGATCCACGTTATACCTCCTCCAGTCAATTCCACAGAGGAGGACACAGCTTATGGATGTAGGGCAAGAAATGAAGACGAAAGGAGGAAAGTAAAGAAATAAATGGAAAGGAAGCCCTGGAAACGGAGTTAAGAGAACAGATAGAGAGCAGCAGAATCAGAGACTGGGACCAATATGGATAGAAAAACAAAGTCACCAGACAACAAAGGTAGAAAAAATCATTTTATTTTCATTTTAGTGTTTGGAATATGTCCACTTTGAGAATTTACATCTGCTATCTTATTTTTCAATGTATAGCAATTTGTTTTCTAGGAATATTGCTGACAATTCCTGTCAGTGTGGCAAGTGGTGAGCGATCATTTTCACGGTTAAAAATCATAAAAAATTATTTGCGATCAAGTATTTTGCAAGAAAGGCTTGTAAGCCTTGCCATCTTGTGCCACACGGGGGGGGGGGGGGCAACTGATAGTCTGCAGGGGGCACCAGAGACCCTAGGCACGGCCCTGCATGGGATGCACTATAGCATCACATGGTAGTTTTTGAATATGCGTTAATTTTTTGTATTTCTTATGAGGGGTGTATCAGGGGTGGAGTGTGCGCATTCCTGTACTAAAGAGTTAGTGCATCTATGCTATTGCATACTAACCCCCAAATTGTATAAATGGAGCTCAAAATTGCATGCGCAAATTTCTATGTGCAATTTAATTGAGTAACAAGCCAATTGGCACCAATAATTGGGAACTAAAAAGCCAAGCTGCTGGCAACATTAACTCTTGGCCTTCCCTTAATCCTTCCTCTAACCCTGCTAGCCTAACTTCCTGCCAATTGCTGGAAAGGAGGGTCCCCTTCCTTCACTTTATCTGCCGTCATTTACTATGTTACTATGAGGGGCATAATCGAACGTCGCCGGCCAAATAGATCGCCAGCGATCTATGTTGGCGGTGGCGCTACAGCTGGTCAAAACCGTATTATCGAAAAAGATGGCCGGCCATCTCTTTTTTTCGATAATACGGTTTAGCCCGGCCAAATGCCATGGAGTTCGCCAGGTTTCAGATGGCCGGGTTTGTTTTTCAGCGATAATGGAAAGTTATGTCGGCCATCTCAAACCCCGGCCAAATTCAAGGCATTTGGCCGTGGGAGGAGCCAGCATTTTTAGTGCACTGGCCCCCCTGACATGCCAGGACACCAACCAGCCACCCTAGGGGTCACTGCGCTGGACTTCAGAAAAGCTCCCACGTGCATAGCTCCCTTACTTTGGGAGCTGAGCCCCCCAACCCCTCCCCCCCCCCAAACCCACTACCCACAAATGTACTGCACCCACTAAAATTGTTCCAGGGACCTGCATACAGCCTCTAGGACTTATTGCTGCTGTATAACTTTGGCATACCAGTTCACACCTGAAGACTAATCTCTCTGAAAAAGTCCTTTCTTGAAATAGGCACGTTTACTCACAGTTAACTGCAGATCAGAGGTTGTGCCCCAGTGGCAAAGAGTCCCCTGGTACTAAGATTAGCAGTAGGTCAGAGCTAGCACAATGGTGTACAATGCCCTCTTTCAGCACCATGCAAGGTAAGAACTACGTTCTCTAACGTGGGTAACACAGGAAAGGGAACTAAAACTGGCTTACAAAAATGGCCACTACCGCATGGACTACAACACGAAACAAAACAGGGCACACTCTGACCCAGTTAGCAGGGGGAGAAAAGCACCAGGGGAGTAGAGCCCAGTACCCTACACCCACCACAATGCATTGGTAATGTGACTCTGCAGGGCACCTAACAGAAAAGGTGTCACACTCACCCAAGAGCCACATCGCAACAAGGGAAAGGCTGTCGGAGGATACAACACATTCTGCTGTCATGGAGGTGGGTACGGCATTTGAGGCTGGCATATAGGCTGGCAAAAAAGGTTTTTAGTTTTATTTTTTTAGTTTGGAAGGGGATTGGTGACGACTGGGGGAGTATGGGAAGGTCATCCCCCATTCCCTCCAGTGGTCATCTGGTCAGTTGGGGCACCTTTTTGAGGCTTGGTCGTGAAAATAAAAGGACCAAGTAAAGCCGGCGAAATACTCTTAATGCCGCTTTTTTTTTTCCATTATTGGCAAAAGCCGACCATCTGGTAGCCACGCCCATGTCCCGCCTTCGCTTATCTACCGATACGCCCCCTTGAACTTTCGCCGGCGAAGCAACGGGAAAGCGGCGATGCAGTCAAAAATGCCACTTTCGATTATACCGATTTCGCCGCTTTTAAAAAATCGCCGGCTATCTCCCGATTTGTGTCAGAAGATGGCCGGCGATCACTTTCAATTATAAGCTGGTATGTTACTCAAAAATTCTACAAAAGGGCATTGATTTTATACTGGTTTTATTTTAGTGATATATCCCATTGAGGAGAAAGCAAGTGCAAAGACATAAATTATGCAAACCTAACCTACAACATCATCAGTCTGGATCCACTTAACAGTGTCAAGGCTGATAAGACATTCCACTGAATGAGATGCTGCATCTCTGTCCAAATTCAGTTTTCAAAACTCATTAACTAAGTGCTTCTAAAACGGAGTGAAGCGCCGAAGAGAGATAACCTTAATAACTGCTTAAAAGTATGTGAGAAAAGTAATGGTTATGGATGAGATCTGAAAGAAGCTTTAATCTGTAGTTCATTTATGCATATTTTAATGGCTACAGCGCTTCTCCTGAGGGAGCTTCATCATCTATGGTCAGTGACTGTAATTAAATGCACTAGCAATAGCTGACCACTACTGGATTATCTCAGTGCACAGGTTACAGGTTACCCATGAAAATTCTGTTTGAAAGAAAATTCATGTTCTTAAGGGAATCTGAGAATTAATGAACTGTTTTTCTTTTCCCCCTGACCCCAGGCCTCTCACAGCTCATAATCTTGAACAAAACACTGCCCCAGTCAGCAGTTCCAGCACATAAACTGGGTTCTCAGCACAATGTTTAAAGTCTCAGCTCTGTAATAAATTACTTTTTAAAATAATACTTCTAGAACCATATGGCGAATGGAAGTAATCTGTAGAAGAAACAGCACCGTTTCCATTACCTTAGACCTTGAGACGTCAGCATCTGAAAGAATAGTTGAAAGTCATAAGGAACTTTCTGCTATATGTATTTATACCAGGTGCATTTAAATATGTAGTGACATTACTATTAGCCATTTGCACACTGAATCTGGCTTGAAATGTTCCAGTGAAGATTTTAAGAGCTATCATAGAATCCACCATGCACCTGAGCAATGTATGCTGAAGTGTTTAATCACAGTAGGCTGTTTATTTGAAGGGCAATAATCAGAGCCCTTTCTGCAGCTAAAATAGCATTCTACTTGCACATGTTAGGCATAGATTGCTACACAACCTGTCAGCCAAAAAAGTATGTGTTGTTCAACTAACACCATTAAATTCCAGCAAAAACCCTTACAAAAGGGGTGAAAGATGACTTACTGTAAGTCATCTTTCACCCCTTTTGTAAGACAGATCAAAAAAATACTTCTTGCACACACCCTGAGTCAATAAAGCCAACCTAAGAGCAAACACACTTCCCATAGGAAGAACACATGATGCAAAATTAAATCTTCCCACCAAAGATTGTATTTCTCTCAATGTCAATTTTTTCTCTCTCAATGCCACTGGTATTTCATATAATAATTTCTGTATTTTCTCTTGTGGCAGCTTCGATTCCATACGGACCAAATCGAACTCAATTCCTAAAAAAAGTTAAACAGCAACACGGCCCTTCTGTTTTATCCCTTGCTAACGGAATTCCCATAACATTGAGCCTGCTTGATTGTGGGGATAATGTGGGGTATAAATACTCTAATAAATAAATAAATAACTGTCAAGACTTGGAATTCCAATAACTGTCAAGACTGCCTCAAAACTGGCCACCAGTTCTGCACACTGAGTACCCCTTGCAGAACCACCAAACAAGAAATTATCGAGATAATGCACCACTGAATTCCAACCTGACACACTCTGAAGAACCCAGTGTACAAAAGACGAGAAATCATCAAAATAAGCACACGAGATCAAGCATCCCATTGGGAGGCATCAATCAAAATAATAAGACTCATCAAATCAGAAACCAAGCAAATAAAAGGACTCTGGGTGAACTGGGAAAAGCCTAAATGCTGACTCAACGTCAACTTTAGCCATTAATGCACCAGGTCCCAACTGACTTGCATCTGTATAGCACTATCAAAAGATACATACTGAACTGAACACAATCTAGGATCGATGAATGAGTTTACACTCATGCCTAACAGATAAGACAAGTTGTGTATCAATCTAAACTTTCCTGGCTTCTTCTTTGGTGTCACTCCCAAAGGACTAATAACCAAAATTCTCCAAAGGAGGAGCAGAAAAAGGACCAGCAATGTGACCTAACTCCAATTCCTTTTCAAACTTTTACTTCACCACAGATTGGTGCACATCTGTTGATAGCACATTACCACGCTGATGTTTTAAACTTGGACCCACATAAGGAATAACAAACCCTTTAGAAAAACCATCACTTAATTAAACAATGCTGCCTGTCTGTCAGGATAACTTAACAATCAGCTCTGTAATACCTGTAAATTAATTGGAGAAGGCGCTTTACTTAGCAATCCTGAAATGGTCCAACCACTGCCCCGCCCAGCTGGACTACGCTCTCCCCCAATCACTCCTCCACACCTGAAAATTGGATAACCTCCCCTGCACTGATTACGCTTATGGAGAAATTTACATGTTGTCCTATCACTTCTTCCAGCATTAAACTGGAAACAGAATTTTCCACCTGACCCTCCTCACCACCCCACCATTCCACTTTGCACAACTTCCCCAACTGCCACTTCCACACTTGATTTCCCTGAGATAGGCACCATAGACGATCCTCCTACCCCCACCCCCAATGGTTCCAAATTTCCAGAGGGGGCAGCTCCATGAAATAATGACTGACGAGTAGATGTCATCTCCATCAGCCAGATATCAACATCTCAATATCCCCAAGCATCAGACATACACCAGCAAGGCCTTTCCAGAAATGCTCATCATTAATTAAGCCATGCCCAACCTCCATAAGCCCTGTATGCTTGAAGTATCATATCACAGTACCTCAAGAGACTAGGGTACAGTACAGAGCAGGCTTAGCTTCACCAAGCACACTCATATAAGCATGGAAACCAAGCATCCAATTAAAAATAGTTTTTGAGATTCTTGCCCATGACTTTTTACTATAATGCTTTCCTTCCTCAGATTTTTTATATGATCCCTCCTGATCACAGGCCATAAGGGCAAACAAATCAACATGTTTTCCTTTTAATATCTGCTGCCACCATTTCACCAACAATGTACCATCTAGCGGCACAATTTCACAAACAGTATGCCCTTGAAGCGACATTCACGATATACCACCTTCTATTGCATTCCCTACAGCAACAGGTACTGGTCTACTACCTACATCCTCACCACTTACCCCTAAAGAGGATATGAATCCAATGACACAAAAGAGTCCCACGAATCAGATGACTCCCAAACAGTGGTGTAGCCACAGGTGGGCCTGGGTGGGCCAGGGCCCACCCACTTAGGGCTCAGGCCCACCCAACAGTAGCACATGTTTAGTGGTAGCTGATGGGGATCCCAAGCTCTGCCACCTGAAGAATTCCCCCTGATGGCAATGAAAATGCTACTCTCCATGATACTGGCACCTGTGCATGCTCAGTTTTCAGAGCATGCCTGCTTCAGACTCCCAAAGTGGAAAGAAGCATTTTCCTGCCAGCTGACATATTTTTTTCATGGTGGTGGGAGGGGGGGGGAGAACACTTGGTGCCCACCCACTTCTTGCCCAGGCCCACCCAAAATCTATTGTCTAGCTAAGCCCCTGCCCCAATCTTCCATTGGCTTCTTAATAAGACCCCTTCTCTGACTTTTCTCCACCTCCAATCTCTTCACCACATGTTTCGAACGCGACATAAATTTCTTGTCACACAAACGCTTACGCAAATTCGTGAGCTCACGCTGACTCATTCTTTCTTCATCACTCACTTCACCTCTGACCCTCCTCCTCCCTGAATCCGCCCTCAAATTCACACCACCACTCACTCATACCACTAGTACCTTCACCAATATCCAACTCACCGCCTGCAGAAGACTGAAGCAAAGTCCAGCTGACTGGATCACCTCGTTCCAAAAGATCTCCTTCCTTCTGGGCAATGCGAATCAGCAGCTCCCAGCAACTTTACCTTGAGAACGTGAACCAGCAGCCAATTTAGCTACTCTCTTACTACCAGCCACCTCCTGATGCACTTCAGCCAACCTTGCACCAGACTTCCCATGACCCTATAAAACCACCCTTTTTCCTACAGCATTAATTGGCCGTTTCTTCGTCACTTTCTTACTTCCCTTCGAGGGAGCCATTTGCTCGTTATTACGTTCCCTGCCACATCATCAGCTGACTTTTTAGGCACCATTTCTAAACAAGTCTTACAAACTTACAAAACTTTAACGACATCCACAAATATAAATAACCCGCTTAGCAATCTGCACAATAATTTCGCCCTTTCACCTTTAAATTATCCGCCCTCCACCAATATTCAGCACTGCCACACCCCCTATAAATTACCACACTGCAGTGACAACCCTGTTTTACTGTCAACCTTCTCGTAATCGCGCTCGTGCACTGGTCACGCCCCAACAGGTCACCACGCACAACTTCCGCAATACCATCAATACTGCTCATCAGATGAAGAAAACTTCACACAGTAAGCTGAGACCCACCAAAACCCCAAAACCCACCCGAACTGCCACCTTCCTCCACTTGCTCCCTCCCTCTCAGTAATTCTTCCCTGCCCAAATGCCAACATTCTAATCCACTCCTCCTGTCTATCACTCATTCCTTCCTTTCCTACAATCACCACCCTTAGCAAACCTAACACTATCTAACCTACCTTCCCAATTTTCTTTAACATCTTACACCCCCTCGCCAACAAAATTAACTCATCTCCAGGGTAGTTCAGACAATGTTACAAGCCCCACGTTCAGTCACAAGGCTTCATGATTGGTGCAAATCATTTTGGGTTTTGCTATTATTATTAAGGCTCCAAATGCGAATATAAGTGGCAGTGTTAATAGAGAGAGAAGCTAGTGCAAATTATCTGCTCATAAATATGAGGTGGAAGAAGTGCATTTTTCTTTATTAAATGTTAATAAAATTTGCTTGTTTAAGTCTTGTGCTCTGCTGCTCTTTTGGGTAACACTGGAAAATCAAAATGGCATTGCTAATTTTAAGGAATATATTTGTACAGTCATGCAGATGAGATGTTTTCTATGCTGACCATAATTTTTTGTTCACAGTGGTTTGTTCTGTGTTTTAGCTGAAGTTAAAACAGGATGAAGAGAATCTTTCTAAATGACATACCGCAAACTGTGAATGCTGCTCCCCCGGCCACCAATAATCCTTAGTTTGAGATTCTAAACCAAATGATTTTCCAGTGTTACCCAAAAGAGCAGCAGAGCACAAATCTTAAACAAGCAAATAGTATTAACATTTAATAAAGAAAAATGCACTTCTTCCATTGGATTAATTCTGATTGAACAATTCCTCTGGATAGGACTTTTGCATTCTGTATGGCACAGGGTGGAATTCAGTGCCACAGGTTGAATTCTAATGCTTCCAAATGCAGGGGATTCAAATGTGCTGCAAAAGCAGTGGCTTTATGTTGAGCTAATGAATGGGATATGAATCTCGGAACATTGGCATAAAACCATAGAATATGATGACATAAATTGTAAGGCAAGGGAGAGGATAGTTAGAATAACTAGCTGAGAACCATTGAAGCCAGGGTTCAAATTCAGCTTCTACCACTGATATTTCTTTTGACTTAGGACTAGAGTCAATAATACATTAAGATCATTAATGTATGTTTAGTAACTAGATCTCCTGCAGCAAAGCAGTAGTGGCCCACCCATTGCCTGAGGTAAGCTCTTTGAGGAAGGAACTTATTGTACCTGAATACTTACAGCCACAGGTACACCCAGTAGCGTTATAAAAATGGACATCCCTAATAAATATTAATCTGTGCCTGATTAACAAAAATTTGAAAAGTGCTATATAATACAGGCATATGCAAAGTTTTGACTGCCTTGTTAAAAACCTTCTTCAGGGACATGTTTTGGAGGTGCATGTTTTGAAATGCTGCTTTTATGTTGGCATCAGGGGTTGTAATTACTTTTCCTCCCTACTGAGGGGCTGATGCTCAAAACTAATGTCAGCATTAAAAAAAAAACAGTTAGTGCTGGATTTGAGCATACCTTATTGTGGAGTCTTTTGTTTTTAGCATGCGCTAAACACTAGAGATGCCCATATATTCCTATGGGCATCTCTAGCGTTTAGCACGTTAGTCATTAGCGCACACTAAAAAAGCTACCGCACCTTTGTAAAAGACCCCCTATGCGTGGAATGTACAAAGGGCTCTAGTGTAGGTGCTAATATGTGTGCTAAAGATGCTGCAAATTGAATTGAAATGTATTTGAAAAGATGCTAATGAGGTCAGTAAGCATTCCTTTGCAATGCTCAGATGGAAATGCTGCAGTGCGCAGAAGGAAATGATGCCAATAATGTCAAAAAGCTTTTTCCAGGTCAGGAGATGATTTCTTGTCAGTTTTTCACATTGAATTGTGGGTTTTTTCTTCTTTTACAAGCAGAAGGATGCCTGTGCAAGTTTTAAGTGCGGATAGTAAGAAACAAACATGCGCGAGTCCGAGCAAAACCAAAAGTGAAAGCACTCATCTGTGCCTGTTTTTCTGCGCTTAAATATGAACCTTTCAACAATTAAAGTGCAAACCATTTTTGAAAGGCTCACATTTAAAAGTGCAAAAGAACAGCACCGATGTGTGTTTGCATTTCTGGTTTTGTCTGGGCATGCGCACAAGAACCGCTCTTACCGCAAAACCTTTGTGTGTGTGTGGCAGGCACATTTCTTCTCTTACTTTTGGTTTGTTAATGCAAATTTACTGTGCATATCATTTACATATGATTTCATTTGTGCATCGTCTTGTATTGCTGTTGCGTTATATTCGCTTTTGTGCCTGGCTTTGAGCATCGACCTCTGAGATTGTGGCAGTTTGGGTCTCAGTGCAAGCAAAATAATTTATAGGGATGTGCACTTTTTTTGAAATGGCATGGGAAGCATTGTGGACATTTCTCGTATGGTTCTTATACTGTTTTAAGCCTGTAATGACAGGGAGAAAAAACCTCACTTTTGGCTCAGAGCTTGTACAACATACAATCTACTACTTAATCTTAAATCTCAAAATTTTCACTGATCAAAATCCCAATCTGGTACATTCCAATATTTAGTAAGGAGAATTGATATTCAGAAGAGGAAAAGACTTCAGTATAACAGTCGCCTATTAATTGTTTAGGCTAAACTGTATTTACCATCATAAGTCATAAAAACCTCCACCCCCTAAATATTTTTAAAGTTTTTTCAGTTTTTTATATATTTTTGTCAATTTTCAAGAACCTGCTATATATTTATTGCTAATATGGTGTTCAACTCAATCACTTAGCTTTGTCGTGTCATGCTGTACGGAGTTTCTCTATTTCACTAAATTAAGCTTCTTTAGGAGCTGCCCTTCAACATGCACTGTTCTCTATAAAAAGCAACAAATCATTATAAGATAACTTATTTTCAATGAAAAACATTAAGGGCCCTGTTTACTAAGGTGCGCTAGCATTTTTAGCATGCGCTCAAAATTAGCACATGCTAATGCTGGAGACACCCATAGGAATAAATGGGTGTCTCTAGTATTAGTGTGCATTCATTTTTAGCATGCAGTAAAAATGCTAGCACACCTACTGCGCAGCTTAGTCAACAGGGCCCTAAATGCTCTTTCAACACCAGTCTATTAAATTATCTTTTTTGCGGGAATCACCAGCTTCTCTCCGCATTGCATATCTTGCGCTGTTTCAAAATGGCACCATGGTTTAAAAAAAAGTGCCAATTACTACTAACCAATCCTCATCATGTATTCAAACTATTGAATTTGGATTGGATGCTCTTGCTTCAAATGGCAATGTCGTCTGATGTTAATAAAAGGAAGTAATTAGGAACCTGCTTTTACATACTGATCTTAAAAACTACTTATTATTCTTTAAAAAAAATACCCTCCAAACTTGACTAATATTTAGACCTGTTGGATGTAAACTATTCAGTTGAAAAATCCAACAGTGACCCCTTCCCAAACTCCTCCCACCCCTTCCTCCCTCCCATTCAAAAAATGTCTGCTACACATAATAATAGTGAGAAAGCACTGAATTTGCAAGAAATTTAGATTGTTTTTAACACTTTTTTGGGATATCTCCGTTTAAGTAGCTTATTTGTCAGCTGTTTAGAATGTTTCTTAAAATCCTCTTTATCTGTACAAATGCATCTGTATTGCAAGAACTGAGAAAATGGCAGACTGCGGTTTAAAGACACAGGGTGACAACTACGATATTGAAGAAGAGTATTTCTGTCAGTGGGTTTTAAAAAATACTGCAGTCTTGAAAGCTCCATTTTCCTGAATTATTTTTGCATCCAAAAAAAATAATTTCTTGCGTGGAATATTGCATAGTAAATTTAATGTTCTCATCCTTAGCCAACTAAAGAGATTGTAATTGTTGTTTATTGCCTTTCTAAATGATTTATTTATTTAGATTTTGATCACACTTTTTTTGGTAGTAACTCAAGGTAAATTACATTCAGGTACTCTGGATATTTCTCTGTCCCAGGAGGGCTCACAATCTAAGTTTGTACCTGAGGTAATGGAGGATTAAGTGACTTGAGCAGCAGTGGGATTTGAACCTGCCACTTCTGGATTGCAAGACTGGTGTTCTAACCACTAGGCCACTCCTCCACTAATCTCTCTATATAAAAGGCAACCCCAACGTTCTGAAGCCTCCACGGAAGTTGAGGCGCCCGAGATATCCGGTGTGCCCTGGAGTGTCTGCACTGCCCTCGCGTCAAAACGTCATGACGTCGAGGGCGGAGCTATAACACTCAAGAGCCGAAACGCGAGGCGAACGTGAACCCCGAACAAGTAACGCAAGTAGCTCCGAGGGATGGAGGAAGGGGGCCCCTTGCTAGCGCCCATTTCATTGCACTCAGAAACGGGCATTTTTTCCTAGTAAGTAGCATATTGGTTTTCTCCCCTTTAGTGGCCTTCCGCACTCCAGAATTATTCTGCTGCCTCCCAAGATTCACCTTGTGCAGCTCATTGCCACATAAATGGACAAGCACCATGCTTGTTCCTTGTGTGGCAGATGGAAGTTAAAAGCAGGTGGGGGAAATGTCAGGATTTGGCAGGCAGCATGTCTCTAGAGGAGCGAGGTCAGCCCATGGATCTAGTCCACAGTCCTGCGGCAACCGGCTCATGCGCTAAGGGGAACCCAATTGTTGTGAGAATTTTTGCCATGTTTGGTGCCCTTCAGGAGGAGTGTAGGCCCTTGGAGTTAGGTGCTGCCAAAGGATGCAGGCAGATTAAATATCTCCTCCCTAATGAGATATCGCACTCTCCAGTCACCCAGCTTAAAACCACTTCTACCTGTTCAACTATTTCTCACCTGCAGTAAAGCTACCTCTCTTCAGATCTCCACCTCCAACCACTGAAACAGCTCTCAGAATTACGGAGTCTCTGTGCCCTGGGGCAATACTTCTGAACATCTGACTGTGAGTAAATTACCTGTGTTTATGCAATAAAAGAAACTTCAGAAAATAATAGAGACTTCAGGTGTGTCTGGTGTGCCAAAGTTATACTCCAAGATATTGAGCTTTTAAGGAGGAGTAGCCTAGTGGTTAGTGCAGTGGACTTTGATCCTGGGGAACTAAGTTCAATTCCCACTGCAGCTCCTTGTGACTCTGGGCAAGTCACTTACTTAACCCTCCATTGCCCCTGGTACAAAAATAAGTAGCTGAATATATGTAAACCACTTTGAATGTAGTTGCAAAAACCTCAGAAAGGCAGTATATTAAGTCCCATGTCCCTTTCCCTTTCAATATAGCAATGCCAACTATATACATACTGATTCCAATCATTGTTTGTCATCCATTTTTGTCCAAACTGTAACATATTTATTTGTTACATTTGTATCCCACATTTCCCCACCTATTTGCAGGCTCAATATGGCTTACATAGTACCATAAAGGCATTCACCAATTCCAGTATGAACAAATACAAAGTGATATTGTGGTAGAATAAGGTTCATGTGTGACAGACTCGTTAGGGAATTGTAGAGAGGAAGAGTTATTTTATGTCCATTACGAGCTTTGGTTTCATTGTGTTGCAGGGTTCAGGCATTTAAGTTGGGTCAGTAGGGTATGCCTTTTTGAACAGGTTAGCTTTTAGTGATTTCCAGAAGTTTCGGTGGTCATACGTTGTTTTCACATCTGTTGGTAATGCGTTCCATAGTTGTGTGCTTATGTAGGAAAAGCTGGATGCATAAGTTAATTTGTATTTAAGTCCTTTGCAGCTTGGGTAGTGGAGATTTAGGTAAGTTCGTGTTGATGTTGTTATATTTCTGGTTGGTAGGTCTATGAGGTCTGTCATGTATCCCGGGGCTTCGCCGTAGATAATGTTATGAACTAGGGTGCAGATTTTGAAAGCGATATGTTCTTTGATTGGGAGCCAGTGCAGTTTTTCTTGGAGGGGTTTGGCACTTTCAAATCGCGTTTTTCCGAATATAAGTCTGGCTGCCGTGTTTTGAGCAGTCTGAAGTTTCATGATTTGTTCTTTGCATCCCGCATAGATTCCATCGCAATAATCTATGTGGCTTAATACCATTGATTGTATCAGGTTGTGAAATGTTTCCCTCGGGAAGAATGGTTTCAGGCGTTTGAGTTTCCACATTGAGTGGAACATTTTCTTTCTTGTGGATTTCGCTTGGTTCTCCAGTGAGAGGTTGCGGTCAATTGTAACGCCGAGAGGGAAAAAAACTAAGGGGTCCTTTTACAAAGGCGTGCTGAAAAATGGCTTGCTGTAGTGTAGGCACGGGTTTTGGGTGCACGCTGATCCATTTTTTAGCGCACCTGTAAAAAAGGCCTTTTTTTATTTTTGCCAAAAATGGACGTGCGGCAAAATGAAAATTGCCACATGTCCATTTTGAGTCTGAGACCTTACCGCTAGCCATTGATCTAGGGGTAAAGACTCATGCAGTAACTGGGCGGTAATGGCCTTCACGTGCCAAATGCCACTTGGTGCACATCCATTATTCACGCCCGAAAATAAAAAATATTTTTCAGACGCATGTATCGGACATGCACCAAAAATGAAATTATCGCACGAGCCACGCGGTAGTCAGGCAGTAACTCCATTTTGGCATGCATTGGACGCGCGTAGACCCTTATGCTGCTTAGTAAAAGGACCCCTAAAATTGTAGGTGTTTCCAGTGTCATAAATAGTGCCTCAGCTGGAAGGCTGTTCTATACATCCACCACCATTTCCACTCTATGGCAGCTTCAGGGGTTTGGTAAATGAACTCTTCAGATAATTACTGTGATAATAGCATGTGATATTTGAACACAGGATTGTAGTCTGTGAGGTTTATCTCCTGCTGTTCATTGATAGGTTTTGGTAAGCACAGCTGCATAGCGCAAGTTCCTTTCAACAAACATATTTTGTACTATTTTGTAATGGAAATATCCCATTGCTGCTGTGTTTCCAATTTTATATAACTCTCTTATCTCTGTTAGGATTACCCAGATTGACTCTTTATCCTGGTCAGGCAGTATGCCCCTACTGCCATTCCCCATGACTTATGGAATTCCTATCTATAAAGATTCCAAAATGCAATTTATTTCCTTTGGAACTTGTAACCTGCTTGACTTTATGCCATTTTTAATATATAGCATAGACATAAAGGTTAATAAATAAAAACAGAACAAAAAATAGAATACAAGCCTGCTGCTATAAATACATAAAGAAGAATATTTAAATATTAATAATTTGGCAATTAAAATTTTCACCACTTCCTGATGAAGAAGTGGGTGTGTAATTCTCACCATATTAAGATAAGACTTGGTGAGTGTCACTGCTGAGGTTAGCGGTAAAATTATTTCAAGTGGGAATTTATTTGAGTTGAATATATGCATAGCGTAGGTGCATTTTTCAAATTTGTATATATGCCTCATAAAATAGTCCCTACTGGGAGGTAATCTTTTAACAGGATGCCTATGTGGAGAATCCAAAAAAGCAGGTATTTAAAGCTGATTTTATAAAGACAACATAGGCCGTATGACTTATTTTTTCTTTGGGTAAATATGACAGGATCGCTTCTTCCTTTGTTAAAGTACATTGGTTACTGGTGGAAGCAAGAATACTTTTTAAATCTCTAAGCTTCCTCTATAAAATTCTGCAAGGTGTGGCCCCTCATTATTTATACCAACACATGGTCTTTGCTACCTCTTCTAGAAATTGTAGCTCCAAAATTCCAGTTTAATTTGTTTTCCATCCGTAAAGGAGAAAAAAATGATGAGGTTATTAGAACGATCTTGGGCATTTCAATTCACGAAATTATGGAAATATATTCTGTCTTTATTTTTAAAACATTTTTAGAGGGGGCATGTCAGGGGTGGAGAATGGGCACGAATGCCAGTGTGCTGTTAGTAACATAGTAAATGACAGCAGATAAAGACCTGAACGATCCATCCAGTCTGCCCAACAAGATAAACTCATTTTACATGGTATGTGCTACTTTAAATGTATACCAGAGTTTGATTTGTCACTGCCTTTCTCAGGGCACAGACCGTAAAAGTCTGCCCAGCACTGTTCCTGTACTAAAAGTTCTGAAGCTATTGTCGAAGCCCCTTAAAATTTACACTGTAGCCTATCCATATCTATTCAGCCACGATCAGGGCGCAGACCAGAGAAGTCCGCCCAGCATGGTTTTACTCTCCAAATACCGGCGTCGCCACCCAATCTCCGCTAAGATTCCGTAGATCCATTCCTTCTAAACAGGATTCCTTTGTGTTTATCTCATGCATGTTTGAATTCCATTACCGTTTTCATCTCCACCACCTCCCATGGGAGGGCATTCCACGTATCCACCACCCTCTCCGTGAAAAAATACTTCCTGACATTATTCCTGAGTCTGCCCCCCTTCAACCTCAATTCATGTCCTCTAGTTTTACCACCTTCCCGTCTCCGGAAAAGGTTTGTTTGCAGATTAATACCTTTCAAATATTTGAACGTCTGTATCATGTCACCCCTATTTCTCCTTTCCTCCAAGGTATACATGTTCAGGTCACCAAGTCTCTCCTCGTACGGTTTGCAACACAAATCCCATACCATTTTTGTAGCTTTTCTTTGCACTGCTTCCAGTCTTTTTACATTTTTAGCAAGATACGGCCTCCAAAACTGAACACAATACTCCAAGTGGGGCCTCACCAATGACTTGTAGAGGGGCATCAACACCTCCTTTCTTCTGCTGGTTATACCTCTCTCTATGCATCCTTCTGGCCACGGCCGTCGCCATATGTAACATTATGAGGAATTCAGCAGCGATGAGACTGACTGAATCCTTGGTGCTGTTTCTAGTTTGATTAGGGTACGGTTACCATATGTCCGGTTTTACCCGGACATGTCCTCTTTTTGAGTACATGGCCGGGCAACCGGGCGGGTTTTGCCAGCCTGCCCGTTTGTCCAGATTTCTGGACAAATGGGCAGGCGGGCAGGCGGGCGGGCGGGCCTAGTGATGTCCTATCCTCCCCTCCCCTTACCCTACTATACTGCCCTGATGGTCTAGTGACCTCTTCAGGGCAGGAAAGAGCCCCCTCTTTCCTGCCCCCAGTGCCTGCATACTGTTGTTCCTTGCTGACGGTCCCGGCGCCGATTGTGTTTATAACACAGGAGCCCTTAAGTGCCTCCTAAGGAGAGCTGTTGCCATCTATGTATCTGTGTTGAAGATTGCATTCGTTTTCAGCTGGTGGGGCTTGGGGATCCCCGCCAGCAATAGTAAGAGTGCACTGCCTTTGGGAGAGCCTGAACTCAAAGCAGGCCCACCCATGGCTAAGCCACTGACTTCATAGCTCAGCCTGCCTCTTGGTCCTGAAGGATCTGATGTCAACCCTCTCTGTAAAAGCAGCAATTTGTTTTCCAGAACTCCCTGATGCACTTTTCTCTGGTATAATTGTGATCACAACATCATCTACATATGCAGTTATAAAATATCTGTTATGGAATAGAGGTTTAGACTAAGCAGGACTAAATCGCCAGTTTAACAAGCTGGTGCCATCAGGTAGTCTTCCCTTAATATCGTGCTCCATAAAAAATAATAATGCTAGTGTACCTTTCAAAGTTACAATCCCGATCTGTAATAATGGCTTTATAGCCCTGTGACAGTTTTACATCTTCTAAAAAGTATGTAAATTGTCTCCATTTTGATGTTTTGGGGAATCATTTGCTTTGCAGGTGACCACTTTGTATGAAGCAGATGTACATTATTTAATTTATAACCCAGAGGCGAGTATCAGCAGCACAGTGCAATTCCAATTTCCTGCAGAGAGGTGAACTCAAAACTTGTCACTTATTTTTGCAACCTCTTAATCATCCTGTTTATTGTGCACTTCATTAAAGTCAATCTCTGCTGGACTGACTGTCACTCAGGCTTGGCCTGTCCCACTGTCTTCTCTCCCCAGAGAGTACCCTTCATCCTGATAAATGGTCTGTTAGCTGGCTATGTGACTGAGGCAGAAATCCTCTGAAGCAGAATAGATTAAAGTGGACAGTTTCCTCTAGCCCGTCTTAGTATAATTCATTAAGTATGGCTATTACAGGATGTAAAGCAAGAAATGCAAGAGTCTTATAGAAGATATGTTGCTAATCTTTGAATATAAAGACAGGGGCCCTTTCTGTGTGTTTATCTGAATAATTTATTAACCAAGACACATGCAGTAAGTTTACTTAATGAACTTCAAGCAGTAAGGTGGCTAATATCATGAAAAAGTAATGCAGAAAGTTATCAGACTAAAACCAGACTTCTATCCAGTATGTTGATGTACGTCGTCTTAAATGAACTTCCATATAACATACACACAGTAACTTGCAGGCATTAAAATCTTTATATCCCTCTGAGGAATCCTATTATTACAACCCATTTAATATGAAAGCATTGTAATTTAAAGTTGTATAATCAAACTATTAACAGAACAAGTTAAGAAAGCAGAGAGATCAAATGGCCGCCTAATGGTTACTGCTGCAGGCTTTGATCTTGGCAACCTGGGTTCAATTTCCACTGTAAAATCTTGGAACCTTGGGCAACTCACTTAGGGTCCCTTTTGAGGTGGCGGTAAGGGCTCCTGCACTAACCCAGCGGTAACCGGGCAGCGCATGGCATTGCCCGATTACCACCAGGTACACTCCGGCGCTACAAAAATATATTTTTGTAGCCCCAGAAATGATGGCGCACTAAGGGTGGGAAGTACCACCAGGCTGTTTAGTAAGCAGTAAGCCTGTGTTGGGCTTACCACCACTTAGTAAAAGGGGTCCTTAACCCTTCATTGCCTCAGGTACAGAAACTTAGATTGTAAGCCCTCTAGGGACAGAGAAAGTACCTTCATATAATGTGTACAGTGCTGCATACATCTAGTAGTGCTATAGAAATGATTAGTAGTAGCAGAGGTACAGCACTTGTAGATTACATCTTTGGACCCTGTAGTGGTTTTAGTTTTTATTTTACTTCTAAAGAAATGAGGGATCCTCTGCCTAAGTTGCACTAAAATTAGGCCTTAGCATACCCTTACACAGGCCTTTCCCACTTACTAAGACCATTTGTACCATGGCTGTAAAATCCCTGATTTTATATTTTTTAACATTAATGTTGCCATTAGCACAAGGTCGTTCTATTAAATTACCATATGGGCATTTACCCCACTCATTTTCTAAGTGGTAAGGGCTCGTGCAGTATCCACGTGCTAAACAGCGGTAATGTAGATGTGCTAATTGGTTAGCACAGGAACACCCACTCTCCGCAACTGATATGCCCCCCAAAATTAGAAACATTTTTGTAGTGTGCAATTAGTTACTGCAGAAAGCCTGAGCGCATCCTGTGGTACTCCATTTTTTGCTGCAGTATATAAAATGCATTACCCTTACCCAGACATGGCCCGGCATTGAATTTCCAGCTATAGCACCGGCAGCAGTCAGCAAAACATTGATCTCCATCAGCTGAATACTGGGCCCACGGTCATTTTCCCTCCATTTATTACATTTAAAATGGCAGGTTACAGAAGCAGAGTATCCATATTCTTAAAGCCAGAGAGCACAGCTCAGCATTCTTGTGCTTTGGTTGCTGAAGAAAACTGGATTCTTTGGGGGTCTTTTACTAAAAGTTAGCTCGAGTTATCTGCAGCAGGGTCCATAGGAATAAAATGAGGCCTGCTGCAGATAACTCGAGCTAATCTTTTGTAAAAGAACCCCTTTGTCTTTTATTTCACTCGAAAAGGAACACACTGGGGTTTGTCTTTTACAGCAAAATTAACTGAACTGATGTACTTGCCTGTTTTACTACTGGAAAGGAATAATTTAATTACCACAAGATTAAGCTTAATTATCTCTCTTAGCACTTTCTCATGAACATACTCAATATTTATTTTCAAAGAATAGAGAATTTCGCGTTAAGGGGGCCTTTTACTAAGCTTCATTAAAAGGGGGACTGCGCTAGCGTCGACTCCGACTTCTCTATTTTTCCACTGTCCGGTTCCAACTGATATTAGGCTTTAAACTTTTTGTCCTGGATATAAATTACTGCTAAATATAACTTAGATAGATTAGATAGATTAGATAGATTAGATAGATAGATAGATAGATAGATAGATAGATAGATAGATAGATAGATAGATAGATAGATAGATAGATAGATAGATAGATAGATAGATAGATAGATAGATAGATCTTTGTTCTGGATCTAAAGTACTGGTGAATATAACTTTAAATCCAGGTCAAAATATGCATATACAACTATAAATGCCATATATTATAATGTGTTTTTAAATTTGAAGTTGGAGTCAGAGTCGGTACATTTTTACTGACTCCACCTCCGACTCCACCCAAAATTGCTTCTGACTCCAATTCCACAGCCCTGATCTTAAAGTTACTGGTTGTCAATATTCTACTGAAACATAAAATCATAAACATAATGGGAGCAATTCTACAACTGGGCACCTCCATTGAAGTGCCTCAACTTGAGTTCCATTATAAAATACTAGCGTAACCTAGTATCAGCGCACCTAACATTTCAGTGCCAGCAAATACACCAACCACAGTACTGGCAGAAGTCTGGGCACCTAAATATGGCAGGGATCTGCGTAACTTACAGTATTCTGTAAATTAAGCATTTAAGTGGGAGCCCACCCATGCTCTGCTGATCTGTGCATCCCCCCCTTGCAAATATACACTATGTAGGTTATGCGAAGCTTCAGGGGCTAAGCATGTGTAAGAATGCCGGTGTCTGTGGCTGAAGCATGCTGCTGACTTCCTTGTTGCTCAGTCAGCATGGGGAAGGGGACTTGGGCAGCAGACCTCTTTGGCTGGTGAAGCTTCACCAGCCAAAGAGGTCCATTCCAACAAAGATATGACGGGGGAAAGAGTTTAGAGGAAATGCATGCCCCCCCCCCCAGTCCACCTGCCCCCCCCCCCCCCCCCCCAAATGGACTTCTGGCTACATCCCTGTTACATGTGCCAGGATGCCTAACTTCCAGAATTGCTCTTTAATATTATTATGTTGTCTTTTATACATGGTTCTCAGCAAATTTATAGCTCAGATAGAGGTCAGTTTTTCCTAAGCTCTTATGCCTTAGAAAATGTTTAGAACCACAGCCAGCAGTGCTTCTGAATCTGGAAAAGGAAATTCTGCATGTTGTATCCTGTTTTATCCTCTTAATCCATAAAAAAGCCTTGGTAAATTAACCGAGGCTTTTAGTCTATAGTGTAAGCTCATATCTCAGAACCATAGAATCCAAAGACAACAGCTCCACCATGGGACCTAGGAGGAAATTTCTCCTCCTTTCACTTATCAGTAGGCAATGCATGAAAGTAACAGGCAAAGAAACGCTGGTGTTGGAGACAGCTTTTGAACAGAAAGTAAAACTTAGAACATTTAACAAGGACTTTACACAAACCAAGAAAACAATGTTCTGTAATGCCTGCTGCATTGTGGCTCATAGTGGGAGAGGATCAACAAAAGGTCTAATAGCATGGGTTATTCAGGAGTCTTACAGAGACAGAGAGGTGAATTGCATTTTCAAAAGGATCTAGCTGGCTAATTTAGGGACCCTTTTACTCAGCTGCATTAAGTGCTACTGCTAATGCACACCTAACAGTTTAAAATGGTATCACTCAGGCATCCTGTACTAAGTGTAAAATGTGTGCGTGCTAACCATTTTTTAAATGTATTTTTTTATTTATTACGTTTGTATCCGACATTTTCCCACTTATTCGTAGGCTCCATATGGCTTACATAGTTCCGGAGAGGTTGTTATTGATTCTGGTGTGAGCAAATACAATGTGGATAGTACAAATTTAAAGATTGGGAGGTTCGCTCCATGCAGGTAGCGAGGGTGGGATCGTTCAGTGAAAGATTGAGTATTGTCCGTTACTTAGTTAATTGTTGTGTTCCATAATTCGGTGTTTATGTTGGTTGAGTGGGGTATGCCTTTCTGAAAAGGTGAGTTTTTAGGTTTTTTTCAAAAATTTTGGTGGGTGCTCGTGGTTTTCAAGTCTTTTGGCAATGTGTTCCAGGGCTGTGTGCATATGTAGGAGAAACTGGACGCATATGTTGATTTATACTTCAGTCCCTTGCATCTTGGGAAGTGTAGAGTTAGGTACGTTCTTGCTGATTCAAATGTGTTTCTCTTTGGTAGGTCGATTAGTCCAGTGCTAAAAAATATTTTTAATTTTTTTGAGGGATGTGTCTGGAAGATGGAGAGTAGGCATTTCTGTGCTAATCAGTTAGCGCAGCTACATTACTGCACACTAACTGGTTAATGCAGGAATAGTTCTTACCCCTTATAAAATGGGTGGTGGTAAGTGCACACGTGCTAGTCTTTTTTATTGCGTAATACAAGGACCCCTTAGGAATTAACTAGCTAGGATCTTCAGCACAGGGCCAGTGCAAGAGTATTACCCAAACCTTTAACCTTGTGCCCCTCTCAGTCAAATGTGACCCCCCTCCTCTGCTGAAATTTAGATGGTTAAACTTATCACTCATGATCTTTTCAATATCACCCATTCCAGAAAAAAATTTAAAAAGTGTAGTGTGTGTGTGTTAAGTAAAATTAACCCCGGTGAAGGCAATTTCTAAAAGGGAAATGTGTTATTTGAAACCCTAGAGTAAAATATGTACTAATGATTTGTGTAGCTGTCAGAACTTATTATTTTGGTTTGGGATAATGTATTTGATATCCTACCTTTCTGTGGTACAGCCAAAGCGGTTTACATATTACATACAGGTACTTTTTCAGTCCCTAGTAGGCTTACAATCTATTCTAAGCTCTTGCACTTGGGGCAGTGGAGGGTTTTTCCCAAGGATCACAAGGTGCCGCAGTGGGAATTTAACCCAGTTCCTCTAGTTGTCAGCCCACTGTACTAACTATTAGGCTACTCCTCCACTGCAACCCCTAAAGCTGCCACCCTAGGCAATTGCTTAATCTGCCTAATGATAAGCCAGCCTGCTGCAGGTTAAAAATATCAGCCGAGTGGCAACATTTGAATAGCTAGATTTACTAATTGGCAGCCCTAGAGGTGGGATTACAGCAGGTTTCCAACTGTATTGGCTAGCACTGATTTTCATCACTAGTTGGCTACATTTAACTTCAAGTCAGTCTATCCATATGGCAGGGCTAAATCTAACCAGCTAAGCTTTAACTGGATAGATTTATGATGAATATCTAATGGCTATTGTTTATCTGGAATCAGCTTCACTAAGCTAGTCAAACTTATGGCTGGCTAAACTGGGTGCTTTGTGGCACTTTGAAAGTCAACCTCAAAGTATATAGGTCTATTTCATCACCTGCATGGGTACCCTCTGTAGTCATAAATAGCAGCTCTCCTCTATAATGCATTGGCTGGCTGTTTTAATAAAGTAATGCTGCTGGGGCAACTTATGGTGGCAGGATGGTCACACCCCTCATCCCAGGCAGATGCCTAACTCAGCCTATAGAAAAGGCCTCCCTCCCTGGATAGAGTGAGATCGTAGAGTATACTCAGATAGCATCAATTGAGTGGACCTTAAATTTATATAGCTATGCATTTTGTGGTTTGGGATGCTTCAGGTTCTTCAAAGATTACTAAAGTAATATATCCCTGTCCTACTTCCCCCCATGGAGATCATTTTAGAAGCTTATTGGGAACACACATAAGGTTCTTTTGTAATGGACCTTAAGGACTGATGCCCCTTCTCTTCTTCAGCTCAAATTCCTTGCCCTCAGAAGCCTATTCCTCTCACATCTGAAGCCTTTTATAATTGCCAGGGAGAGAAGACCCATGTCCTTCAGTCATTGTCATATACATTGTTTGCAAGATGCACACTAATGGTTTAATAGGTTTGAACACGCGTGTTTCAATGTTATAGCAACACATTTTAACTGAAAATAACTCTATATAATTAAGTTTTGTTACCATGTGTTACACTCAGCCTTCCTGAGAATTCTTGGCCATTTGGGAAACCTCTAATAGCTTGGATTATAGTGAGTAAACTTTAAGACTACTAGGAAAGAGGTTTGCTGGAGCATTTCCTTTTTCATTCATCTGCACTTTTGAAACTTGGATTTTGGATTCATTTTTTAACTTTTCCATTCATTTCTGTCTTCAGTTTTTGCTAAATGAAAGACATCAGCCTTCCTTACGGCTGCTCTTCAGCCAAATCCGAGCCAAATCCCACTAAATACAAAGATAAACAGGAACCAGCAACTTCCTTTCTGGGCTCTAACACAGGCAGGTTGCTTCCTCTGCAATGAAGAGGAAAATGATCCCACTCCTGCTCTACAAGTATTAATGAAGGCTCTTTAAAGGAAAAAAAAAAGTTCTGGAACATTCAAAATGGGGCTATAGAATTATACCTTTGCAATAAACAGCAACAAAGGAGGGCACCCATCATATCAGTAATAAAAAAGCTCATTGTAACTAAAACCTTAAATAGTGCAGTTGTGATGTTAGTCTTATCTGATTTTACTTTCATTCTTTGTATTTGTTTTGTTTTATTTCTATTTATTAACTAAAACCTGAATGTGTTCAGACTTAAGTTCATTTCCAGCAGGGAAGACTGGAAAAAGAGGTCTGTAATCACAGTTGTAAATGGAATAATATCTTCATTTCTGGCCAGGGCAGCCCCCTAGGGCAGTATATGGTGCCCTAGGTGAACTTTCAGACGTGCTGTTCTGCCCCACAGTTAAATTATGTAGCCTAAGACTATAATATAAAAAAGTAACCCCTGACCCTCCACACTTGACTGTAAACATATATGCTGCATCTGCAAAAGTCCCCTCCTCACCCAACAATGAGGGCAGAACAGGATATTTCCTCATAGAACTCTCCATACAAAAAAAAAAAAAGCCTAATTCTGGTTTCATCTGAAAGAAAATTCCTCATTTTTAGGTATAACTTGTCTGGAATGTTTTTACGTTTGGGGAGCGTGCCAGGTGCCCTTGACCTGGATTGGCCACTGTCGGTGACAGGATGCTGGGCTAGATGGACCTTTGGTCTTTCCCAGTATGGCACTACTTATGTACTTATGTACTAAAAGTCCTGCTGCATCTGCTCACTCCCCTCCTCCAGGCTGCACTACCACTTCTGCAGGATTTCTGGAGGAGGCCAATGGTCCTAACGATGGCTTTTCACGGCTACAGGAAGAAGCTGAGTGTTGATTGACTGTGTGATGCAGAAGCAAGAGAGTTTTGGTCCGGTTCTCAGTATGCGTGGTTTGCCACGTAAAGCGACTTCCCAGCAGCAGCTCCTTTACTGTTCCCGCTGTGCTCATACTTTCCTAGAGCTGCTAGGCCATTCACCTCTGAGTGCATAATAAACTCTTCTGTGGCTGCTGCTTCTTCCTTTTCCTTCTGTCCACACCAAGCGTTGAGGGCAGATGCTTGCAAAGCTTGTCCATAAGAGAAAGTCAAGGCCTGGCCAAGGGGCACTTGTTGATTGCATTTAGATTAATAGAAGCTTCCTCTTCACTTTGCCCTCCAGACAGGAAGGTGACGCCTGGCACAGCAGGGGGGACGGTGCAGCGCAGTGCTGTCACTGTTGCCATTGCAATCTCCTCAGCGCTATATTTAATAGTGCAGGCATGACCAGCTGTCACCATGTTGGATTTCAACAAAGTCCCCTTCAGGTAGATATGGTGGTTGCTAAGGGCCTTGTACACAGCAGCCAGAACCTTCTCAGTCACATACTGGCATCGTTTCAGGTCATTACTCTTATGATAAATATATATATATATCTGTGTCACTGTACCTCAGGTAACTGAGATTCCAGAGAAGTTGCCCCACAGGAAAAGTGAATCTAGATGAATGTTTAGATTAAGAAGAAGTCAAGATATTTTGTGTACCTTGAATGAAAATGTTTTGTACTACCCCAGAACAAAAACAGAGCCTTCCTAGGTGATTGCCTAGTTTGCCCCAATTTGCTTAAATTGCCTTCTCTTTCACCATATTGTTTCAGCAACAAGAGGGATGTTTCAAGATAATATATATATTCTAGATACTCTTTGTAAACATCCCTCTTGTTGCTGAAACAATATGGTGAAAGAGAAGACAATTTAAGCAAATTGGGGCAAACTAGGCAGTCGCCTAGGAAGGCTCTGTTTTTGTTCTGGGGTAGTACAAAACATTTCCATTCAAGGTACACAAAATATCTTGACTTCTTAATCTAAACATTCATCTAGACATCTCAGTAACAACAACATAACCCAGGGAATAGCCAGACACTCAATTTTGGATAGGCCTGAGCTCAAAGTCAGTGGGCATGACAATCCTTACCCCGCCTCCTCCCCTGCCCAGCATCTCTCCCTCCCCTGCCCCAGGTAATTAGGGAGGTCACTTCATTAATTCCCTCCCTTCCCCCCGGTACCTTTAAATCCTTTAGGTCTTCGCAGGCAGTAAGCAGGAATAATTTCCCTTGCTTGCACTGGCTCCATGCCTTCCTTCTTATGTAACTTCCTGGTCTGTGCAACTCGGAGCACTATTTATGTAATAGAGCTCTGCGTTGATTTTCTTTGGCACCATTCTTTTACCATTTACTAACTCTAGTCCCAAATGTCTTCAACTGTTCCCCATGCAGAAGTTGGCACAGAAAACACAACCCCCTCTGCTCCCACTCCCCCAGTTCAGGGTGAACAATACTGTAGATGAGGCATGGATTTTTCCCCAAGGGGAGATCATAGACAAAGCTTCCTCCATGATGGACAGCGACCCACAGTCCTGGCACCAGACGCCTACAGTATGAGCTATTGTAGGACACTTTCTAATGCTAGATCCAACAAAGTAGGAGAAAGGGGACACCCCTGATGCATCCCACAGTGGATTGAAAAATGAGTAGACAGTGATCCGTTAATTAACAAACAGGCTATAGGTAATGAATAAAGTGCCTGAATCCACTCCATGAGCTGCTCGGGGAGGCCCATCTTCATCAAATCAGCCAGTGCACCCTATCAAAGGTTTTGTTGGCATCCAGGGCTACTACAGCCCTGGACAATTGTCCCCCATTCAGCCAACTGGAGAATATTGAAAGGGTGTTGGGTATTATCAGTCAATGTACAGCCTCAAATATACCCCATTTGGTCTGGATGAATAAGAAGAGGAAGGATGACCTCTAACCTACTCTGTAGAATCTTTGCTAGTAGTTTCATATTCACATTAATCAACAAAATGGGGTGATAAGCCTTCACTTTCTCCGCATCTGTTTTTTGTTGGCAGCAAAACAATCATGGGGACTAACAATTCCTCAAGGGCATCTGAGGTGCCTACCAAATAAGTGAATACCTTTCTCAAAAAAAGGCCCCAATTCTTCCTTAAATTTCTTATAAAACTCCAATTGATATCTATCCACACCTGAGCTTTTCCCATTTGGAAGGTCTTTCAGCACCTTACACACTTGTAAAAGAAATAGGTCTACATAAGATTTCCAGGAATTCATGGGGCAAATGTAGAATTAAAACACTATCCAAAAAAGCCTGGCAATCTGCTAATGAGGATCTATTTCCTCAGAGCCCTCTTTATCTCCTGCCAAGTGCTAAGGACCCCCTCCCACAGTTGTAAGATGACCTACTGTTGTAGCCACAGCCCATAACTGGACTGCCCTGGCCAACAGCAATCCTACCTTATCTACAGGCTTATGCTATGTTAGTGTAAATATAGAAAAAAAAGAAGCCTTTACCTTGTCCCCCCCCTTTTTTTCCTGAAGGGGGGGGCATCTTGCAGAGGACAGGGAGGTACAGAGGCCTCAGGGCAACCCAGCAACAGCACTGACACCTTTTAATTGAAATGTTTAAAGTGTTTAAAATGCTCCAGCACTGTTGTAAAACAAAGAACTCAGGTGCCCATAGATGCTAGAGGTGTGTTTAAAACTTTACGAGTTTGTGACTGTGGGAGGATGGGCAGTGAAATCTGTTACAAAGCTCCTGATTTGCTGTCTGAGGCCCCAGGGCAAGCTGGGAACTAGAGGATGGGCAGTGAAATCTGTTACAAGGCTCCTGATTTGCTGCCTGAGGCCCCAGAGCAAACTGGGAACTAGAGGATGGGCAGTGTGGAAGGTAGCCAATAGGAGCCAGGATCTGCAAAAGGGCACGAATTTGGACCAATGAGGTGGCAGGAGGCAGTCTGACCCATAGATTGGCGTGAATTTCAAGCCAATCCAGGGGACAGGAGGGGTGGAACAAAGAAAAAGATTTGCAGTCCAGAGGCAGCCTGGGTCCTGGGAAGAAGAAAGGCAAGCCCAGACAGACAAAGGAGGCTGAAAGCATGCTCTGAGGGAAGAAGATTGGATCCAGGCAGGATTGTACAAGCTGGGGCTGAGAAGGGCATGCTCAGGCAAGAAGAGGCCGCTGCTGGCTGAATGAGAAGGAGATCAAACCCAGGCAGGAGTGAGCTGCAGTGGAAGAAAAGAAAGACGAGCCCCAGATGAAGAGAGAAAACCGGTGAGTCCTCAGACCAGGGCCAGGCACTAAAGCAGACAGGAACAGGGGAGGAGGAAGGGAAGGGATCTGAAGCGAGCCGGGGGCAAAAGAGGAGCTGTAGCAGTAGTCACAGAGGCCATTCTTCAGACAGAGAAGCAGAAGAGGAAGAAGGGAACACACTGGGAAGCTGAGACATGTTGGGAGCAGTGCAGAGCTGAATAGAGGGCAACGTGGCGACGTCCCTGAATCCCCGGGAAGTCTACCCAGCACATCCCTCCGTATGTGTATTTGCCTGTCCAGAGAGAAGAGAGAGCCGGCCGTGTGACTGCCTGTCCCGTAAAGAAGAGACCTATCTGAAAAGGGAAGAAGCCCCACAAAGAGAGAGAGACAGAGAGACACCCCCCTGCACTGAGTGCCCAGACTCCAAAGGAAATTTTTTTTTTAGAGTGTCTGCCAGCGTGAGTGTCTGTCTCAGGAGGATCCAGACAGAAGCCTGCTGGTTTGAGTGCCTGCACCGAAGAGAGCCTGCCCTGGGGGAAAGAGCTGCCCAGCCTAAGCCTCGGGCCCTGTGAGTGCCTGCAGTTAAGAGCCTGCTGCCTTTAGGAGATTTAGCTTAGCTGTCCATCAGTGTGAGTAGAGGGTGGGCGTATAACAAAGTACAAGAAAAAGGGGTCATGCTTTGGGAGGGCTAGATAGGAATTTCCCCTGCTTATCTTTTTATTTGAATTTAGTTAGCTCACAAGGTCCTCTGCAAAAAAAAAAAAAAAGATACTGATTGAGGTTAGCACACACACCGAGCACATAGAGTCAGGGTTTTCCTTTTTTTAGTTTTTTTAGTCAGAGCAGTAGGTATCCTGGAGTTCCTGAGCCGGTGAGCTGACCTCGCCAATCGAGGAGACGTGGATGTGGAGAAGATTTGATATACCGGTAGCATTATTGTGTGCACACAAACTGAAAGATAGATGTATCAGATCTGAGTACACTAAATAGAGCTGTGTACATGTTTGGGATGTTTTGTGTTATTGCAGAAGTGGGGTTGGGGTTTTGGTAACTGTAATTGTAGTTTTGTACATGTTATTGCCTTTATTGCCTTTGTAACCTTATCACAAAGTGTTTAACACCTTGCACTATTTTTGTGCAATACTAGCAAACTTTAATAATTGGTACCAACATTAAGGAACATAACCAACAAGTGTTTCTATTTAATTTATCATTTAATAAACCATTTAATATTTTTTTCTTGTCAAATCCCATGGCTGCGTGGAGTTTATTTGGGAACCCTATTTGAAACTGTGACATTCCAATATATTTATTCCTTTAATTATTGTAATTTACCTGCTCCATGACTAGGGGGTTTACATTAGCTTTGTCCTTTGCCAGGAGTGCTCAATCTTATCCACTTCTAACACTTTCAATTGCTCCCTGGCTGCACAGAGTTTTCTGTAAAACCCTCTGGGAGCCTATAGACTGATGGTGTTGCTCTAACTGCATAATCCTAAGTTCCCATTACCGCAATTCCTCTCTCTAGCCCTTCCTCACATAACTAGTATAACTAATGATGCGGCCATGGAGGACTGTCTTCAAGGTCCTCCATCACAAAACTGAATCATAATCCAAAGGGTCATGAACCTCTTGAAATTCACAAATGACCTCCTGTATCACCTCAATAATGAAAGGTTCAAACATAATGCCCCATTCCAAATGGTAACAGCTGCTGGGTGGTGATCCAAATGGCAGCAGGGTAAGATCTCACTCTATTGGCCAGAGTCCCACCTAAAAGGCATGCAAAACATAGTCTATGTGGCTGTACAAACTATGTCAAGGGAAAAAAAAATATTCCCTGAAACCCAGGTGTCACGAAACACCTAGCCACCCACCTGTGGTTGTCCCATGGCCACTTACAGGATCTATCCCCAACACATCTCAGGTCCGCCTGCACCTGCCCCATGTGCTCTACACTAGCACCCTCCTCCCACCGACTGGGTCACAATTGTGTCTGGTCGAGTTTCTCACTCTTAAATTATTCCCAGTGATTTCTAGGTTACTGGGGCCATACTCCCAGTGGTTCCACAGATCCCAGAAAGCACTCACAGACCCAACACACAAACCACCAGGATTCTTTATCAGTCTAGACAGGCAGAGGCAATAAACAATTATTTATTGTCTTAAAAATTGAACAATGAACAAAAATGTGCAATCATCAAAAAATAACAGGTAACTGCAATATGGATCAATTATAGCACTAACTAAACATTTGTTACTTCCTAAAAAAGTACCTGGGGAGATCAGGACATATAATTCACTGAGCCTCAGCAAAGAGATCTGTCTCTCTTTACTCCTGGTCTAAGACTAAAACAACAACCAGCAACAACTGCTGGGTAATTTCAAACTCCAGGCCAATCAGAGCCCAGTGAACAAGTTTTAAAAGTATACTGCTCACAGTACTGTAGGTTCACTTCTTCACTAAGTGAAACTAAAAGAGGGCATGCGCTTTTCTAAAACTGCTTTAACATAAAACATGCACCACCTGCTGGCCAAACTAGAGAAATGCACTTCAAGAGTTAACAAAGGCAAATTTACAGGTTTAAAACACATTGGGCCCCTTTTACCAAGCTGCAGCAAAGGGGGACCAGTGTTGGCATTGGCACGTGTTTTACACGCTTGCCGAGGCCCCCTTTTACCGCAGCTAGTAAAAGGGAAGTCTTGCTTTCCTGCAGGAAATGGCCGTGCAGCAAGCAGCCATTTCGGGGGGGGGGGGGGGGGAATCCTTACCGCCACCCATTGAGGTTACCGGGTACGCCGCTTACTAAATGGAGCCCACTGTTCTGTCACACCAGGTGAAGAGCCCTCCAAACATCCTCCATTCCTTGGCCCTCTACCAGTGCCACCAACATGAAAGAAACCCCTCACCCATCCCTTCGAGACCCAGGACAGTCCAAGGCAGTATCCAGACAGGCGTTCCAGTCCCTGTACCCCCCCCCCCACCTCCCCACCAAATCAAGAGGAGACCATAATATCACTCCAGCTGCTGAAAAAGAGAATTGTAAAATCCTCTAATCTACTGTTAGGTCCACAGATAATGGCAATATCAAATTCTTTTGCTCCCAGTTGACTTTGTAATAGCACATATCTTCCCTCCTGATGACATACAGAGTTACGCACTATCAAGGGAGCAGCCTTATGAGTTAGAATTTACACCCCCATACTTTTGGAACTGTATGATGTGAAAAACATTGCCCACCCAATCTCAATGAAGTTTACAGTATTAAACTCAAGTCAAGTGTGTTTCCTGCAGCAAAGTGAGCTGTGCCATCTGCCTCTTTAAGTATTACAGCAAGTGGGTGACTCTCATAACAGCAGAAATCCCCCTGACATTGAAAGACACTAATTTAAGTGGAGAGCCCATTACAATCCAGTGTGGAGCGATTCCCTAAGCACCAACAGTTTGGGCAGTTCTTCTCCAACCCTCAGCCTTCTGTTGTCTCCTCTGAGTCGCACGTAAAAAATGGAATTACCACCCAGGGCATGCGATAGCTGGGCAGTAGTTCCAAATTGATGTGCGTTGGAAGCACGTAGGCATCTACACACCTTAGTAAAAGAGCCCCTTAATATTGCATCAAAAAGGCTAAGAAAAACGATAAATCCCATTTAAATTGTATGTTAAGAAAAGAGCTCAAAATACCAATCACGTGACAAAAATACAAAACTTAACATTTATAGCCTATAAAACCTTTTCCTGCATTTTGGCATGAAGCAAATGTGTGAACATCATGAAGTGTAGAAATTCCCTGACTGCATACTTCATCTGTTAAATAAACTACGTACATTCTTCTTTTAAATAAGATGAATTGTGATTCAACATGCAAAACATCCTGACAAATCTCCTCCTAAAGGCATCCATTAATATAAATCAAAGGTTGCAATTTTGTTTCATCATTTATTTGCAGGAATCATTAAGGTTTATTAGCATAATTATTCCCTATGAGACTTCATGTCCTATAAATGAAAAATGGCGTTATCAATACTTAAAAGATAAGTGTCTAATGTTCCAAGTCTTTAAACAGTCTGATGCAGGTGCTGTCCAGCTGTAGCAAATTAGATTCGATATGGCTAATTAATAAATCATATATGTATTGTTTTGATGTAACTGTTTATTTTTAAAGTAACCTTGAATTATTATTTGTGCCACTGTTCAACTAAATATCCTCTTAGTTTTCATTGTGCTTTATTTTTTTTATTTGTTACATTTGTATCCCACATTTTCCCACCTTTTTGCAGGCTCAATGTGGCTTACATATTACCGATAACGGCATTAGCTGATTCCGGTCTGAACAAATACATGGTATGAATGAATACAAAGTGATATTGTGGTAGAATGAGGTACATGTATGGTAGGTGCAATTGGGGGGAACTTAGAGAGGGAAAGGGGGAAGAAGAATCAGGTAATGTCCATTACAGTCTTTGGTTATATTGTGTCGCAAGTGTCCAGGTATTTTTATGTTGGGTCGGTGGGGTATGCTCTTCTGAACAGGTCTGTCTTTAGTGCTTTCCGAAAATTTAGTTTTTACTGCTTTTGGCAATGTGTTCCATAGTTGTGCGCTTAGGTAGGAAAAGCTGGATGCATAGGTGGATTTGTATTTGAGTCCTTTGCTGCTTGGGTAATGGAGGTTTAGGTATGATCGTGCAGATTTTGTGGTGTTGCTTTGTTTGGTGAATAAGTTTACTACACAACACACAAAAGGAAAACAGAGATAAAATACAAAGGAAATCCATGACCTACACAGTAACACCCTGGATGATGTGGATAATGTCAGTTCAAGAATGTGGCGGCATTGATGAGGTGGGTCCACGAGTTAATCTCGGGGGAGGGATTTTTTGCTCTCCCGGACTTTTGGGAAAGTTGGTGCAGACCAAATGATCCCTTCGCAGTGCTAGAGTCCTGGATAATACAAGGAGCAAAAAAGAAAGTAGAGAACCCCTATGTGGCAGCTTTGCAAATGGCTTGGAGATGGTGGCGAGGGCAGGCAGGAGTGAGCCTAAGGACTAGCCCGTTTCTGCCGCTGGTGGGGAATCTGGCTTTCCCGGCGGGGATGGGAGTGTCAGTGTTCAGCAAATGGAGGGATAAAGGGTGTAGGTTCATAGGCCAGTTTAGGAAAGAAGGGGAAGATACTTTGCCAACGTTTGACACGGTGCGAGGGGAGTTGCAGATCTCTGGCTCTCATTTTTTTGCATACTTGCAGGCAAGAGACTGCATATTGAGTGTAGAACGTAGGCATAAAACCAAGGTGCGATTCACACAACTTGATCATAATTTCATGCAGATCACCCCAAATTATAATAGATTGGCGGGATGGTGTAAACTGATCAGGGAAAACATGCGGGTGCCACATTTGATAAAATTAGCGGAAGCATGGAGTGCAGATGTGGTAGAAGAGGTATCAGTAAAGCGATTAAGTGCCATTTTCCAAAATTTGCAGGCACTCACCCCAAATGCATCATTGCAGGATACGCAGTACCGAATCCTATATAGGGAATACATTACTAAAGCAAGAGGGAAAGCCCTGGGAATGTGGGGGAGTGACACATGTGACAAGTGTGGGGTCGCGGTGGGCACTTTTTTACACTCTTTCATGGAATGTCCGACCGTGCAAGAACTGTGGTCAGGGGCGATAGGACTCCTGGAAGAGATCTTACACTGCACAGTGGAGTGGCGGTATTCAATCACTTTATTGGGCTGCGGGCAGGCCCTTAAGGAACAGGGACTGAGGGAATCGCAGCGTAAGTTTGTCTTGCTAGCGATGATCCTGCTTAAGAGATGCATACTGAAACATTGGGTAGACAGAGAGCCTCCGTCTTTGGCAGCCTGGAAAAATTGTATGAATGAAATGGCCAACTGGGTATCCATAGATACAAATTCACAGCCTCTCTGGGGGCCCGCCAATATCGAGATTTGTGGGGAAGAGCCCGTGCACTGTTTATGATGTCAAAGCCCGACTCTGTCCAAAAAGAGAATGTGAATTGAGTCAGCGACATGGTGATAGGGGGGAGAGGGGGGGAAGAGGGAGGGATAGGTGGGGGGTTTGTTGCTTGGGAGGGAGGGAATCAAAAAAAAATGTCATGGAGGTCAGGGGACTGTCACTAAGGATATTATTGTATACTTTGTATGCGTGCAGCACTGTTTTAATTATTGATGATTGTACCTGACTCCATGAATCAATAAAAAGAGTTTTAAAAAAAATTTGGCTTATCCATGCTGCCTAATTTTTATGGTCTACACTGCTAAGGAAATATCCCAGCTGCCTGTCATAAAAGCTAGATTGCTTTTGGGATACCATTCCTTATTTAAGGAATGCTTCCTTTGACTTTCTCTTTGGTTCTCCACCATCCTAGGTCAATGCACCTAAACATTCCTTTGTTTAATCCGTCCATATATGAGTAAGCTGAATAAGCAGAACTCATTCAGCAGTCTCCTAAGATGCGAATTGGACATACGGTATCCTTGCTTCTGCTCATATTTAGAAAGTGCAAAGGAGTGTGATCTCAATCAATTGCAGCATAACCAGAAGTGTTTCCAAGCTCAGAATGGGTAATAGCATTGTCAGTAAATGCTTCATCCTGTTGCAGTTGGAGGCTTATGAGTTTGTGAGGCTTAGAATAAAGAGGGCTACAGCAGCCTTAGTCTATTTGGGGATATGTGGTTAACATAATATCAAATCAAATCAATTCTTTTTTTTTTTTTAATTTAAAGATTTTTTATTGTACAATCTAAATAACAATCACAATGAGACTTCGTCTCTTGAACATTTTCAAATTCCTCAACAAACATGCTATGTCAACATCCATTTTGTCTTTATTCCCCCCTCCCCCCATTCCCCCCCCCCACCCTCCTCCCTTCAACCCTCCCTTCCTCCCCCCTCTCCTCCCTTCCCCCCTCCCCTCCCTTCCCCCTTCCCTTCCCCTTTCTCCCACTCTTTTAGCAACTTCCCCCTCCCCACCTCCCTTCCCTATCCCCCTATGAGTTGACGTTCCTATTCCCCTGCATTCCCAGCTAATATTTTCCCCAGCCTTATCCATTCTTCTGCTTGTGATTTATATTTTCCCTGACGTTTATCCGTCAATTTTTCCAAACCTATCATTAATTTTAGTTTTTCCTTCCAGTCTTGCTCCGTGGGGCCTATCTTCTGTTTCCATTTTATTGCTATGATTGTTTTTGCTGCTGCTAAGCATATCCTTTTTATTCTACATTGCCATTTCTTTCCCCCTTTATTCCCATAGCCAAGTAAACACCATTTGGGATCACATGGAAATTGGACTCCAATCGCCAGAGTTATGAGTCCTGTGACTAGCACCCAATATCCCTTTATAATCGAGCATTCCCACCATATATGAAAGTATGTTCCCTTCTCACGCTCACATCGCCAGCATATATCCGTAGCTTCAGGGTACATTACTTTTATTCTGTCTGGGGTGTAATACCAACGGCTCATTATCTTATAGGCATTTTCCTTAACTAGTACGCATACTGACGCTTTTTTCACTTCCAGACACATTCTTTTCCATTCACTCTCATTAAATTCAGTTTTGAGGTCTTGTTCCCAGGCCTTCATATATGGTAGTTTTGTAAATCTTGTACCCCTGATGTGTTCATATAGCTTTGATATTCCCTTATTTCCCTCAGTAATTGCCCCCCATAAATTCTCAAACTTTTCATTCTCTAGCCATTCCCCTTTATGCCAATGTTCCCTTATCATATAACTTTTGACTTGGAGATATGCAAAGTGATCCGTCTCGGGTAAATCATAGTCTTGTCTTAAGACTTGAAACGTTTTGAGTTTCCCCTCTACTGTTAGCTCTCGAAATCTAATCAATCCTTTATCCATCCAATTTTTAAAAATTTTATTCTCCTGACCCCCTGCGAAGCCTGGCTCTTGAGTTATCCAGGCATATGTTGATCTTTCTTGCGGGCCCCTCAGTTTCTTTTTAAGTCTGCCCCACAGCCTGAATAGATGGGAAACAAATGGGTTCAATGTCAAGTTTCTATAAGTGGCCTCTGGGAGACAGCCCCATAGCAGTGCATCTAATTTTCCCTCCCGCACATAAATCTGCTCTAACCGTGTTACAGGGGAGAAATCTACCTTACTCCAAGTTCCTATTTGTTTAAGCTGTGCTGCCCAATAATACCATACTATGTTTGGCAAACCCCTTCCTCCCTGCTCCACTGTCCCCCACATTATTTTCCTTGATAGCCGTGCTTGGTGCCCTCCCCATATAAATTTCCCCAATTCTGATTGTATTTTCTGCAATTCTCCCTTAGGGACCGAAATTGGCAGGGTTTGAAATAAGAATAATAATCTTGGGAGTATATTCATTTTGACCGCCGCTATGCGGCCCCACCATGACAACCAGCCTGTCCTCCATTTGCTGAGATCTTTCCGAATAGCTATAATTAATGGTATATAGTTAATCTGATATAACATGGTAAGATCTCTCGGTATTTGTATGCCTAAATATCTAAAGTTCGAGTTTGCCCAACGAAAAGCAGTATTCGTCTTCAGTTGTTCTATCTCCTGATCAGAAGTCGTGATCCCCATCAGTTCTGACTTATCCAGATTTACTTTAAATCCTGACATTCTCCCAAATGAGCTCAACTCCTGAATAATCTTCGGTATTGTTGACAGAGGTGTTCCTATGTAAAATAATATATCATCTGCGAATAATGCAATTTTGTGTTCTCTCCCACCCATGCGTACCCCTCTTATTTCTTTTAATTCTCTAACTCGCTGTGCTAGGGGTTCTATAGAGATGGCAAAAAGTAACGGAGACAGCGGGCAGCCCTGTCGTGTTCCCCTTTGGATATCAAATAGATTTGACCAACCCCCATTCACCTTAATCCGAGCCACTGGTTGTTCATATAATTTTTTCACCCATCCTATAAAAGGTCTTCCCATTCCCATTTCTGTCATTACTTCCCATAAGTATTCCCACTCAACTCTATCAAACGCTTTTTCCGCGTCCACCGCAAGCAGTGTCATAGAGTCTCCCCTTCTCTGCGCCCCCCAGATCAGGTTGAGGGTTCTCCTAATGTTATCCGCTACCTGCCTGTTTCTAATAAAACCTGATTGATCTTCGTGTATAAGGGATGGCAAAACCCCGCTCAGCCTTTCTGCCAAAACTTTTGCAAGAATCTTAACATCTATATTCAGCAGGGATATCGGGCGATATGACCCACATAATGTGGGGTCCCTCCCTGATTTTAACAGAACCGATATCCCTGCTTCTTGCATACTAGTTGGCAGGCTCTGCTCCATAAAGCCGGCATTCCCCAAACGGACCAGCAGCGGCCCTAATTCACCTTGAAAGATTTTGTAATACTTAGCTGTGAATCCATCTAATCCTGGGGATTTTCCTCCCTTAAGGCCTTTAATGATTTTTGATACCTCATTCAATGTTATAGGTGCTTCCAGCATTTCTCTCTGCTGAGCCGTCACTCGCTGCAGCTCTAGATTCTGTAGAAAAGCCCTAATCTCTTCTTTAGGAGCCACTGTTTCTTTTTTATAGAGTGCCTGATAAAAATTCAGGAATTGTTCTCTAATTTCTCTATCTTGGTGAAATATCGAGTCTTTTGGGCCCTTTATTTTGGTGATCATATTTGTTATCCTTCTGTCCTTCAAGCCCCTGGATAGTAAATTACCCGCTTTATTACTAAATTCAAAGAATTTTTGCTGCATTAACTGCCTATGGTACTCCATTGTTTTCATCTGAATCGATTGTAGTTCTGCTCTCCACCGCTTAAGCTCTAGTAATTGGTGTGGCCTTCCCTCCCTCTGGTGTAGTGCCTCTAATCTAACCAATTGCTTCCGTACTTCAAGCTCATATTTTACTCTCTCTTTTTTCTTATATGCCCCCTTCTGAATTAGTGTCCCTCTCACTACTGCTTTTAAGGCATCCCACAATATTCCCTCCGAGACTTCCCCTGTATCATTAATTTCTAGGTAATCTTTAATGGTTTGCCGCACTTCCTGGCAATCTTTCTCCTCATCTAACAGTGATTCATTGAGTCTCCAAATTTGCCTGCAATCCTGTTTACCCATTCCTTCTATTGTCATCCAAACTGGGGCATGGTCGGAGGCATGTATGCTTTCTATCTCTGCCTCCTTCACGTCGCCCCATATCCTCCTACTCCCCCAGAGTGCATCTATTCTTGCATATGTTCCTTGCACATGTGCATAATGTGTGTATTGCCTCTGGTTTGGATGCATCAGTCTCCATATATCAATCAAATCTAGTTCTCGCATCAATTTATGAAATTGGCGCCCAATATATCCTCTCCCTCTCTCCTGCTGTTTAGAATGATCAAGTGTCCCATCTGCATAGTTAAAGTCACCCCCCATCAACACCATCCCTTCTATAAAGGGGATCAGGCCCTCCCTGATAGATTCGAAGAACTTTTCTTGGCCTGCATTCGGGGCATACACATTTACTAAGGTAACTCGTTGATTATTCATCTTCCCCTTAATAGCTAGACATCTCCCTTCTTTATCTCTGTATATCGATTCAGTGTTAAATTTCAGGTGTTCTTTCACATATATCACCAGCCCTCCTGTTTTGTTTCCCCTTGAGTCGGCCAGAGCGGTCCCTTCACCCAGTCCCTTATTCATTATTAAGGGTTCATCCTGCTTTTTAATGTGTGTCTCTTGTAACATCACTATATCCCAATTTAATTTACGTAGCTCCCGAAAAATGATGCTTCTCTTGCCCGGGTTGTTTAGCCCATTAACATTCCATGTCCCTATTTGTAGTCTCCCTCCCTTTACCCCCCTTGGGGTCCCCCTCCCCCCCCTCCCACCCCCTAATTCCCCCATCAACTGGCTAGGTTCCTGTCGTGCCAGTTTTGCCCGTCAGGAAGTGCGCCCTCCTTAGAGCTGCATCTCTCAATCTTATGCTCATTTACCCCTCCCTCCCTTAGACTTAACATTGAATTATACCCTCACAGATTTGAATCATCTTAATATTCCTGTTCTATTCCCCAAGTCTTTCCCTTTGCAACTTCTATATAAAACTCCCACTCAGTTCAAACTCAGTCCTGCATATGTTCAGGTTCCCTCTGCGGTCTCCTCATCTCCTCTCTCAGTTTGGGGAGTTAGACGCCTTCTCCTCCCCTCTACCGTCTGCCATTCTCTCTGTTCCTTCCGCTTCGTGTTGCGTTGGATTTGCTGCTCAGGTTCATCTTCTCTCGGCACGTCTGCACATCCCATTTCTCGCAGTACTTTCCATGCACCCTGATGGGATTGAAGGCGTCTGGTATTATTTCCAACTGTAATTTGTAATCCAAACGGAAACATCCAACGATATCTCAAGCCAGTCTTTTGGAGATAGTTGGTAACTTCTTTGAAGTCCCTTCTTCTTTGCAGCGTTTTCCGCGCTAAGTCTTGAAATATTTTAACTTTTACCGAGTTCCAAGTAATTTCACCTTTTTCACGTGCTCTCTTCCATACCTTTTCTTTTACTTGATATTGGTGGAAACAGGCTATTATGTCCCTGGGCATTCCGCCCCTCGGCGAACCGAGACTTCTGTGCGCTCGATCCAGTTCCACTGATTCAATCCTTTGGCCTTCCGCCATATTAGCATCTTGTTGGAGCAGAAAAGCGCAGATCTCTTTTACCACCATTTCTGGATTTTTAAATTGCTCCTCTTCTGGGATCCCTCGAAATCGCAAGTTGCACCTTCTTGTGCGGTTCTCCAAGTCCTCTAACATTAGTTCTAAGTCTTCTCGTGAAAGCTGTTCTTTTTTAAGGGACCCTCTAACCTCCTTCAACTCCGTCGTTAGTGCTTCCGTCTTCTCCTCATTTTCCGCCAACCGGGTGCCTATCTCCTTAATTTCTTCGTGCAGCTCCGCTACAGCGGATTGTATGCTGCGACGCGTGGACACCATTTCTGTTTTAAGATCTTTAAACCAGCGGACGAAGTCCCTTTTGCTGAGCTCCGATTCGCTTTCAATCTGCTCCTCGGGGTCCGACTCACTTTCGTCGGCGGCCATCTTTGCTTCGCGCGGTCTGAGTCCCGCTACCTTACTGGCGCCAGCTTTTTCGGCCCCGAATTTAAACTTGGCGAGTTTTTTCTTTGCTGCCATACTCGGCTCTCTCTATCGCCTTTTCTGGGGAGTAATTTCTGCTGTTTTACAGGAGGGAAGGTCAATTTCGCTCTTGGGATGGCAGAGCCTGCAGATTAAGCTGCCATCTCCTGGGTTGACGTCACTTCCTCCTCAAATCAATTCTTGTATACTGCTAATATCCCCTTTCCAGGGTTCAATGTGGTTTACATTCTACGTGAGACAAAAGCCGATAATGTTAGTGTGAGGTATGAGAACATTTAGAGACCATTGGTGTAATGCATGAGACCAAAAACATTAAAGGAAAGGATAATGGATGATACTAGGAGGCAGAAGTCAATGGATTGTTATGAAGCAGTCTTTGGGAAGAGAAAGGTTTATAGCCTCTTCCTGAAGCCAAGGTACTATTTTCTGTTCTGATGGCAATGGTTAGAGAGTTCCATATTTTAATTCCACATTCAGGGACTAGAGAATCTGATTTCGAATTGTCTTTTAAAATGGTGAATTTAGCATCAGTTGTGCTCTTAGCAGTTCAGAGGTGAAACCCTGTAAGATTTGAAAAACTAAACAAGCAGCTTTGAACCTGAGTCTTTCTGTTATGGGAGTTTGTTAAGAAGAGTTGAAACACTAGTATATCTATTCAATCTGTATATTAGTCTAGTAGCTGTATCCTGTATGCTTTGTAGTTTTTTCTGATATTGACACTTAATACCAAGAAGTAGAACATTACAGTAATCCAAGTCAGGTAGGACTAACATTTGGACTAGTAGTGCAAAGGCTTTTTGGTCGAAGAATGATCTGACTAGACACAGCTGTCTCATTTTGAATAGTGTTTTCTTCCATAGCTGGTTAATATGGGAAGAAAATGTGAGTGAAGTATCAAGCAAGACCCCCTAGTACTCTGGTTTCAGACTTGACTGTAAAGCTTTGACCATTGGACAAAGATATTGATGATGGGACTTCAACTCCCTGATTTCGGAACCACAGAACTTTGTTGTTTTTTTTTGCGCATTTAATTTATTGCACCTGCCCAAAAGTAAGTCTCTTCCCTGCCATACATAATAAACTCAAACCCCAAAGTCCAAGCAAAAGGCATGCCCACTAGCAGCAGTATACCTGTATAAACATCATATGTAGTGCTGAAATCACCTTCAAATATTTCTTATTCTTTCCAACCCAACAGATACTGGACAGAAATAGAGAATGTCCGTCTGACGGTCTGTCTGGGGGCAAAATAACTCTGAAAACTTAACGGAACAGGACAAAATTTAGCATGGAGATAAAACTGTTGAAAAGACACAAGAAGTTTGAAACCAGGCTAGACTGGACCAGGGCTCCAGAAAAATAACCCCTGCCCCCCCCCCCCCCCCCAAAAAAAAGACATGATATGCATTTCTACACGAATAGCAATAGAAAACAAAGAAACAAATATGAACAGAGAGAGATGCACACATGCATAGGGGTTGGAAAAAATTCCATGATTCATGCTCTGCATGCTTTTCTCACTAGAGTATATCACCTAGAAGCCTGAATAGAAGACATCTTCTTTATCTAGGTAGATCTAAGGTAATCATATCCTGGGAAGAAGCCTTGCTTGCAGACTACTGATTGTGCCATGATACTGTTCCTGGAAAAAGTACCTGAAAATTATTTTAACTAGTGTAGTATGAGGATTTTCTTCTTTGCCATAACATGAGCCAGTGACACAAATTCAAATCATGGGTCCTCAAGCAACATTTCTGCAAAGGCCCACAGAATGAAGGAAGTCCATCCATCTCAGAAGACCTGAAACCAGTTGCAAGTGGAGACCTTTCTTCTCTGTGGCCCCCCAGCACTGCAGGCATAGGCGTAGTTTGACTGTTTCATTTGGGGGGGCAAAGAATGGGCGGAGCATATTAGCATATCATTTGCATATATACATATGCAAATGAATATGCTAATGTGGAGGAAGGAATTGAATTTACAGGCAAAATATCACAGATCACATTTCAAAAAGCTGACACATTTCAATTAATAAATTATGAATAAAATACTTTTATCTACCTTTGTTGTCTGATCATTTAGTTTTTCTATTCGCTTTGGTCCCAGTGTCTTCTGTTTTATTCAGTGTCTTCTTTCCAGTAGGCTTCCCTCTGCTCCCCACCCCTCGCAGTCCCATCCATCTCTTGCTCCTTCCTTCTGCTCCCCACCCCTCGCAGTCCCATCCATCTCCTGCTCCTTCCCTCTGCTTCCCACCCCTCCCAGTCCCATCCATCTCCTGCTCCTTCCCTCTGCTTCCCACCCCTCCCAGTCCCATCCATCTGTTACTCCTTCCCTCTGCTTCCCACCCCTCCCAGTCCCATCCATCTCCTGCTCCTTCCCTCTGCTTCCCACCTCTCCCAGTCCCATCCCTCCCAGTCCCATCCATCTGTTGCTCCTTCCCTCTGCTTCCCACCCCTCCCAGTCCCATTCATCTCCTGCTCCTTCCCTCTGCTTCCCACCCCTCCCAGTCCCATCCATCTCCTGCTCCTTCCCTCTGCTTCCCACCCCTCCCAGTCCCATTCATCTCCTGCTCCTTCCCTCTGCTCCCCACCCCTCCCAGTCCCATTCATCTCCTGCTCCTTCCCTCTGCTTCCCACCCCTCGCAGTCCCATCCATCTCTTGCTCCTTCCTTCTGCTCCCCACCCCTCGCAGTCCCATCCATCTCCTGCTCCTTCCCTCTGCTTCCCACCCCTCCCAGTCCCATCCATCTCCTGCTCCTTCCCTCTGCTTCCCACCCCTCCCAGTCCCATCCATCTGTTACTCCTTCCCTCTGCTTCCCACCCCTCCCAGTCCCATCCATCTCCTGCTCCTTCCCTCTGCTTCCCACCTCTCCCAGTCCCATCCCTCCCAGTCCCATCCATCTGTTGCTCCTTCCCTCTGCTTCCCACCCCTCCCAATCCCATTCATCTCCTGCTCCTTCCCTCTGCTTCCCACCCCTCCCAGTCCCATCCATCTCCTGCTCCTTCCCTCTGCTTCCCACCCCTCCCAGTCCCATTCATCTCCTGCTCCTTCCCTCTGCTCCCCACCCCTCCCAGTCCCATTCATCTCCTGCTCCTTCCCTCTGCTTCCCACCCCTCCCAGTCCCATCCATCTGTTGCTCCTTCCCTCTGCTCCCCACCCCTCCCAGTCCCATCCATCTTCCCTCTGCTCCCCCCCCCCCCCCCCCCCGCGAGGTCCAAGATGGTGACTCCGTTTACCCCCTCTCTTCCTCCCTCCCTCCCTCCCTCCGGTGCAGGCAACAGTCTTCAGCTTTTTCAGCGTTCCTGGCAGCGGTAGCGATGTACACGCTGCCTTCGGTCTGCCCCGGAAGTCTTCTCTTCAAGTTCCTGTTCCCACCTATGCGGGAACAGGAACTTGAAGAGAAGGCTTCAGGGCAGACCGAAGGCAGCGTGTACAACGCTACCGCTGCCAGGAACGCTGGAAAAGACTGCTGCCTGCGGCGGAGGGAGGGAGGGAGGGAGGAAGAGAGAGGGGTAGACGGACACGCTCCTCTTCGTCCGCTACTCCGCTTGGCTTCCCTGCCCTCTCTGTCTGCGTCCCGCCTTCCTCTGACGTCAGAGGAAGGCGGGACGCAGACAGAGAGCAGGGAAGCCAAGCGGACGGAGAGGAGCACGTGCGTGCATGTGTTTTTTTTTTTTTTTTTTTTTTAACTAATGGCGCGGCGGCGCCTCATCGTCGTTTGGGGGGGCATTGCCCCCCCTCGCCCCCCCCAGTCTACGCCTATGACTGCAGGGGCTGCTTGGACAGAATTTATGCCACAGAGAAGAGCTAATTATACAATAATAAACATTTCTTTATTGTATGATAGCAGTATGATTTGGGATTTATGCTAACTTGGAAATTCATGTTGCCCTGAGAAGTTTCTAATAATTTTGTTCTGTGTCACATTTGGCACCTAACCATTTTACCTCTATTCAGGAAATCTAGACTGCCCCAACTTGACATTTCGTCCTTTAGATTGTAAGCTCCTTTGAGCAGGGACTGTCCTTTGTTAAACCGTACAGCGCTGCATAACCCTAGTAGCGCTTTAGAAATGTTAAGTAGTAGTAGTGTGTGATGCAGAATGAATTCAGCAAAGATTTAAGGTCATTTCTGGAATTAATCAGTGGTGAAATGTTAAGTAGTAGTAGTAGTAGGGGAGGACATCATATTGTGTCACCTGCAAGAACATGATTGCATAACTTGGTGGAGGCGGGGAGTGGTTGTGAAAGCACTAAATAAGGACAGTAAATATGTGCCATTGAACTGAAGGGACTAAAATGCACTTGCACTAAAACCTGCTTTGTTATGAATGTCAGCTCATGCACGAACAATGAACTATCTTGTCCAAAGCCACATTGTCTGCATTTTACAACAAATACTGTTACAAGTTTTTTGTTTGTTTACCTTAAACGATTCTCTTCCTTTCTCTGAAGGATTATTTTTGTTCACCATATTAAATATTAACCTTGCTATATGAAGATTCACTTGTACATGTAGTAACTAAAATCCCCCAGTTCCTAAGGTGGGGGGGGGGGGGCAGCAATTACTGAGGAACATTACAGCTACATAGTTAACAGTCAGTGCTGTGATGATATCATTTATCTCACTCTGTCCTCTCACCTGCTCTAATGTGCTCCATGCAGTCAATCAATGCAATCAGCTGAGTAATTCAGCTGCTAGATTTTACATCCCATTGGCTCTGGCCACTGTTTCACATATCTCCAAATTCAGATTTTCAATTCAGTGCTCTTGCTATATTTTGGTTTTAATTAAGCTTTAAACATAGATCCCTGACTATTGTCATGACTGTTCCAAAAACACAACAGAGCTGGCTATTTTCAATGTCATGTTTTAGTAGTTATTTTCGTTAAAATACCAATAAACAAGTGAATAATGTCCCTTCATCAGTATGATGTACATTCTTATTTACTGAAAAGTCAAGTACATTCATCATGAGGTCAGATTGGCTTAGGTTCCAATGTTAGCTCTAGTCTGGTGGTGGCAAGGGGGATCCAGATGGAAGGTGGTGTGTGTGGGGATGGTGAAGTGTAAAGGCATGTGAGATTTTTTAAGGGGGGTGGGTATGGAGAGGAGGTTAGAGAAAGGTGGTAGAGATATAAGGAACGCCTGAAGAGAGGCTCCGACTCCAACGCTGGCAGAAGGCTATGTCAATCACCAGTGCTGGAGGGAGAACGCTTCAGGGCTTTAAAAAACGAGCACGCGGATGGGAGAGAGCGGGCAGAAGAGACAGGAGTAGATGCAAGAGTTGCGCGGGAGGGCAGTGAAAATGATCACGTGGATGGTAGAAAGCGGGTGAAACATGAAAGATGTAGACTCGGGGAAGAAGGGAGAAAGAGCTGGCCAAGGAGGTTTAATAGACAGGAGTGGAAGTACATAAGCACATAAGCACCGCCACACTGGGAAAAGACCAAGGGTCCATCAAGCGCAGCCTATCTAGTCCATTGTAAGCAAGGAAGCCAGTTTGGTTAATCCGTTTCCACTCCCCCGCGCAGCCATCTTTGCTGTTCACTCGAAACAAAGTAAACAAACTTATGAGCTGCTGCATCCACCTTGTCATTTTTTTTTTTTATTATTGGTCCATCTGTAACAAGTCTAAAGCTGTTTCAGTTGGATAGTAAGTGTCTTAAAAGCTGGAGAAGAAAAAAAATAACAATTGAATATCACTAAAACAGCTTCAAAAATTACTGTAGCTGGTAGAAGCCACAATTATTAACTCTATAGGTTGAGCTCATTTTTCTTCACTGTCCTATACAATACAGATGTGTAGATTTCAGTGAGGATATCCTGTTTCCTGATAGGTTCATCTTAACTGTTGTGATCTGCCTTGGGAAGCCTGGTGTTATAAAGGTGATAGAATATATTGAAATTAAATGGAAGTAGAATTAAACTTTCCTTTCATTGGGGCACATGGAATCACATCTTCATCTATTTTGTAGAAGTTTCTTTTAGATACACAAATGGATTATTCTGTTTTCAACATGTTTCAGGGGCAAGTGGTTTTATAAGTGAAAATACAAATAAATATTTTGTTTCATGCAGGTCTCTTTTGTTTAAACATAAATGGGCTATAAGCCCCTAATGCAGTCCATTGGTTTTCTAATATTTTGTGCTAGTCATGACTTATACTGTGCCAAAACTGAAAACTCTTATCTCTATCTGGTCGATAATAAAAGGAACACTATCCACCCTAAAAAGTTGTTTTGTGGCTGTGCATGAGGAATTGTGATATTGAATGAATAAATAAATGTATGTTTCTGTCCCTAGGAAAAACAAAAAGGAGGTGAAATCCCTCACGGAACGTGAGATATAAAACAAAAAAGTGAGGAGAATGAGTGAGGATACCAAGAAAAATGTTTATTCACATAAAAAATGACCAGTTAATCATTTAACATTAGTGGAACATAGCCACAGAGGCATGGGGTATGGTTGTGTTTTTAGTATGGTAATACTAGGGCCCATCTAAGGAACAGGTTATTTTGAGTTAGTCTTCACTGGACCAAACTTGCTTTCCTTGTGCCATCACTATCCAGCAGGATAAGCAGTGTCTTGAAAGGTGGAGGATAAAGGATTTTTTTTTTTACATTTATATCACACATTATCCCAAGCAAAGTCGGACTCAATGTGGCTTACATTTGAAAATACGGTGAGACAGAATAATAGAATTCAGTTATATCATAGGAACAAATAGCTGAATATGTCTGAAAAATGTAACAAAGTTGAGATTAGCATATATATCCAACTGGGCATTTAAAAGTTTGTCCTTTAATGATATCACAAGTTCAGAAATCATAGCCATAAGTAAAGACAGTTATTCAAAGATTATCACATGCACACACCAGAACAGGCATCCATCACATTGCAAAAATAAACAACAACTTCTACAGAGTACACCCAAAATTTAATTTTTATTTCCTTATTTCCATCTTCCAAAATTCCAGACAGCAGATGTGCAGCTCAGCAGGACCCAGAGCAGTCCAAAACAAGTAGAATCAAAAACAACACAATTTATACCTAATTGTTCAACCATCCTTAGGATTCACCTTTGGGTTTAAAAAGCAAACCATGTGTATGTAAGGTCTGGATAAACAAATTAAAACAATTAATGTTTAAAGCAAATGCCCATATATAATACGTGGTAGCAATAATGAAACAATGATGGAATATTCACATAGCAGGCAGACTGAGCCAACAGATTTATTTTCCACTGAAGATAATTAACTTTGTATGAACGTGGCAGCTAATAGTGTGCTGAACTGGACAATGTTGGCACATTTAGACTGACTCTGGACTTCTGCATGAAGGTAGCTCTGCCCTCATTATTCAATATCTGTATTTTAAATAATAGTAATAAAAATATCAAGTGCGTTTTTATTATATACATCTGCAATCCACAAAACAAAAAGGAGCAAGTTCCCACAGCCATCTTTTTCTTTTCATGTAAGAACAAGAAAAAAATAAATAAAATGTTCCCAGGTTTCAACCTAATTTTTTTTTGTACCCTGCGCTTTCCCACTCATGGCAGGCTCAATGTGGCTTAGGTACTTATTTGTACCTGGGGCAATGGAGAGTTAAGTGACTTGCCCAGAGTCACAAGGAGCTGCCTGTGCCTGCAGTGGGAATCAAACCCAGTTCCCCAGGACCAAAGTCCACCACTAGGCCACTCCTCCACTCATGTTTAATGTGGGATACAAATGTAATAAATAAATAGAAACTCTTAATGTTGAGCACCTGATTCTCATAACATGATGTCTGTTTTAGTGGCTTTTACCAGGAGAAAAAAAAATCTGTACATGAATTTAGCATGTGCTAGTGTCCCTATAACCAGCCCGTCCAAATGACACTCTGTTACGATTTACAACTAATTACTACTCTACCTATGAAAAGTTATTCCATTATTATACTTCTGTGTGCATCTGTATACTGCACAAATCAGCATGTTTGAAAATATGAGATTAAATACAAATGCTACAAACAATAAAGAGTGACAACGTGGATGTAGCAGCTCATAGATTTGCTTGCTTTGTTTTGAGAGTAGGGCGATGACAGCTGCGCTGGGAAGGGGAAACTGAGACTAGCCTAACTGGTTTCAACATTTTGATGTTACTTTTCGGTCTCCTGTCTATTAAACCTCCTTGGAGCTGCCAGAGGATGGACCATGGGAGCAGGCCAGGGAGATATGTGGCCCCAAGGAGGATGGGGAGCACTGAAAGAGACAGGGAAGAAGGTTAATATGGGGAGAGAGAGGATATAGTAAATGCTGGTCAAGGAGGGAGAAGGACACAGAGTCAATACTGGACGGAGAGGGTAGGGACATTGGAATGCAAAGAGGCAGTGCTGGAAAAAGAAGAAATGAGGACACAGGGGCACTAGTGAAAAGGGGGGGGGGATAGGGACACAGAGAGGGCACTACTGGAAAGGGGAGGAGGAGATAGGGACACAAAGGTGCACTACTGGAAAGGGGAGGAGGAGATAGGAACACAGAGGGGCACTACTGGAAAGGGAAATGGGAATATGGGAAGAATGGTGAAAAAGGGGTGAGATGGGGAGAAAGAGGTAATGCTGGAGAAAGGGGAAAGATAGGGACACAGGGCAATGTTAGCAAAAGGGAGAGATGGGGACACCAGGAGGCCAGATACTAGAAAAGTGGGAGATGAGACCAGGTAGGCTTGGGCTGAAAAGGGGGGGAGATGGGGACACAGAAAGGGCAGATGCTGTACTTGGGGGTAGGATAGGGACAAGGGACACAGAAGGGAGATGCTGGACAGGACAAATAGTAGTGCAGAGGAAAGAAGGATGGTGCACTTGGAGACAGAAGAAATGTCAGATGGGCAAGAGACCCTGTAAAGGCAGAAGAAACAGAGAACAACAGAAAAGAGACAGTAGGACCAAAGCAAATGAGAAAATAAATTGTTCAAACAACAGTAGAAAAGATATTTTATTTTGAATTTGATATTAGGAATATGACAGTATTTAAAAATGTACATACCTGTACATAGTAACATAGTAAATGACGGCAGATAAAGACCTGTATGGTTCAAATTAGCAACCCTGCAGGGGTCCGAGTGCATTTTCTTAAATCATTTTGGATGTACTGCAGCTCAGATTTTGATGGGTAGAATCAGGAACTGCAAATCCCACATGAATTTGGGATGTGAGTTCACACTAGGATTGGTTGAATAATCTCCCTTCTGGAGCTGGATCACTTGGCAGCTCTATGCACAGCTATTTGATAGTGGGGACATAAAACGAAAGATCGGTGCTAACAGATGTAGAGAAGAAAAGGAAGAAGACGAGAAGAAATGGAAAGGCCAACCTGGAAAAGAATTTGTAAGGCTGACTCATGGAACATGGAAAAAAAGACTGGGACCAGCCAAATTTCCAGGCAACAAAGGTAGAAGAAATGTATTATTATTTAATACTTTGTAAGGACTGAGATGTACCTGCTTTGTAAAAGGTACATTTTTTTCCATTTTTATTTTGCAAAGTACAGGAGAAAATGCATTTCTGTTTCTTTTTTTACCAGTAGTGCACTGTTTGTAGAGTCTGGCTTCCTTTGGCAGAGAGGAGGAGGTCTCTATTTCAATTTTTGTTGTTGTTTTGTTGTTGTTGCTCGCTATTTTGTATTAGATTAGTAGCATGGAATGTTGTCACAATTTGGGTTTCTGCCAGGTGCTTGTGACCTGGGGGGCCACTGTTGGAAACAGGATACTGGGCTAGATGGACCATTGGCCTGACACAGTATGGCTACTCTTATGTTATATAGATGAGGGTCTGTCCATGTTCTGCATGTGTGACTGAGGTGAAGGAATCTGCTAGCTTGTAGTGTCTATGTAGGAATGTGTAACAGTGCAGCTTGTTCCAGTTTCCCAATAGTAGGTATATTGGTGCTCCAGAGCCCAGTGTAATATATATGGCACTGTCTTTTCATAAGTGGGTTAGGGCTGTTATGGTGTGCTAAGTTTTGTGTTCTAGGGCAGTGTTTCCCAAGTTGGTTCTGGAGTACCCCCTTGCCAGTCAGGTTTTCAGGCTATCCACGATCAATATGCATGACATTAATTTGCATATACTGCCTCCATTACATGCAAATCTTTTTCATGCAGATTCATTGTGGATAGCCTGAAAACCTGAATGGCAAGGGGGTACTCCAGGACCACCTAGGGAAACACTTCTCTAGGTTCCACTGTAATATTTATAGCACCGTCTTTTCATACGTAGGTTAGGGTTGTTATGGTGTGGTAAGTTTTCAGTATAGGTTTTGGGTGTCTTTTTGCAGGAGTTTGTGTTATTTCACAAACCAGCTTATAATCGAAAGTGATCGTCGGCCATTTTCCGACACAAATCGGGAGATGGCCGGCGATTTCTTAAAAGTGGCGAAATCGGTATATTCGAAAGCGGCATTTTTGACAGCAACGCCGCTTTCCCGTCTCTTCACCGGCGAAAGTTCAAGGGGGCGTGTCGGTAGATTAGCGAAGGTGGGACATGGGCAGGCATGGGCGTGGCTACCAGATGGCCGGCTTTCGCCGATAATGGAAAAAAAAGCGGCGTTAAGCAGTATTTCGCCGGCTTTACTTGGTCCTTTTATTTTCACGACCAAGCCTCAAAAAGGTGCCCCAACTGACCAGATGACCACTGGAGGGAATGGGGTATGACCTCCCCATACTCCCCCAGTGGTCACCAATCCCCTTCCAAACTAAAAAAATAAAACTAAAAACCTATTTTGCCAGCCTCAAATGCCGTGCCCACCTCCATGACAGCAGAATGTGTTGTATCCTCCGACAGCCTTTCCCTGGTTGCGATGTGGCTCTCAGGTGAGTGTGACACCTTTTCTTTTAGGTGCCCTGCAGAGTCACATTAGCAATGCATTGTGGTGGGTGTAGGGTACTGGGCTCTACTCCCATGGTGCTTTTCCCCCCTGCTAACTGGGTCAGAGTGTGCCCTGTTTTGTTTCCTGTTGTAGTCCATGCGGTAGTGGCCATTTTTGTAAGCCAGTTTTAGTTCCCTTTCCTGTGTTACCCACGTTAGAGAACGTAGTTCTTACCTTGCATGGTGCTGAAAGAGGGCATTGTACACCATTGTGCCAGCTCTGACCTACTGCTAATCTTAGTACCAGGGGACTCTTTGCCAGTGGGGCACAACCTCTGATCTGCAGTTAACTGTGAGTAAACGTGGTTATTTCAAGAAAGGACTTTTTCAGAGAGATTAGTCTTCAGGTGTGAACTGGTGTGCCAAAGTTATACAGCAGCAATAAGTCCTAGAGGCTGTATGCAGGTCCCTGGAACAATTTTAGTGGGTGCAGTACATTTGTGGATAGTGGGTTTGGGGGGGGGGGTTGGGGGGCTCAGCTCCCAAAGTAAGGGAGCTATGCACGTGGGAGCTTTTCTGAAGTCCACCGCAGTAACCCCTAGGGTGGCTGGTTGGTGTCCTGGCATGTCAGGGGGGCCAGTGCACTAAAAATGCTGGCTCCTTGAATTTGGCCGGGGTTTGAGATGGCCGACATAACTTTCCATTATCGCTGAAAAACAAACCCGGCCATCTCAAACCCAGCGAACACCACGGCATTTGGCCGGGCTAAACCGTATTATCGAAAAAAAGAGATGGCCGGCCATCTTTTTCAATAATATGGTTCCGGCCAGCTGTAGCGCCGCCGCCAACATAGATCGCCAGTGACGTTCGATTATGCCCCTCAAAGTGTCTAGCCCTATTTGGAAAGTAGGCTGTGGGGCAAGGGCCACCTTTGGTGGCCTTTGTCACCCAAAATAAAAATGCTGAAGACTAGTGTTCTTCACATTCTGTAGAGTCACCACATAAACAAAAGCCCATTTGATTTAAACAAGGTGTCTAGCAGTGGAAGGAATGTGTGTGCTATTCCTGAGGTGATGGTCATGATTTGAATACTTTTACTTTCTAAATAAGAAGACAGGGGTTTTTTTTTTTGTTATATTTGTACCCCACGCTTTCCCACTCATGGCAGGCTCAATGCGGCTTACATGGGGCAATAGAGGGTTAAGTGATTTGCCCAGAGTCACAATGAGCTGCCTGTGCCTGAAGTGGGAATTGAACTCAGTTCCTCAGTTCCCCAGGACCAAAGTCCACCACTAGGCCTGCTCTGGCCAGTCCAGGGACCTCTTCTGCGTCCTGCCTCCTGATGTAACTTACTGTTTCCTTGCAGGCAGGACGCAACAGAGATAGCCTGTATTAGTCAGTGCCCGCAACAGCCCCTGAGCAACAACACAGACACTGCTCATGGGCGTAGTTTGGGGGGGGCATTGCCCCCTCTAAATGCAGGGCCGGTGCAACACTGAAGGCAGCTCTTCCTCCGTCCCGCCCTCAGCTCCCCGACTGACAGCCCTCCTCTCCGTTCCTTCCTCCCCCCCAGCACGTTTAACCTTTTATGTTCAGTGGCAGCGACAGCAGTAAACAAGAAAGCACTGCGGGCTCGCCTCCAGCTTCTTCCTTCCCTCACACAATGTCCCGCCCTCGCGGAAACAGGAAATGCATCATCGCAGAAGGCAGGACACTGTGTGAGGGAAGGGAGAAGCTGGAGACGAGCCTGCAGTGCTTTTTTCTTTACTGCCGTCGCTGCCACTGAAAATAAAAGGTTAAACGCACCGGGGGGGGGGGGAGGAACGGAGAGGAGGGCTATCGGAGAGGGCATGGAAAATCGTTGGACATGGATGGGAGGAGAGTGCAGGGGGAGAGAAGAAATTGCTGAAGGAGAGGAGGGGAGGGCAGGGGGACAGAAGAAATCACTGGACATGGAGAGGAGGGGAGGACGGAGGAGAGAAGAGATCGCTGGACATGGAGAGGAGAGGAGGGCATGGGGAGAAAAGAGATCACTGGACATGAAGAGGGAAAGGGAAATGGGACTGCCTTTCTGATGTTTTTGCAACTACATTCAAAGCGGTTTACATATATTCAGGTACTTATTTTGTACCAGGGGCAATGGAGGGTTAAGTGACTTGCCCAGAGTTACAAGAAGCTGCAGTGGGAAACGAACTCAAAGAGGAGAGGAGGGGAGGGCAGGGGGAGAGAAGAGATCGCTGAACATGGAGAGGAGAGGAGGGCAGGGGGAAAAAAGAGATCGCTGGACATGGAGAGGAGGGGAGGGCAGGGGGAGAGGAGGGGAGGGGGAGAGAAGAGATCATTGGGCATGGAGAGGAGAGGAGGGGAGGGCGGGGGAGAGAAGAGATTGCTCGACATGGAGAGGAGAGAAGGGCAGGGGAGAGAAGATCGCTGGAGGAGAGGAGGGGAGGGCAGGGGGAGAGAAGAGATCACTGGACATGGAGAGGAGGGAGGGCAGGGGGAGAGAAGAGATCGCTGGACATGGAGAGGAGAGGAGGGCAGGGGGAGAAAAGAGATTGCTGGACATGGAGAGGAGGGGAGGGCAGGGTGAGAGAAGAGATCGCTGGATGAGTAGAGGAGGGGAGGGCAGGGTGAGAGAAGAGATCGCTGGACATGGAGAGGAGGGCAGGGGAGAGAGGAGAATTGTTGGACATGGATGGATGGAGGGGAGGGCAGGAGAGAATGGAGAGTTGCTGGACATAGATGGATGGAGGGGAGGGGAGAGAGGAGAATTGCTGGACATGGATGGATGGAGGGGTTAGGGGAGAGAGGAAATTTGCTGGATATGGATGGATTGAGCAGAGGGCAGGGGAGAATGGAAAGTTGCTGAACATGGATGGATGGAGGGCAGGGGAGAGGAGAATTGCTGGATATGGATGGATGAATGGGCGCAGGGGAGAGAGGAATACTGCTGGATATGGGTGGATGGAGGAAAGGGCAGTGGAGAATGGACAGCTGCTAGATATGGATGGATGGAGGGGGCAGGGGAGAGAGGAGAATTGCTGGACATGGATGGATGGATGAATGAATGGGGGCGGGGAGAGAGGAAATTTGCTGGATATGGGTGGATGGAGGAGAGGGCAGGGGAGAAAGGAGATTTGCTAGAAATGTATGGATGGAGGGGAGGGCTGGGGAGAGGAGAATTGCTGGACATGGATGGATGAATGGGGGCAGGGGAAAGAGGAATTTTGCTGGATATGGGTGGGTGGAGGAGAGGGCAGGGGAAAATGGAGAGTTGCTGGACATGGATGGATGGAGGGGGCAGGTAAAGAGAGAAAATTTGCTGGATATGGATGGATGGGGGAGAGGGTAGGGAAGAATGGAGAGTTGCTGGGCATGGATGGATGGAGGAGAGGGCAGGGGAGAGGAGAATTGCTGGACATGGATGAATTGGGGCAGGGGAGAGAGGAATTTTGCTGGATATGGGTGGATGGAGGAAAGGGCAGGGGAGAGAGAAGAACTGCTGGACATGGATGGAGTGATGAATGGAGGGGGGCAGGAGAAAGGAAATTTACTGGATATGGGTGGATGGAGGAGAGGGCAGGGGAGAATGGAGAGTTGCTGAACATGGATGGATGGAGGGGAGGGAAGTCAGAAAGGAGATGCACATGGATGGAGGGGAGGGAAGAGAGGAGAAATGCTGGACATGGATGGAGTGGAGGGCAGTTAAGAGAGGAGAAATGTTGGACAAGGATGGAGGGAGGGAAGGAAAGACAAAGGAAGGAGATGCACACGGATGGAGGGGAAGGGAGAGAGGAGAAATGCTGGACATGGATAGAGGGAAGGGAAAACAGAGAAAGTAGATGCACATGGATGGATGGAGGGGAGGGGAGTGAGGAGAAATGTTGGATATGGATGGAGGGAAAACTGGTGAATTTAAGGGTGGATCAAAACACTTTGAGGGCAGATACTGAAACTCGAGGAAGGATAGGGACAGGGCTACAGATGGTAGACAGGACACATAAGGACATGGTGGATGGTGTACATACATGGTGAGTGAAAAAATATCAAATGGAAAGAAGACACTGGGACCAAAGCGAATAGAAAAACTAAATGCTCAGACAACAAAGGTAGAAAAAAGTATTTTATTCCGAATGTATTAATTGGAATATGTCAGGTTTTGGAAATTTGCATCTGTGATATTTTGCATGTAAGTTTCAATTTTTCTAGTGCTGCATGCCGAGTCTAACTTCTTGAGGTAACTTTCTAGTTCAGTATTTTGCCTTCATATTTTTTTTATTTCTAGTTCCTTGTGTCATATCTGTTGTCATGTGTTTTTCATGTGTGACCAAGGTGCAGTATTCTGCTAGTGTGTAGTATTTGCAGCCCTTTTTGTTTTTTTTCTTATTAGGTAGTGTACCTGTGTTTTAGAGCCTGGTGTAATTACAGTGCTGCCTTTCCACACATAAGGTTGTAGCTCGTCCTGTCCTTGGAATTAGTGCTGTTATGGTTTGGTAAGATTATAAGTAGGTTTTTTCCACAAGTTTGTGTATAGTGTTTTGCAGTGGACAAATTGTGTGTTGGCCTTACTGAGGTGGCCCCAAAACATCAGAAAGGGTGTAGAGCCTAAATCATGACACACTACCTCTTGAAGGATCTACATATAGAGCTTATGCATTTCTAAGGTCTACACTGGCATGGTATGGGAAAGGGGGTGGGGAAATACTACTGGAGAGGAAGAGGGAGTGCTGGGTAAGGAGGAAAGAGCTGGCTCTTTTGGGAATAACCATAATGTATATGTATGAGATATCTCATACATATTCATTATGGTTATTCCCAAAAAAGCCAGTTATTTCTCCCTTCCTCAATATTAGCATATATATATATATATATGCAAATGATTGCTACTATACCCCCCCCCCCAAAAAAAAAATGAAACAGTCAAACTATGCCCATGACACTGCTGTCTACTTGATACCAACTGGCGCCTATTTTATAAAAGTCTGATCCCCCTGAGATCAAAACCTGGCTATGCCTATGGCGCAGAAGAGTCGGCATCTGAGGCTAGAGCACCTGCTGGCTTCCTCATAGCTCAGGCAGCACTGGTGGGGGCTCCAGCGGCAAATCTCTTCAGCGGGCGGGCGGGGCTTGAGCATCCGACCAGCAAAAGAATGATGCAGCAGCGGCGGGGAGAGGGGGAGAGAACATGCTTGCCCCCTCAAAAATTATATGCCCCTGGTCATAGGCGTAGACTGGGGGGGGCGAGGGGGGGCAATGCCCCCCCAAACGACGATGAGGCGCCGCCGCGCCATTAGTTTAAAAAAAAAAAAAAACCACATGCACGCACGTGCTCCTCTCCGTCCGCTTGGCTTCCCTGCTCTCTGTCTGCGTCCCGCCTTCCTCTGACGTCAGAGGAAGGCGGGACGCAGACAGAGAGGGCAGGGAAGCCAAGCGGAAGTAGCGGACGGAGAGGAGCGTGTCCGTCTACCCCTCTCTCTTCCTCCCTCCCTCCCTCCCTCCCTCCCTCCGCCGCAGGCAGCAGTCTTTTCCAGCGTTCCTGGCAGCGGTAGCGTTGTACACGCTGCCTTCGGTCTGCCCTGAAGCCTTCTCTTCAAGTTCCTGTTCCCGCATAGGTGGGAACAGGAACTTGAAGAGAAGACTTCCGGGGCAGACCGAAGGCAGCGTGTACATCGCTACCGCTGCCAGGAACGCTGAAAAAGCTGAAGACTGTTGCCTGCACCGGAGGGAGGGAGGGAGGAAGAGAGGGGGTAAACGGAGTCACCATCTTGGACCTCGCGGGGGGGGGGGGGAGCAGAGGGAAGATGGATGGGACTGGGAGGGGTGGGGAGCAGAGGGAAGGAGCAACAGATGGATGGGACTGGGAGGGGTGGGAAGCAGAGGGAAGGAGCAGGAGATGAATGGGACTGGGAGGGGTGGGGAGCAGAGGGAAGGAGCAGGAGATGAATGGGACTGGGAGGGGTGGGAAGCAGAGGGAAGGAGCAGGAGATGGATGGGACTGGGAGGGGTGGGAAGCAGAGGGAAGGAGCAGGAGATGCATGGGACTGGGAGGGGTGGGAAGCAGAGGGAAGGAGCAACAGATGGATGGGACTGGGAGGGATGGGACTGGGAGGGGTGGGAAGCAGAGGGAAGGAGCAGGAGATGGATGGGACTGGGAGGGGTGGGAAGCAGAGGGAAGGAGTAACAGATGGATGGGACTGGGAGGGGTAGGAAGCAGAGGGAAGGAGCAGGAGATGGATGGGACTGGGAGGGGTGGGAAGCAGAGGGAAGGAGCAGGAGATGGATGGGACTGCGAGGGGTGGGGAGCAGAAGGAAGGAGCAAGAGATGGATGGGACTGCGAGGGGTGGGAAGCAGAGGGAAGGAGCAGGAGATGAATGGGACTGGGAGGGGTGGGGAGCAGAGGGAAGGAGCAGGAGATGAATGGGACTGGGAGGGGTGGGAAGCAGAGGGAAGGAGCAGGAGATGGATGGGACTGGGAGGGGTGGGAAGCAGAGGGAAGGAGCAGGAGATGAATGGGACTGGGAGGGGTGGGAAGCAGAGGGAAGGAGCAACAGATGGATGGGACTGGGAGGGATGGGACTGGGAGAGGTGGGAAGCAGAGGGAAGGAGCAGGAGATGGATGGGACTGGGAGGGGTGGGAAGCAGAGGGAAGGAGTAACAGATGGATGGGACTGGGAGGGGTGGGAAGCAGAGGGAAGGAGCAGGAGATGGATGGGACTGGGAGGGGTGGGAAGCAGAGGGAAGGAGCAGGAGATGGATGGGACTGCGAGGGGTGGGGAGCAGAAGGAAGGAGCAAGAGATGGATGGGACTGCGAGGGGTGGGGAGCAGAGGGAAGCCTACTGGAAAGAAGACACTGAATAAAACAGAAGACACTGGGACCAAAGCGAATAGAAAAACTAAATGATCAGACAACAAAGGTAGATAAAAGTATTTTATTCATAATTTATTAATTGAAATGTGTCAGCTTTTTGAAATGTGATCTGTGATATTTTGCCTGTAAATTCAATTCCTTCCTCCACATTAGCATATTCATTTGCATATGTATATATGCAAATGATATGCTAATATGCTCCGCCCATTCTTTGCCCCCCCAAATGAAACAGTCAAACTACGCCTATGCCCCTGGTGCTGTTCCTTTCTATTGAAGTGACTCAAGGTTTCAGTTGCAGCTGTCAAACCAGCAGCAAGTCTAAATCTAGGAATTAATTTTAGAAAATTTGACTGCTGGCCCGGTGACTCATGAGCTAAGTGCATTTGATCTTCCGATCCCTCACTATGCTTACAGTAATTATTTTAGGATAACATGTACCTCACTGAACCAGTATGCATTTAGTTCTAATATAACCTAGACCTTGCAGAAAATTCTTCATGGGGGGAGAGGGGCATAACAAAAAAATAAGGATGCACAAAAACAAAATCATACAATTAACCATCAAAATTTAGGGATGAAGAGACAAATTCCCCTCTTACCCATCACCCTTCGCTCCTCTGCAGGCACCCATGCTAGATCTCTCTTCAGCAACTGTTAAATATCTGTTCCTTGCGATAATATGAAACAGTTGACTTTTAGAGCTAACCCTTCCTTCCCCTCTTCCCCAGCCCCACCTGCATTTTTATATATTATTATCATGGGATATGTTTAGTCTCTGTCACAGAATAGTTATGTTTTTTTCTACAATAACCCAAAAGATCCTTTTGACAGTGATAATCCCTTAGCAGCAGAGGCTGTTGTTCAATCCATCATTAACATCAACAAAATACAAGTGCAAGCTTCTCTGGTTCCTTAGTAGATCAATAATCCTGTTCAGGCACTTGAGACTTGCTTCTTCCTCCACAATTTATCTTTCTATTTAAAGAAGGCAAATTCTGTCACAGAGAAGTTGCGTATCTTATCCCCGGTAGTTTCTATGCCAGTGCTTACATAACATGGCCCATATTTATCTTCAAAATAGCAATACAATCTTCATCGTCATCTACTCTCTCTCGTTATCTGTAGTCTCTGACTAGGGTAAAAATTTGGTACAGTTGTGTGAAACTTTTATGACTTTTTCAAAGTCTCCACCACGTACATCAAAAGCCTCTCAGAAATCAGTTCCTTCTACGTGGGTTGCTTCATAAATGAGATCAGCTTGAGCTATGTCGCCCATATAAGGTTCTAACTCTGTAAACTGCTTAGAGTTTTGTTAGATTTTCAGGTTTATCAAATAAAGATGAACTATGAATGCCAAAGTCTTCTCATGTATTACATGAGGTGTCCCAAACATTCATTATTCATCTGTCTTTCATCCTAAATACAACGGGGGAAAAAAAACTTTCATTTAGAATTTTTTTAGACATTTTTCTTAATAGAACATTTTTTTTAAAGGGGACCATCAGATATGGTAGCAACTCACACCATAGGGAACAAACAGTTCTTTTCTCAGTCTGGTCAAAGAAAATGGTTGTGGTGCAGAATCTTCATTAGATCACCCTTCAAAGTCCTTTTTTTCCAAACAATATATCTCATGCTGCTTTAATCTTAAAACTTTTAATCTTATTTTTAGCAAAAAATATATTCTCTATTGCAGTTTACTATATCTCTTAATGTGCAGAGTAACTAGCACTTATCTTCAAACATGGCAGCAATTTCAATTCACAGGAGAACCTCCGCCGACATGGCCAGGTTTCGCAAAACTTCCTCAGGGAAGAGGCTCTCGTTGCATCGCATGCTCACTCCTGTTTATAGAGAAAAAAATGGCCAGCCTAGGTCACAAGTATCTGGCAGGGTCCAAAAAAAGTGGTAAGATTCTATGCTACTCAGTGGCGTAGGAAGGGGGGGGACGGAAGGGGCGGTCCGCCCCGGATGCACGCGCTCGGGGGGGGGGGCCGGCCCCGCTGGTTCCCTGCTCTCTCTGCCCCGGAACAGGTTACTTCCTGTTCCGGGGCAGAGAGAGCAGGGAACCAGCGGGGCCGACGCAGCTCCGAGTGACGTGCACTCGGGGCGGATCGGCCCTCCCGCAGGTAAGAATGTGCTCCGGGGGGGTGCGCAGCGGCGACCCGCCCCGGGTGCCATTAGCCCTCGCTACGGCACTGATGCTACTTAATCCCAAGGATAAGCAGCGGCTTTCTCCAGGTCTACTTTGGTGGGGCTAAATACAGAGATAACAGGGGACTCTGCAGGTCAGTTTTTGATATAATGCCAAAACTGTGTATGACATCTCAATGCCTTATTTGACTGCTAAGCCTGGCCAGTTAAGTTCCGAATATCAGGACTTAACTGCTCACGCACCCAACATTACCAGCTTTATTTTTGGTGCTAACCAGGCATTTTCAGCAGTGATAACCAGTCAAATGCCTCTGAAAATGACTGATTATCTGCTGAGTTGCAAGTTAACCGGTTGGCAGCCATTCCTGGTCGGTTAGCTTGCGCTGAATATTGGGACCCTTGTGTCTCCTACAGTAAGTGGCCATACAGATAGCAAGGCATTACAAAGTACACTGTTCAGTCACTAAGGGGCTGATATTCAGACTGCAGAAGTTAGCCCGGCTAACTCCTGCAGTCAGTGCTAAACCCAGATATTCAATGCTGGGCCATTTCTAGTGACCGGCATTGAATATCTGATTTATTTTGGCTGGTTTTAACATAACCGGTTAAGTCGATATTCAGCTTAAACAGTTATGTTCAAACTGGCTAAAAATATCCCATGTATTCACGTGGCCAAATATAGCCACTAAAGTGGGGCTGAAAACTGGCAGATAGCCGGTTATATCGCTCGCTGCTAACTGGCAATATTCAACGAGAGATAGCTGGCTATCCTCCACTGGTGCCGATCCTGGCTGGTTAAATGCTTTTGAATTTTGAGGGGTAGGTATCAGCATACATAGTAACAACCATTAAGAACAGTATATGGTTCAGAGACTAGAGTTCACAGTAGAATCTAACAAGAAAATTACATACCTATCAAAATCACTAAAGGCAACTCAGCAGGAACAGAGGGGGGAAAGCATGCATAGCACACTTCATGGAATTATTTCCAACACTTCTGCATATGTGTATATGCCTGTGTGTCATTGGCATAGCCAGACCTTCAATTTTGGAGGGGGCCTGAGCCAATGTTTTCTCTAAGGTGGCCTGATGTGTACAAATTTTTCGTGCAAGCAACACGTTTTAAAAAACAACAATTTTTGAGCACCAGTATTAGCAATGCATTTCTGTATATAGCACAAAAAAAAACATTTTTGTAAGCAACCATGTAAATCTGTGAGCGACGTTCCTAAACTATATGAACAATCGCTCATGCGCTCCTTTTAGCGGGAACATTGGCCTGAGCTCAAAGTGGGTGGGCACAATGTTTTGTCCCACCCGTGCTCTCTATGCCCCTCTTCTCCAGCTCAAACTTTAAATATCTGAGATGGTGGGGATCCCCAAGCTCCACCAGCTCAAGAAGTCCTCCTCCAGTGGCCAATGGGTGGAAGTACTCAGGCAGTCATTTTTTAAACTGGCCAAGCACTTATGACATTAGTGCATGGCCATTAATACAAAAAACATAAAATCAGTCATTTTACAGGTGTGGTAAAAATGGTCTTAGCACACTGGAAGACTTGCGTAAGGGCATGCTAAGCCACTTTTGGCCACAGCTTAATAAAAGGACCCCTTAGATTCTTGCAAGTGTAGTCTTAGCTCAACTGCATGACCATTTGGAACATAAAATAAATAAAATAATGGTATAATAAGATCCTTTTCAACCTGGGTTAGTGAGGGGATACTTGGAAACTGCATCGACATTTTTGGCAGAGTAGAATTAAGAGGCTGATTTGCTGATGTTTCTTAATCTTAGAGGTGAATCATTCAATTTTGTTGTAGCATGTAAAGCAAATAGTTATACAGAGTACTGCCTTTATGTAGATTCAAGGTTTATTAGGGATTTACTATCCTGCTCCTCATAAAAATGCCTGAGCGGCTTACAATCTAATAAATATACAGAAGGGAGAGGAAGGACAAGACAGGATTAAGAGGGGGATGAACTACAATATAAACAGGAAAGAAAGAAGAAGAGGGGAGAAGAGAGGGTTTGTTTGACCTGTCTGGCTGTTCTAGTCCACCTGCTGTACAAATCAAACCAAATTTGATCTAAGGATATGCATCCAAAAAAAAAGAAAAGATTTTAATTATGATTTGAACTGTGAAAGAGATGTATGGGAATGGAGAGATTGTGGCAATTTGTTCCAATGCTCTGGGCCTTGCACTGAAATAAATACTCCTCCTGGTGTGCTCATAGTTGATGTCTCGAAATGAAGGTACCACTAGCTTATTTTGGAAGGACAAAGGGTTTGAGCAAATGAGAGAGGTATAAAGGCTCACCTGAAAGACGGATGTTAAAAACTAGCAATAGAATCTTGTAAATTACGTGGTGAATTAGTGGGAGACTGTCCACCTTATAATCGAAAGAGAAAAACGCCTAGATTTCGACCCAAATCGGGAGATAGATGTTTATCTCACAAAAACGAATAAATCGGTACAATCGAAAGCCGATTATGGACGTTTTCAACTGCACTCCGTCGCGGATGCGGACAAAGTTGATGGGGGCGTGTCAGAGGTGTGGCAAAGGTGGAACTGGGGCGTGGTTATCGGCCGAGGAGAGATGTACGCGTTAGGGCGATAATCGAAAAAATAAAGGCTTTGTTAGCGAACATTTAGGACACTTTTGTTGGACCCTTTTTTCACATGAACAGGTCCCAAAAAAGTGCTCTAAATGACCAGATGACCATCGGAGGGAATCGGGGATGTCCTCCCCTGACTCCCCCAGTGGTCACTAACCCCCTCCCACCACAAAAAAATGATGTTTCACAACTTTTTATTTTCACCATCAAATGTCATACCCACCTCCCTGGCAGCAGTATGCAGGTCCCTGGAGCAGTTGTTAGGGGGTGCAGTGGACTTCAGGCAGGTGGACCCAGGCCCATCCCCCCCTACCTGTTACAATTGTGCTGCTTAATGCTTATTAGTCGTCCAACCCCCCCAAACCCACTGTACCCACATGTAGGTGCCCCCCTTCACCCCTTAGGGCTATAATAATGGTGTAGACTTGTGGGCAGTGGGTTTTGAGGGGGATTTGGGGGGCTCAACACACAAGGGAAGGGTGCTATGCACCTGGGAGCTCTTTTACCTTTTTTTTTGTTTTTGTAAAAGTGCCCCCTAGGGTGCCCGGTTGGTGTCCTGGCATGTGAGGGGGACCAGTGCACTACGAATCCTGGCCCCTCCCACGAACAAATGCCTTGGATTTATTCGTTTTTGAGCTGGGCGCTTTCATTTTCCATTATCGCTGAAAAACAAAAATACCCAGCTCACAAATTGTCATATAAAACATGGACGTCTATTTTGTGCGAAAATACGGTTCGGTCCGCCCCTTCACGGACCCGTTCTTGGAGATAAACGCCCATGGAGATAGACGTTTTCGTTCGATTATGCCCCTCCACTTGCTTCTTTGAGAAGGGGAGTGACATGATCATATTTCTCTTTCCCGGTGATCAATTTAATAGCGGTGTTCTGAACTATCTGCATACATTGAATGTCAGTGGTTTTCAAGCCTTTATAAAGTGAATTGCAATAATTGAGTTTGCTGATGATAAAAGAATGAATAAAGATATTCATAACAGATGAATCAAGGAAAGACTGGATAGAACAAATGTGTCAAAGTCTATAAAAGCTGCTCTTGATGACTGCAGAGACTTGTTGCTGAAAAGTTAGTGAATTGTCCAAAATGACTCCTAAATGTAATACAGTACCTACTTGCTATATTATTATCATGCTTTATCATGTTACCCAAGATTCTTCTGTAACACTAATAGTCTAATTTCTAACGTATTTCCACCATTCATGATATATTGTAAGCCACTATCATGTTACCCAAGACCCTTCTGTAACACTAAATGTCTATTTTCTAATGTATTACCACCATTCATGATGTATTGTAAGCCACATTGAGCCTGCAAAGAGGTGGGAAAATGTGGGATACAAATGCAATAAATAAATAAATAAATAAAACTCTTTGTGTATTGCTGTTGAGCTATAACAGTAGAACCAAGGAGAGTAGGCCTAGAAAGAACAGTTTGATTCACTTATAAAAGATCAAATGCAGGTGTTATTGGGGCCTTTTTATTCTACAGAAAATCAACTAGTCAGTGGAGTCCTGCAGGGTTAGCTACTTTCTCCTACATTATTTAATCTTTATGGAGTCCTTTTACTAAACTATGGTAAAAATAGGCCTTAGTGTGCCCTTATACGGGTCTTTTCTGCATGCTAAAGTCATTTTTACCATGGCTGTAAAAACCCTGATTTTCTATTTTTTGCATTAACGGTCATGCACTAATGTTGTTATTAGTGTGCAGGGAAGAAATCCGCCAGAGGGCGGAGAACTCTAGACACCCCACGGACAACAACAAGAAATTAAAAAAGTGGGAAGACGACCAAGGATTCCAAAGACTGAAAAGATTTATAATAATATAGATGTTTATTGAGGTATAAAGACTCGACACAACGTCGTGTTTTGGCCGTTAGGCCTGCATCAGGAGTCTATAATCAAAATTTGAATAGATCAATTATAAAAACACAATATAAAAATAGACAACATATATATATATATTCAAATATTTAAAATACGTTTTGAAAAAAATTGATTATTCTGCATATATATGTAATTATATATAAAAAACAATAAATGACAAAATAAGACTGTGAAATAAATACATTTAAAAATAGATAAATAAATACATATAAAGTTGAATTTATACAGATGATTAAATTTCTTAAAAAATATATAATAAAACATCTAAATTCATCAAAAATGAAATAAACCCTTGCATATATTAAAAATATAAAGACAAAAATGGTGTGCTTGTATAAATAAATTCTCATGTCTACACAAAGTAAGAAAACATTGTGAAATGGATGCATTAAATATGGATAACCAAATGCATTCAAAGGTGAAATTATACACATATAAAATGAAATGAAACCTCTCATGTATTAAAAAGGGGTAATAAATAAATAAATATATAAAACCATAAAATGGTGTGCTTATATAAATATAATTGAGAGTATGTGAAAGAATTCTCATGTCTAGACACATAAAAGATTACAGCACGTATATGTATGTGTATGAAGAAAAAATTATTAAAAATTAAACAAAAGAGATCAATGAATGGCAGATTCAGAAAATTAAACGAAAGAATGTAATAAATGACAGACTCAAACAATTGGTAATGCATGAAACAGAAAAGTCCAAAAATAGGGACATATGATTATGAGTGTGGTAGCACTAACCTTAATGCCAAATGCCTTTGAGAACTGTTTGATGAAGGCAAATCCTCAGCAAAAGGAGGTCTAGTTAAAAAGGTGAAAAAATAGAAATAAAAATGAATCAAGCAGCAAAATGAGTGAACATGAACTCTAGCTATATTCTGATGGTAAGCAAATTTGATAAATAAATGGTAAAAGATAGACCTTGCTGCCAGTGAATATAATATATGTATATCTCTCATCATCAAAAAGACTTAAAAATGGTGGTAATCTGGAACCCTGGTTGGAAAAATGTATTGAAAAAAAAACAAACCATAGACCAGAGGACCCAAATAAAATGTTAAAAAACATGCAAAAAATATGTACATACATGAAATGAACAAATAGCTAAAAGACTGAACTTGCTGGACACAAGATCAATCTGTGCAGAAAAGATACACCAACTATGTTTTAAACTGGCACAGTACAGGGTTAAGAGTAAGGATATAAGCTGAAAGCGAGAAAAAAGCCGAAGTGGTTGGCACAGTACAGAGTTAAGAGAGAGAATATAAGCTGAAAGCAAGAGAAAACCTTTAGAAAAAAGCCTTTAGAAAAAAACTGAAGTGATTTTTGCAGAAATTGACCTAAATACGTGAAAGCAGCTATGAATGTGTAACCCATATGAAATGGTACAGAAGGAGCTTTAACATTTACCTTTAGAAAGACCGTTGTGAAGGTGAGCGTGTACAGCCATTTTTTACAATTATCATGTGAGCACTTACCACCATCCATTTTGTAGGTGATAAGGGCTCCTGTGTTATTTGTACACTAGCTAGTTAGAGTGCAGTAATGTAGATGTGCTAACTGGTTAGTGCAGGAACACCCACTCTCCACCCTGTGCCCCCCTCAAAAAAATTAGAAAAATTATTTAGTGTGCAGAGTACAAAGATTTCAAAGTTACCATGGGACACCTGAGTGCATCCCATGGTACTCCATTTTTTTGCTGCATTAGGGGCACATTAGCACCTAACACAGCTTAGTAAAAGGGCCCCTATAATTAGACCAGGGGTTCTCAACCCAGTCCTCAGGCCACATCAAACCAGTCAGGTTTTGAAGACCTCCACAATGAATTTGCTTGAGATAAATGTGTATACATTGGAGGCAGTACATGAAAATTTATCTCATCCATATTAATTATGGATATCCAGGCTGGGTGTGCCCCGAGGACTGAGTCGAGAACCACTGAATTAAGATATGCAGTTGGACTCACAAGTTTTATACTGATATAAACTGAGCTTCCTTTAGGAAAGGATCAAATGGAAGCACTGGATAGAGTTTATGTACAACGGCAATAAATCAGTGGGTGAGAATGAATTTTTGAAATTCAGTACTAAAAAGACCAAGATGCTAAGGGTAGAGAAGTGTTACATATTCAAAAGGTTGGATGAATTTATAGATTGAATTAGTGTGCAGGTTATGGGCCATGTAAACTCTAGGGGCCCTGTTTACTAAGCCATGTTATAGGCACGTTAGCGTTTTGAACGTGCGTTAACTATATACATGCCTACAATATCCCTATAGGCGCCTACACGGTAAACAGGGCCCTAGGTGTTTTAGTGGACAATGGTTGTATGATGGTCCTCCAGATTAGGTCTGCCATAAAAGCTTGTCCCACACCAAGGGACATACACTAGACCTCTTATCACACAATCTGTCCTCAAATCATAATGTCACGACTGTGACTTTATTCCATGCCTACACTCACCTTGCCTCCGGGTGACTGGGTCCTGTGGTTGCTGTGAACTGTTTTTTCCTGTTTCCCAGATGTCTTCCAGGTTCCATTCCGGTCCTGATGTTTCAGCTTTCCAGTCTTGCCCCGGTGGTTCTGCTGTCAAGCCTCACCGGTGACATCACCTGTAATTGCCTTATTAAGCACCTGGGAACTTTCAGGCTTTGCCTTTGCAACAGAGGTCTTCAGATGTGCTTTTGTCTGAGAGTGTTTGTTGCTGCTCTAGCTCTGCTAGTATCTACTTTGTGTGTCCTTAGCTTTAGTTTCTTCGGTTTGTTTTTGCCTTGTGTGTCTTTAACTTTAGTTCCTTGCTGCTGTATCTGCTCTGCCTAGCTTCAGTTCCTTACTGTTTGTTGCTGTTTTGCTCATTGTCAGTTCTAGTTTCCCTCCTGCTGTTTCAGCCCTGTGTGTCTTTAACTTTAGTTCCCTGCTGCTGTATCTGCTCTGCCTAGCTCCAGTTCCTTATTGTGTCCCTGATCTGTCTGTCTTCTGCTATAGTTCCCTGCCTGCTTGTTCCACCCTGGTTGTCCTTAGCTTTAGCCCTTCCCCGTCCGTCTTGCCTGAGTACTTCAATCTGGTTCCAGTCCAGCCAAGCCAAGTCCGCTCCAGCTTGTGGTTCCAGTCCAGCCAAGCCAAGTCCGCTCCAGCTTGTGGTTCCTGTCCAGCCAAGCCAAGTCCGCTCCAGCTTGTGGTTCCAGTCCAGCCTGTTGGTGTTTGTCCGCGCTTCCCTGTTGGGTGGTCTTCCTGCTGTTGCTGGTCTCTGGCAGCAGCCCAAGGGCTCACTACTCCAGATTGCTTGCAGCGACGTGACACATAACATATCATTAACATATCAAATGGTCAGAAGCACCTTGGACCGATCATTACAAACTGAACCTATCCCTAAATTGGTGAAACAAGGGCTCAAATCGTATACCAGAACAAACAACGTACACTACGAGAGGGCAAATAGATCCACAAATATTCTGGCAAAAGATAAAGAATATAAAAAAGACAAAACTCGATACCATGGTTCAATGATGAATTAAAAAAACTCAAAACACAATCCAGAAAACTTGAACGAGCATGGAAAAAAAACAAAAAACGAACATACACTCAATGCATGGAAACAAATACACAGAAAATACAAATATGCAATTAGACAAACCGAAAGGTCCTACTACAAGACTAAACTAGGACCGGATAACAAAGATCTTAAGAAACTATTTCAACTTGTAAATAAATTACTAGACACCACCCCTGTCACTACATCCAACACAGACATCCCATCCGCAGACAAACTGGCTACCTACTTCAAGGACAAAATAACAAAATTACACAGCACTCTTCCTCATCACAACACTGACATCGAAAACTTCTTCGATGACCTAGACCTAATCCAGGGCGAATACCCAGCTGAACGTATCTGGTCTACATTCAAGCTATTCACCATTGAATCAATTACACAAGCGACTCATAGATTCGCCAACACCCACTGCAAACTGGACATATACCCCAGTCATTTACTTATATCTGCCCCCAGCCAATTAATAGAAGACCTCACATTCCACCTAAACTTCACGTTACAACAAGGTTTCTTCCCCGGGGAATATGGTAACATCCTACTTACCCCAATACCAAAAGACACTAAGAAAAAACAAATAATCTCATCAACTACCGCCCAGTTGCGTCCATCCCTCTAGTAGTAAAATTGATGGAGAGCTTGGTGATAAACAGCTTACGGAACACCTGGACAAGCACTCAATACTACATGACTCACAATCAGGATTCCGCTCTCACCATAGTACCGAAACTGTCCTAGTCACTCTCCTAGCCAAATTCAAACAGGAAATAGCCATAGGTAAATGCATACTTCTGCTCCAATTCGACATGTCGAGCGCATTTGACATGGTAAACCATAATATACTAATAAGACTCCTTGACCACTTCAGGATTGTTGGTAATGTACTCAATTGGATCAAGGGCTTTCTAACCTACTACTACTACTACTTAGCATTTCTATAGCGCTGCAAGGGTTACGCAGCGCTGTACAAGTTTAACATGGGGAAGGACCGTCCCTGCTCAAAAGAGCTTACAATCTAAAGGTTACAAACTATGTAGTCAGTGTAGGTATCATGAGTGGGGAAGGTGGTTATGCGCCAAAAGCAAGGGAGAAGAGATGGGCTTTGAGTAAGGACTTGAAGATGGGCAGGGAGGGCGCATGACGTATGGGCTCGGGAAGGCTGTTCCAGGCATATGGTGACCCATTACAGCAATAAAAATATTCAAACAATACAAAGTCTGGCATAGTATGCTACATTACAATGCCAACACAATTATACAATACACTTACCACAATTTCAGTTCTAAAGTGGTTTACAATATCAACATTATAACAATTTAAAATATAATATATAATAGAAAGTAATTTTTTTAAACAAAGTGGGAGGGGTGAGCAGCTAAGATGGCAAGTGTGTCTCTGATGTTGAGAACGGAGGTCAAGTGTTTTCTGCTTGAGGATCATACCAAGTAAAATCAAATTCAAACATAACACCACCGTGGAAAGCAGCCTGTGGAGTACCTCAAGGATCACCATTATCACCAATACTATTCAACATGATGATGATCCCACTGGCAAAGTCCTTATCCAACCGAGGCCTTAACCCATTCATCTAAGCAGATGATGTTACAATCTACATTCCCTTCAGACATGCCTTGACTGAAATAACCAATGAAATCAATGATGGCCTGAACATCATGGACTCTTGGGCAAACTCATACCAACTGAAACTGAACACTGAAAAAACACACTGCCTTATCCTCTCATCTCAACATAACAACCACAAAACCGCAACCATAAACACCCCAGGACACACACTTCCTATTTCAGACAGCCTAAAGATACTCGGAGTCACAATCGACCGCAACCTCACTCTCAAGAGCGAAGTAAAAACCGTAATAAAGAAAATGTTCTACTCAATGTGGAAACTTAAACGAATAAAACCTTTCTTCCAGAGGGATACCTTTTGTAAACTAATACAATCAATGGTCCTAAGCCATGCAGATTACTGCAACAGAATCTATGCGGGATGTAAAGAACAACTCACAAAATAACTCCAGACTGCCCAAAACACAGCAGCCAGACTGATATATGGTAAAACACGATTCGAAAGCGCTAAACCCCTTTCAGAAAAGCTGCACTGGCTCCCAATCAAAGAACGGACCATCTTCAAAATCTGCACTTTGGTTCACAAAATCATCCACGGTGTAGTCCCAGGATATATGACAGACCTCATAGATCTACCAACCAGAAACAGACTCGGATCAGCACGATCATACCTAAACCTACATTACTCAAACTGTAAAGGGCTAAAATACAAAACAACCTATGCATCTAGCTTCTCCTACATATGCACCCAACTTTGGAATGGACTCCCATATGCCAGGGGCGTAGCTAAACTGCAGATTTTGGGTGGGCCTAGACAACAAGTGGGTGGGCACCAAGTGTTCAACCCCCTCCCCCACCAACTTAAAAATATATCTGGCGGAAAAACACTGCTCTCCACCTTGGCAGCCTGCAGCAGGCATGTGCCGAAAACTGAGCATGTGCAGGTGCCAGCTTAGGAAGCTCAGACTGCTGAAGTGGAGAGCAATGTTTTCAGCACCATCAGGGGGAGGTCTTCAACTGGCAGAGCTTGGGATCCCCACCAGCTACCACTAAATGAGTGCTGCTGTTAGGTGGATATGAGTCCTAAGTGGGTGGGCCCTGGCCCTCCCAGGCCCACCTGTGGCTACGCCACTGCCATATGCAATGAAAACAATACATGACCACCTAAACTTCAGGAAATCATTAAAAACCCACCTCTTCAAAAAAGCTTATCCCACTGACCCAACATAAATCTTCATAACCAGCAACACAACATAATCAACGATCATACTGGGCAATTTACTTTCCTCTTTCCCCCCGACCCCATGACGCCTGATTCACCTCTACCTCATTAGACCACAACACAATCTTATATTTGTTATCAACCGAAATGGCAAACGCCGTTACAATACTTTGTAAGCCACATTGAGCCTGCAAATAGGTGGGAAAATGTGGGGTATAAATGTAACAAATAAATAAATAAAATAAATTTTACATTTATAGGCATTAGCAGAATATTTCATTTGTGTAGCAAATGCAGTAGTGACTGGTAGATTAGACTACTGTAATGCTTTGTTGCATGGTCTGCAAAAGAAGTGTTTCCATAGTCTTCAGATGGTCCAAAATGCAGCAGCAAGAATAGCAATGGAATATTGACATCCAGCAGAGACCACCCTGTGCTGGTTAACTATTGAACAAGAAATATCCTTTAAAGTTTTGTGCTTGATCTTTAAAAAATTGCATCCAGAGAGGATGGACTACTTGTTTGGTTTTTTTTTTAACCATCTTTTTATTTATTAGTAATTTCCATTACAGAACATCAACTCAGGCTAACAGAGCAATCTAGACATTTCGCATATAGGCAACATCAACCCCCCCTCCCTCCCCCCCTCAGGATATCTCAGGCATATAAGTTTTCACTTCCAGCACTATAGATCCCTCGGTTTGCATGCGTCACCCAGTAAGACCCCACCATTCTACATAGGAGGACCATGTTCTAAGAAATCTCACCATTCTGAAGAGTTATGCTAGCCTTTGCTCTCAGTAAAATACAGGCAAAATAATATACAATTCCCCCTCGCCTCAGGGCTGTAAGTTTGTCCGTTAGACAGCAATAGTCCACTTTAGCCAGCACTTGATTCACGGTGGGTACCACCTGTTGTTTCCAATATTTTGCAATTAGAGTCCTGGCTGCTGTGACAATATAGGCTAAAAGTCCATGACGAGAGCCACGGCCCTCTCTTAATGATATGTTCAGCAAACACAAGCCAGGATTGAACACTATCTCAGGTCCCAATCCGTTTTGTAGTGTGTTCTGTAAGTCCTTCCAGAACTGCTGTATCACTGGGCAATCCCACCACACATGCCAAAATGTGCCCTCTGCCCCGCACTTAACGCCAGTAGGCTGCCGATCCATTTTTTAAAATGTGGGCCAGCCAACTAGGGGTCAAATACCACTGATACAACATTTTATATCCATTTTCGAGGATGGACTACTTGAAGCAATAATTAAGAGTGGTACATTCCAGGAAGAACTTTACATTCTATGCAGGGTTTTTTTTATTTTAATTGATAGAATCTGTGGTATAGGAAATCAGGTTAATGGAAATGTGCATTAGGGCTTATAGATTCCTTCACCCAAGATTATGAAATATCCCAGTGGATATTCATCTATTAGAGGGGCATACAATGTTTTGCCATAAGCTAAAATATTTTTATTTTGTAAATCTTTTGGAAATGGGGGTTTATGAGGTTGTACAGTGAAAGTTTGGTGCAAGGGATAATGGTCAATTACAGAATGTTATAAGTGTGTGATATATGTCTTTGGTATCTCTGTACTGTTACATTTCATTGTTTTAATTTTGTATTTATAAGATTTTACATTTTACTGTTTATGGTATTTAGTATTGCAATTTGCCTAGGGTATATGCTTAAGGCATGTCAGAAATGTAAATAAATAATTATGTGTGTCAGTATGTGTAGCTGTGTGTCTGTGAATGGAACAGGATAGGTGAGAGGAGGGGTAGTTTAAACAACACAGGGTCTTTTTTTGACTAAAATGCGCTAGAATCTGGGCTTAATGCATTGTACCACAGGATTTAACCATACACTAAGCCCATATTTTAGGCCGCACCTTTTGGGGGCGTTCCCTCTACTTTTTCTTGCAGGTTGTGCATTAATGTTATCTTTAGTGCCTAGTACCTGCTGAAAGTTAACACGAGAGCACCTAGCGCCACCTAAAATTTTAAATATTTAATTAATTAATTTTATTTCTTATATATTGCCTACAAGCCTGAAAGCTATCAAAGTGGTCTACATTCAGGTACAGGTGGGTATTCTTCTGTCCCTGGAGGGTGTATAACTCAAAAAGACTTAGAAATAAGATACAAAGATAACGCATAACAACACAGAAAAATGCATATTTGTATTTGAGGATTCTAACAATTACAATTTAAAAAAAAGATATTACCATTTAACCATGTCCATTGGCACTAGTATTTTACCTAACCATTAAGCAAATGAGAAAGAGGCAGAGTCCACTCCTATAGGAATGACTCCCAGTTACAAGCGTAAAATTCAGACAGTCCAAAAAACACTGTTAGAAAAAGGTAAGTTTTCAGACAGTCCAAAAAACACAGTTAGAAAAAGGTAAGTACTAAGGTACCTAGTCCAGGAGAGAGACCTTTTGGCCAGTCCTAGATTTCTGCAAGAAATGAAGTTATGCAATGTTCAATTGGGGTTTATTTATTTATATTGACATTTATATCCCACGTTATCTCAAGCAATTTCAAATTCAATGAGACTTTACATCCAGAATACATCAATAAAGATGAATGAATTCTTGTGTATTTTACCTCTTACCATAAGACTCTTACCATAAGTATTCTTGGATGTGGTATTAGTAAAGGTAAAGGAAAAGCAATGAGTTACTCTAAGCAGGTAGTAATCAATTACTTTCTTAAATAAGTAATCTACTTACTGTAACTAATTAAGCTTAGAAGTAACTAGTAACTATAATTAACTACTTTTGAAGAGTTCTATTGAGGCAGTGGGCAAAGAAAGTGTTAACTCTGAGAAATGATATTAAAAGCTTGAAGTTAGAATTCTAACTTTTTACTTTGCAACTAAAGTGAAGGTATGCCAGATGGTTCATATTATCTCAATGTCTGGCTTGGCTGAGCCAAAGGTTAAAAAGGTCAGAGAAAGGAATTTCTTTCACCCTTGTGAATAATGAATGCTAGCTCAACATTTGTATACTGTTAGACATATTGTAGTTTAAGAATAGGCTGAAATACTATTTAGAAGTGCTTAATATGTAGATATTCCTGATATTTAGAATATGTCTTATAAGAAATACTGATTCTGTGTATTCTGTGTAGTTAATAGGTAGGAAACCTTTTTAAATTCTGTATCAATTCTTTGTCTGATGTTTCTAAGCAAAGACTGTAGTGAAGAGGCCAACATGTGGTTTGACTTAGCCATAGTTCTGGCTGGTTCAATGTATAAGCTGATAGGTGAAAAAGGTCAGGAAAAGTCTTGATTAATTATAGCTAAGTGTAGGACTGGCCTCCTGAAAGTAATAACAGACCATAGCCGTATGCTATTAAGTAAGACTGACTTTTGACCTCTTTAATGAATGCCAGAGTTTAGTTAGCAGTTAGTATGAACCAGACTAGGAATATGAGAATAACCAATCTCACTAGGGCCTCTTGGTCTCTAAGGGAACCCAGTTTAAGCTATAGATGAGACATTAATCATAAGGAAAATATAAGAGTTCTGGAGACCAAATGTCTGGCTTAAGGGGCCCCAGGTTAGAGGTCAGTTTGAGGAATACCAAACCTATGTAACTGATATTTCAAAAGTAATGATTGGTTGAGGCAAAGTGACCAATCTATTCCTTAACCAATTGGAGAGTAAGGGGGGGGCCAGGCTAGGAGGGGGCTTAGAACAGTATTTAAGTAGGAGCAGAAGCAGTTTACGTCAGAAGGAGCTCAGAAGAAAGAGAAGGACAGAAGGAACAGACAGAAGAAGGAGAAGACAGCATAAGAAGAGAAGCAGCTGAGACAAAGACACAGAGAGCTGAGAGAAAGACACAAAGAGAAGAAGAGACTTAATGCTGATGTCCTGCTTTGTTTGCTGGCAAATAAAGAAGATTACTTTCTCATTCTGGTGTGTGCTGTCTGACTCCTGAAGTATCACAAATTCATGCATCCATTCCTGCAACAATTCTTGGTGGCAGCGGTGGGATGAATCCTGCATTAATCCCAGCACCCAACTGACTGGAGAACATTCGCCGGGTATGTATTCTGTATTCTGTATTGTAATTCTAGCTAGAAAATTGTAAATCAGCCCCTCAAACAAATTGAGGAAGGAGAGCCTGATCAACTCTCAGCGAAGGCCCTAGTACCTTCTAGTCGCGGGGACTAGAAGCGAAAACGCTTGAGCTTATCTGTATTTGAGAAATCTGAAATTGTTGGGTGGGATTTTCTGTATGGAATGTGTGATGCGTGAATGATTATTGAGTGCGGACTTCTTATAGCTGCATTTCCAATTAACGCGAGTTCAATTGGTCAGCAACGGAAGGAAGCGATTGCTGTCTGTCTACCTAGTGTCTCGAGAGTGCAGACCCCTTACTGCACTTTCAAAAAAATTCCCTCCCTTTTTGTGTGTTGTAACTGTAAGCATTATGGGTGGGACATCATCTAGACAAATTGATACTCCCCTAGATTGTATGCTTAAGAACTTTAAAAAAGGATTTTTAATTAATGACTATGGACAGACTTTAAGCTCAAGTACTCTAAGAACCTTGTGTGAAGTTGAGTGGCCACCTATGGGAGTGGGGTGGCCCCCTAGTGGCAGCTTAGATATTGAAGTAATCCGGAAGGTCTACAGCATAGTTGTAGGAGAACCAGAATATTCTGAACAACTCCCTTATATAGATTCCTGGGACAGCCTTGTGACTGACCCTCCCTCGTGGTTGAAAACTTATATGGGATCCCCAGTAAAATTCATGTTAGGCCGTGTTCAAAGAAAGATTAGAAAATCTAAACTAGAAGAGGGAAAGAGCCCTAGGAAGCCTACCACCCAATCGGTGGCTTCCGCCCCTACCCTGTCTGAGAAACCCATACTCTCTGATGACCCCTCAGACCTTGAGCCACCACCTTATGGCCCATTGTTGGGGTTCCGTGCTACCCCCAGAGATCCACGCCGTCCAGCCCAAGCTTCTCCAGCACAGACTTCTCCGGATAGTTCTTCCCCTCCTGTGCCAAACCTGCCACACCCTAGGTTGGACTTTTCACCCAGTCTCTACCCTTCTGTGCCACATCCTCTCCTGTTAACTTCTGAAGACCCGTTTTGGGTTCCACTCCCTGACTCCTCAACTCCCGACAGCCCAGCCTCTCCTTCTAATACCCCTACCCACTCATCAGGGGCCCGGCATCCCTTTCAATGGACTGACTCACCTGTGACCACCTCTCAGTTTATGAGTACCCCTCCCCATCCCTCAGGGGTTCAACACACCTCCACTGAATGGGTTAGACCCGCTGCAATCACCTTTGAGCATGATAGGAGGGTAGCTCCTAGCTCTACCTCAGGTTCCATTCCCACCTCCTCGAGAGTTCTGCCCCTCCGCCAGGTAACTACCACTCGACCGGATCCTAATAATCAGGGTCAGGTTATACAGGCACAGGCCTACCAGTATGTACCCTTCACAACCACCGATCTCCTGAATTGGAAGACGCATTACCCCTCTTATACTGAAAAGCCTCAGGCAGTGGTGGACCTAGTGGCTAGCATTATGGCCACCCATAACCCAACCTGGACTGATTGTCAACAACTTCTCCTGACCCTCTTCACAACTGAGGAGAGGCGGAAGATTTTGCAAAATGCTGAGGCCATCACGCGAGCACGTGCTCCCGAGAGGACACCGGACCTAGAGGGGTGGGTTAGAGCTCGGTTTCCTCGCGCAGCTCCAGATTGGGATCCAAATGATGGGCAGCACTATGAACTGTTGTCTGGCTATTGCCGGGACTTGCTGGAAGGTATGAGGAAAGGCATAAAGAGGCCCATTAATCTGGCAAAGGTTTCTGAAATTCTCCAAGGGGCAACTGAATCCCCTGGGGCCTTTCTAGAGCGACTAATTGAAGCCTACAGAACATACACTCCATTTGACCCTGAAGCCCAAGAAAACCAGAGAATGGTGAATAGTGCATTGGTGGCCCAGAGTATGCCAGATATCCGGAAGAAGTTGCAGCGTCAGGAGGGATTCGCAGGGATGAATACCACCCAGCTAATTGAGATCGCAACCAAGGTTTTCATTAATAGAGATCAGGAGGTGCGCCGAGAGGCTGACCGGAAGATGCAGAAGAAGGCCGACCTTTTAGCGGCAGCCATTACTAATTCCACCCTTAACCGAGGTCGACCTCTAGCTAATGGGAAGCCAAAGTGGGATCCCGGACCACCAGCCAGGCCCCGAGATTCCTTCAATCAATCCCGGCCAAGGGGGGAGAATCCCAGACCAAGATTGGAGAGGGACCAGTGTGCCTACTGTAAGGAAAGAGGGCACTGGAAAGATGAATGCCCCCAGAGGCGCCAGGGACTGAGAAGGGGACCAGGAGATCGAGGAAGCCGAGGCCGAGTTCGAGAGGGAAGATATGAGCCTCCTGAATCTGACATCATCGGGATAGCCGAGATGGCAGAATGGGACGAATAGGACAGACCGGGTTCCTACAAACTGGGCTCCCAGGAACCTATGGTCAAGTTAACTATAGGGAGCCGCTCAATTCCATTCATGATTGATACAGGAGCTGAACATTCTGTTGTGACGGAGCGATTAGCGCCTGTGTCTGGAAAAACTGTCCGAGTGGTGGGTGCCACGGGGGTGCAGAACCGGAGGCCCTTCCTGACAACCCGTAGATGCCAATTAGGCTCACACATAGTCACTCATGAATTCTTGTATATGCCAGACTGTCCAATCCCTTTGTTAGGCCGAGACCTGCTGTCCAAGCTTAGGGCCCAAATTTCCTTTGACTCTGATGGCCAGACTTCAGTCTCCTTTCGGCCCCCGATATCCAGCCCTAAGGGTATATTGAGTTTCTGCTGCCCTCTTGAAGAAGAATGGCGGCTGCATCAGTCGCAGGGCCAAGTTGACCTACCCCTGGCAGATAGCTTTCAGGTCAGAGGGGTATGGGCAGAAGATAATCCCCCAGGGTTGGCCCGAAATATTCCTCCTGTCCATGTAGACTTACTTCCAAATGCCCGGCCAATCCATCTTCGCCAATACCCAATTCCCAGAAAGGCTCTGGAAGGGATTCAAGCACATTTGAATCGTCTGTTATCCCATGGAATTATTCGTCCTTGTCAGTCTCTATGGAATACGCCACTATTGCCAGTTCAGAAGCCAGGGACTGAGGACTACCGGCCAGTCCAAGACTTACGAGTGGTCAACAAATCCACTATCTCATTACACCCTGTAGTGCCTAATCCATATGTCCTGCTAGGATTGATACCTTCTGGAGCTACCCATTTCACGACACTAGACCTAAAAGATGCCTTCTTTTGTATTCGGGTGGCCCCAGCCAGTCAATTGCTTTTTGCCTTTCAATGGGAAAACCCAGTAACAGGAAGGAAGCTTCAGTATACATGGACCCGCCTGCCACAGGGGTTCAAGAACTCCCCCACTATTTTTGGGACAGCCCTAGGGCAAGATCTTAAGACTTTTAAATCTGAGCCTTCCAGGCGAGTTTTACTCCAGTATGTAGATGACCTCCTGATTGCAGCAGTGACCCAGGAAGAGTGTTTTGAGGCTACTAGAGAATTGCTGGAGCTACTCTTGGATGCAGGCTATAAGGTCTCACGCTCAAAGGCCCAACTTTGTCAGTCAGAAGTGAAGTATCTGGGCTTTTGTATTTCCCAGGGAAGTCGGAGACTGGATGCTAGTAGGAAGCAAGCGGTAGCTGCAATTCCCCAACCCAAGTCCAGAAGAGAAGTTAGGGAATTTCTGGGAGCAGCCGGATTTTGCAGAATTTGGATTCCAAATTTTGCATTGATGGCGAAACCCCTTTACCAAGCCACAAAGGGGGGTGAAAAGGAACCATTTGAATGGGGACCTACTGCTCAACAATCCTTCATTGCCATAAAGAAAGCCCTACTCCAAGCCCCTGCGTTAGGCCTTCCTGATGTGGAGAAACCTTTCTCATTGTATGTCCACGAGCGACAGGGGGTTGCTCTGGGTGTGCTGACCCAGATGATGGGATCCTGGCAGAGGCCTGTTGCATACCTGTCTAAACAGCTGGATGGAGTGGCTAAAGGATGGCCAGCCTGCATGAGGGCCATTGCAGCAACAGCCTTACTGGTCCAGGAAGCTGATAAGTTGACCTTGGGGCAAGAACTGGTTGTTAAAGTCCCCCATGCAGTTCTTACCCTCATGGAGTATAAGGGCAACCACTGGTTTACAAATAACCGCATGGTTAAGTACCAAGCCAGCTTGTGTGAGAATCCACGGATACACCTGGAAACAGTGGCTACATTCAATCCTGCTACTCTTTTGCCAGCATCTGAGGGACCACCGGATCATGACTGTATCCAAACCATGGATGAAGTGTACTCCAGTCGACCAGATCTTAAAGATGTTCCTTGGAGGGACCCAGATGTAATTTATTTCACAGATGGAAGCAGTTATGTGGAGAACTCCAAGCGACTGGCAGGCTATGCTGTGGTGACAGAGGACAAGGTGATAGAAGCAAGAGCCCTGCCCCAAGGAACTTCAGCCCAGAAAGCAGAACTTGTGGCCCTCATACGAGCTCTGGAGTTAGCAGCAGGACTGGTAACCAACATTTATACTGATTCCAAGTATGCTTTTACAATTCTACATGCTCATGGAGCTTTGTATAAGGAAAAGGGACTCATAAATGCTGCAGGCCAACCTGTTAAGTATGGACCTGAAATACTTCAGCTGCTAGAGGCTGTGTGGGCCCCTAAGAAGGTAGCTGTCATTCATTGCAGGGGACACCAAAGGGTAGATACTCCAGTGGCCCGAGGGAACCGCCATGCTGATCGGGTGGCCAAGGAAGCTGCTCGAGGACCCCCAGCAAGTACTGTGACTCCCCTGTTCCAAATTCGATTGCAAGAATGGACGCCTATGTATACCCAAATGGAAGAGAAATGGGCTCAAGAGGAAGGTGCAGTAAGGAGACCTGATGGCTGGTTACATCTCCCTGATACCAGAGTTCTGGTGCCACGCCACCTAGCTTGGCCTGTAGTGTCTCAAGCTCATGACCTATCACATTTAGGGAAAACAGCACTAGCCCGCCTACTCAGTCGAGTAGTGGTGCTGGAAGGATTGGATAGTCTGGTTGCCACTGCCTCTGCCCGATGTACTCTCTGTGCCCAGAATAATGCTCGTCAGGGACCCCGTATTCCACCAGGAGTTCAGTCTAGAGGACTAACACCCTTTGAGTCTTTAGTTATAGATTTCACAGAAATGCCCAGGAGCGGTAGGCTCCGATACCTCTTGGTCATGGTCTGTACCTTTTCTGGGTGGGTGGAAGCATATCCTACAGTCACTGAGAAAGCCACAGAAGTAGCTCGAGCTCTCCTTAGGGATGTCATCCCCAGGTATGGACTGCCCCTTGCCATAGGTTCAGATAATGGTCCCGCCTTTGTTGAAGCTACACTTCGGGCCCTGTCCCGCGCATTGCGCATTACCTGGAAATTGCATTGTGCCTACCGTCCCCAGAGTTCAGGGCAGGTTGAGCGAGCAAACAGAACCTTGAAAAATAGCCTAGCAAAGATTTGTCAGGAAACCCAACTGAAATGGCCACAGGCATTGCCACTAGCCCTCTTTCGCCTCCGATGCACCCCAACTAAAGGAACAGCCCTCTCTCCCTTTGAAATTGTGTATGGGAAGCCCCCAGCCATTTTACAGGGAATTAAGGGAGACATAGGGATTTTAGGGTCTGCCCAGGTGCAGGAGCAGGTAGCCCTCCTGGGTAAGATAATTTCTGAGCTTCAGTCTTATGTGAGAGAAATAAACCCTGTCCCCTTCCAGGCTCAGGTACATTCCTTCCTGCCAGGGGATAGAGTTTGGGTGAAAGATTGGAAGCTCCAGCCTTTGGGGCCCCGGTGGAAAGGACCTTTTACTGTTTTGCTTTCTACCCCTGCAGCTGTGAAGGTCGCAGGGATTACTCCATGGGTCCATTGGTCTCGAATTAAGTCTGCTGACCAGACTGAGCCCAGCACGGATCAGACGGAGCCTAGACAGTGGAGAGCAGAAAGTGATCCAGCGGAGCCATTGAAGTTGCGCTTGACCCGAACCAAAGAATCTACTAGCTGAAAAGAAGGGTCAACTGCATGCTGCAGGAGCTGCTGAACTTCGGCTTCATACTGAGACTCTTTCTGTCCAGATTCTGGCTTTCTTGGAATTTGAGAGCTTGATCCTTATCAGTTGAGGGTCTATCCCAACTGGTATAAGAACTCAAAGACTGAGAACACTATATGAGAGTAATCTGTGATTAGCACAGACTGTTGAAATATTATTGCTTAATTAGTTTGCTGTATTTGTTTTAGATTAAGAAGAAAGAAAATGTTAGTAGTTTGGATGCTTTTGTTGTTTTCTACTCCTTGCCTCCTTGTTCCTAAAACCCCAACTCGCTCCAACCTTTGGTTACACTCAGTCCAGGAACTAATTAGCCAGGCAAAGATTACTTCCCCTTGTATTGTGTGTTCCCGATTTTCTCCTTATACTACAGATGTCCCAGCTGTTCCTGTCCCTGTGCAACTCCCAGCTCTTATACCTCCCTACTTTTCGAGTTCAGGCCCTTGGAGCCAGGATTATACTTGGTGGTCCTTTTATAATGCTACTTCCCCCTCTGACTCTTCTCTAAGGCCAGTTTTTACGTCTCCCTATCCAGCCTCTGAAGTGTTTTGTTTAACAAGAAGCATCTCAACTGTTCTTCCCATTCCCTGTAATTATACTAATGTTCTCCCAGAAAAAGGAGAATCTGTGTGGGTAGTTTCTCCAGGTACTCCTATGTGCCCTGCTACCATACCTGTAGATTATGACCCAGGTGATTATTTGGCTCCTAAGCGTACCACTGAGAAGACTATAGTGTCCAAGCTTATTTTCTACTTTCATAAGTCCCCGGGGTATGAAGAGTTACTAACAAATGAGCAGCCTGTCACAATTGGGGATTGGCGCCTATGGTGTGCAAAGTCTCCATTTCGTCTTCGTTCCCCCTGGGATAGGGGCTCGCATTATGGGCACCCTAAGTACCCTGTCCAGCCTGAGCCAACATTTATTGGGAACTTTCCTCACCCTCTTCTTGGTCATTACTGGCTCTGTGATAATGTCCTCCACATGATTCTTCCCTCCACATATGATTTTTGTGTATTGGTAACCTTGAATTATTTTCCTAAAGTTATTCCTCTCAAGCCACTATCCCCGCACCGCTCTAAGCGAGAGGCTTTGTCCTTACCCTCCTCCGTTGCCACAGAGGATGAGGCGATTGAATTAGCCCTCCAGTATATTAATTCTACTTATCCTCTGACTAAAAAGAGACTTGTAGCCCTTTCTGCCACGGCCTGGATTCCAATTGGAGGCCCGGTAGCGGGTATTACTGAACTAGGTATGGCTACCCGGAGACTTCAATCCCTACTCCATGTTTTAGTTCATGAGCTGAACGTGGTAGTCAATGCATTGCAGGATCAAATTAATGAATTAAGTATAGTTTCTCGGTATAATCGTATGGGCCTTGACTATCTCTTTGCAGCCCAGGGTGGTCTCTGCACAGTGCTAAATTCTTCAGAGTGCTGTACTATTGTCATAAATAGGACGCATGTGGTTAGGCATGCCATGGATAAAGTCCTACAGTTGGCCAGCCTTAATGTGGAGGATTACCGAGGAGGATTAGACCTTACCTCCTGGTGGTGGTCATTGACCTCCTGGATACGTCCCTTGTTCATTTCCCTAATAGTCTTAGTTTTAGCAGGGTTGTTGTTTTGTTTCCTGGCCTCATGTGCTTCGGCAGTATGCCGTCGGACCTTAACAAGTAGGGTAATGGTGGTTCATAAGTCTATTCCCAGTTAGGATCACTATAATCTCCAGAGTTTGAGTTGTGAGACTTATCTCTGCATAAGCTGATTTTAGTCTCAAAGGGGGGAATGAGGCAGTGGGCAAAGAAAGTGTTAACTCTGAGAAATGATATTAAAAGCTTGAAGTTAGAATTCTAACTTTTTACTTTGCAACTAAAGTGAAGGTATGCCAGATGGTTCATATTATCTCAATGTCTGGCTTGGCTGAGCCAAAGGTTAAAAAGGTCAGAGAAAGGAATTTCTTTCACCCTTGTGAATAATGAATGCTAGCTCAACATTTGTATACTGTTAGACATATTGTAGTTTAAGAATAGGCTGAAATACTATTTAGAAGTGCTTAATATGTAGATATTCCTGATATTTAGAATATGTCTTATAAGAAATACTGATTCTGTGTATTCTGTGTAGTTAATAGGTAGGAAACCTTTTTAAATTCTGTATCAATTCTTTGTCTGATGTTTCTAAGCAAAGACTGTAGTGAAGAGGCCAACATGTGGTTTGACTTAGCCATAGTTCTGGCTGGTTCAATGTATAAGCTGATAGGTGAAAAAGGTCAGGAAAAGTCTTGATTAATTATAGCTAAGTGTAGGACTGGCCTCCTGAAAGTAATAACAGACCATAGCCGTATGCTATTAAGTAAGACTGACTTTTGACCTCTTTAATGAATGCCAGAGTTTAGTTAGCAGTTAGTATGAACCAGACTAGGAATATGAGAATAACCAATCTCACTAGGGCCTCTTGGTCTCTAAGGGAACCCAGTTTAAGCTATAGATGAGACATTAATCATAAGGAAAATATAAGAGTTCTGGAGACCAAATGTCTGGCTTAAGGGGCCCCAGGTTAGAGGTCAGTTTGAGGAATACCAAACCTATGTAACTGATATTTCAAAAGTAATGATTGGTTGAGGCAAAGTGACCAATCTATTCCTTAACCAATTGGAGAGTAAGGGGGGGGCCAGGCTAGGAGGGGGCTTAGAACAGTATTTAAGTAGGAGCAGAAGCAGTTTACGTCAGAAGGAGCTCAGAAGAAAGAGAAGGACAGAAGGAACAGACAGAAGAAGGAGAAGACAGCATAAGAAGAGAAGCAGCTGAGACAAAGACACAGAGAGCTGAGAGAAAGACACAAAGAGAAGAAGAGACTTAATGCTGATGTCCTGCTTTGTTTGCTGGCAAATAAAGAAGATTACTTTCTCATTCTGGTGTGTGCTGTCTGACTCCTGAAGTATCACAAATTCATGCATCCATTCCTGCAACACTATAACTAGCACAACACCTGCAGTACTTATTTCAATGGATAGAATCATAGACTACAAATACTACACAGCTTTGGAATGTAAGTTTAAAACCAAGGAGGTTTAATGAAGACAGGCGCAGCATGACATCACAAAGTTGAAGATGCCCCCACCCCCCTGCAGCCACCATCTTGGTATGTCCAAAACAAACATCAGCTGCTGCTGCATCTGCCCCGGCTGTTGTATATTGCTATTTTATCTCAGGTATATTTAGAAACATGCCGGTTTGTGCAGCATACTCAGGGCTTTTTTTTGAGGGGGTACTGAGTACCGGCACCTTTTCCACTGTCTGCTGAAAAATTGACCCATGGATCTCAAGTTTTAATGAAAGAGCTTAGGCTCTACACACAAATTCTGCCTTGCCATAGGTTCTGTGACTGATTGCAGGAGGCTTGGCTATTATGGGGTGGGTCCCTCAGTAATCAACCCACCCCTGAAGGGTGGCCTGGCATTTGAATACCGGCATCTTTTTTGCTAGAAAAAACACGCCGCGCATACCTATAAACACAGAGGCACCTTATTGCGGGGCTCGACACTGTGCGTATGATTGAGCTGGATGAGGGCGCAGATGTAGTGGCTGGTGTTTGGCGGTCGGCAGCAGCCTGAGCATGCAAGCTTCACCATACTCATAGGTGCCAACTTTTCAAAATAAATTGGTGGTGCCAAGTCCAATGGAAACCACCTCGCCCTGGACACATACAAGGAATTTTTTCAATATTGGGGTTACTCAAGCACCCATAGAGCCGGCTCCTATGCTTCTAGTCAATCATTATCTGAGCTGAAACCACTGGCAGAGCTTGCCGCCATATTGTTAAACAATAGCAAACTTGTGAAGTTTTTAAAATTTTCCTTGGTTTTGCATTCTCCCTTTTTGGGAAGGGAAATGTAAGGGGAGTTTTCGAGGTGTCTGTGAAGGAAGGGGGGGGGGGTTACATTCAAAATGTTTCACTGCTGCAGAGCTTGCTTTATTTGCAATGCTATATTGCGGATTTCGGTGTTGTGGGGCGTAGTTATCGTTATTTTTCTTACTGGTCCCCTTAAGGAAAAGCGCAATCGCTGTTGTTGGGTTGCATTAAGTCGGTACTAGCTAAAGCTTCCCCTTTTCTGTGTCAATATTTTATTGGTGTGGGAAAAAACTGTGCCTTTTTTTTTTTTTTTGCTTGCCACAGCGGCTCAGGTTCTGCGCCAGGGCCAAGCTCGTAGTGGCACGGTCCCACTTGCGGCAGTAGCGCCATCGTGCAGCCCAGCATCAAGCCGCCGCCAGAGACTAGAATAGTCCTGTTCCTGTTATTAAAATTCCTTGCTTAAAACCAAGACCGGCCAAATAAGTCTTCTTCCTGGAATGTGTAACTTTGTAGGTCAAAATAAAACGAGAAAACCCCCTGCAGAGAAGCAAATGTGATAAGTTTCCTATTATGTAGTTGCTCGGAGTCGGAAGGAATACGATACTACTACTACAGCTAAGAAGATCGCTGCTGGCTGGGAAACTTTTTATCCAATCGGAGCGAAGATAACTGGGAAGTAGGTAAAGACGAAGTGTCGGGATATGCTTTTGTTGCTATGGCAACAGGAGTGAAGCGTAGCTGAGGATTGGTGGAGACTATAGGAGTTGTGGCGTTTTCTTAGGAGATCTCACACAGCTCTCTCTCCCTTTCTTGGATCGTATGTATTGTATGCTGCTTTTGGCAGCCGTGAAACCTTCCTACGAAGATGATGGTAAGATTTATTTTTTAAGTTACATAGTGTGCTGGTGGAAGCTCTGTTAATTTACGCGCCAAATTTTGTTTTAGGAGTGTTCGCGGAGACGAATATATTCTTTTAAAAATAAAAACAAAACTTTCCCACTATTTATCTCTCTCTTAAACAAACCTATTTATGACTTTCTGATTTTACGAGTTTGCTTGGCCTTTATGACCCTTTTCAACTTATTGAGAGAGTGCTAGAGGGACGGAGATGTCAGCCCTGAAATCTGCCTTTAGTCAAAATGAATGACCTTGCCGTTGCCGGTCTGATAAAAGAGATTTCGTTTTCGGTAAGGTCAAAGTTAAAAGGGGTTCAGAATCGTGCAAGACCACGATTTCTCTTTGTTTAAGAACCTGCATATGAATTATCCCGTTATAGCTATGTGGTATTGGCGTAGCCAGACCCAGTATTTTGGATGGGCCCAGAGCTAACTTAGATGGGCCCTTCCTGCCCCCCCCCCCCCCCCGAGATATTAAAAAAAAATTATAGATTTTTTTTCACCTACCTCACATCAACATCTCTCCTCCTCTGTGGTGTCCTGCATCTGACCGCCCATCGCTGAACCCCGTACCTCCCTGGTGTATCTTATATGCAGGGGTGTGCTGGTAAATTTTTAACAGGCTCTTTCTCCGGACGTAGCCAGCTCTGCAGTTGGAAGGGCCAGGGGTGGCTGGGGGGGGGGGGGGGGGGAGCAACACTTGCCTCTCTCTCCTCCCTCCCTTCGTGCGGGCACACTAGGCATACCTTTGCTGGCAGCCAATAAATGGACTGCCACCACTCCCAATGTCTTGCTCTGAGCAGCAGGCTGGAACTTCTCTCACATGCTCGAGAAGTCCCAGCCTGCTGCCCAGAGCTGCAAAGAAGGAGCGGGGAGCAGCAGCAGTCTATTTACTTGGCTGGCAGGGCTCAGCATCCCCACCAGCAAAGTAAAAGAGAATTCAGCAGGGGGTCCAAGCCCACATTTTGCGAGCCAGTTGTTAAAGTAGCCATGGAGGGCCCTACTTTAACAGCCGGCTCCCAAAATCCTTAAAAACTTAACAACCGGCTCTTGCGAGCCTGTGAGAGCCCGCTCCAGCACACCACTGCTTATATGTGTCCCCAGTGCCTGCAGTGATTCAATTATTGCTGCCTGTGCCAGCTCCACAAGCTTCCATCGGCCAGGTCCAGCCAGACAGGAAATGATGAAAGCGAGGGCGAGACCTGGCCGTTGGAAGCCTGCAGGGCCGGCAGGCAGCAATAATGAATCACTGCCGGGGACGCCTGTAAGGTACACCAGGGAGGGACAGGGTTTCGCAACGGGTGGGCAGATGCTGGGATGCCGCAGAGAAGGAGAGATGTTGATGTGGGGTGCTGCTGCTGGGTGGGCCTGTGCCCACCCAGGCCCACCCCATAGCTACGCCACTGGGCATTCAGCACCCCACCTCTGTTCCTATTCAGTAAGGCTTTGTGGGAATATAGACTGGCTTGTGTTGCCATGTCAGAGTAGAAACTGAAATGGAAAATTAGGGGGTATGCCTAGGGGTTCTGATCCTAGGGATTTATTATTGTAAATATAAGGTGATATTTTCAAGCTAAAAATTTATGTATATTACTGATTTTATGTTGCAAAATCCAATTTTAGAAATGTTTTCAGAGTTTTGCCATTAGAACTGGGAATGGAGGGATGTGCTGGGGAATAGTTTTGCCTGTAATTCATTTAGGGGCCCTTTTATTAAAGGGTGTTAAGCACTTAACAGGGCACAAGGCAATAGGCTACCGCACCAGCACGTAAGGGGTTGTGTACAGCAGTTTGCTTGATTGATACTGAGCGTTAAATCATGCATTACTGCATTTTTCTGAAAATTTCTCTTAGGGGTTATGGCATGGGCAGTGAGTAGGCATGGAGGAGTTAGCTGTTAATATTAACTCAGAGCAGATAGCGCACGTTAATTGTAATGTTAACCCATGACCTACAATAGAGAGTATACCCCAAAAAGGTGTTGGTTTAAATTTGGGCTCAGCATGGTAAAATCCTGTGTTATAATGTGTTAAACCCAGATTGTAGTAAAAGGACCCCTTATTTCTTTTTTTTTCTTTTCTGTTAACATTTTTTGTACAATTTCATTGTGTTACTTTACATACATAAAGGCCCATTTTAGATAGGTCTTAGGTTGATAGGTATACAAGTTCAGTTCTATTTCAGAAAAGGATCTGCAGACATAGAGCCTTTTCTAAAATACATGCAGGAGTATGCGATAAGAGCATCCATTTTATAATTATAAATGTGAAAACATCAACAGAAGAAACATGGCAATCTACATGTGTAAGTGCTGACAGAAGGGGAAGAGGGAGATGATACTTGATATACCACCTTTCTATGGTTACAATCAAAGCAGTTTACATATTATATACAGGTATTTATTTTGTACTTGGGGCAATAGAGGGTTAATTGTCTTGCCCAGAGACACAGGGAGCTACAGTTGGAATCAAACCCAATTCCTCAGGTCCTCAAGCTGCTGCACTAACCACAAGGCTACTCCTCCACTCAATATGTGTCAGCCATCTTGCAAACCTATGTGTGCCTGCTGCTAAGTATCTACAGAGTCTGCATTCTTTTACTATTTGGAGGAGGAAATCAACAGTGGATTAAAGAGGATAGTTCGTTCCCTGTAAAGGACTGACTGAACAAGCACTTTTTAAAAACCTGTACATGTTTTTGAAGAGGTGTAAATTCTAGCACACAATTTTTTCCCCACATACACATATAGTCCTGTTACAGAGGGAATACATATGTAGAACTTAGTTTCATTGAAGCCCGATCACATCCAAATTACCCCCCCCCCCCAAAAAAAAAAAAAAAAAAAATCTATGTACTATAGATTTCCATGTGTAAATACTGGCTTTTTAAAATGGGGGTTTTCATTGTATGCAATAATGTGTAAATGCTGGTATTAACTAAACCTATGAAAAATGCTTAGAGTGTGGAAATGCAAAATCATTAGATAATACTAAATTACACTAATTTCCACCTAATGAAAATGATGTAAAACTCTAAATGTAGTACCGTTCTATGAATAATATAGGAAGGAAAAAGGCCTCATAGAGCTCCTAGATTTTAGCCATCTACTAGAGCTTAAATGGGTCTTAATAGATCCTCTGTTCATCATTGGCCAAAAAACCTTCCAAGAGTGATATGTAGTTTTCAATGTCACTCACACGTTTGCAGTTATACTAAGCAAAAAATGATACGTCATATTCAATATCACTCAAATTAGCAATTATACTGAACCGGTCTACATTATAATGCAAAAAACGTGGTATTGAAAGAGCACTTATCTTTCAAACTGCTGGCTACCAGCACTAGGAAGTTCTTCAGCTAAAGTTCGTTCCTCCTCTCCCTCACCCCAAGCCGATGATGGCCAGCATTTCGTCTTGCTGCTTCAGGGTCTTGGTAGTGGGGCTGCTTCTGTAGACAAAAAAAGGAAGAACTTATATACTCGCAATCAACATATCCATAGTGCTCTATTAACTGCATCCAAAAATCAACTGTACTGGAAACGGTCTCAGGTTCTTTCCTATCATGCCTGTGCTTAGCGCTAGAGCAATTCAGAATGGCTCTTATTATATATGCTAAGTGACGTCAGATGCTGATGTTGATTTCAACCAATCCATTCAAAGGATGACTCATTTGCTTTACACATCGTGTATGATGTGTCCAAAAGAGCTTCAAAAACTTTTAAAAAAGTGGCACCATTCTATACGTGAATTGAGGCCATTCGGCTCTAAAGAATTTAATCGGAAAATCCATTTCTGTTCTAGTTGTAACAAAGTCCGAGGTATATCTCCTCCTCTGGTGGAACAGTAAACTGCTTGCAAAATGACACATCTAAAGTCACTGAAATTATGTTGCCATTGCTTACAGTGTGCCACTAAAGGTAGTCCAATCTTATCCAAGTATATGGCACTCTTGCGTTCAGTTAAATGGGTCCTTAATTTCCTAGACATCTGCCCTACATATGTTTTATTACAGGGACATTTCAAGCAGTATATCACATGATCTTATTTGCATGATGTGGTAGTTCTCAATTTGTGTTTTCTTTGATCTGCAGAATTGATGAATTCTGTTGTTTCTTCCATAGTGGAGCAGACAGCACAATTGCCACATTTAAAGTGGCCTTGATTACTTTTTAGTTGTCCAATCGCTGCATCCCGTAGCACTGCTGGGCTTAAATGCTCTTTGAGATTTTTACCCCCGACTGTAGGCGAAACGAATGTAGGGATCTTTAAAGATAGGGGATTGTTTGAATCAATGGCCAATGTTTTTTTTATGGCTTTTGCTATAAGTGGCAAGCACGGATTATATTGCATGACATAGGTTAGTCTGTCTCCCTCTTTGGTTGGATTTGCAGCTTTGGGTAAAAGCAATAATTCTCTATGATTGAATTTTGCTCGCCGATTGTTCCGGATATCCACGCTTCAACAGCTTGTTGGACAAATCCTTTGATTGGTGTTTGAAATCCTTATCACTTGAGCACACCCGACGATATCTTAAAAATTGGGAGAAAGGCAGACTATTTTTTAGAGTACTCTGATGAAAACTTTTATACAGTAAAAATGTGTTTCTATCAGTACTTTTATGAAAAATAGTCATTGTGAAGCCATCTCCTGTGTTATGGACTAATACGTCTAGGAAAGAGATCACCACAGGGTCAGTGTGTAGCACAAACTGTATACAGGGATGACATTGGTTTAAATCATACACAAATTGTTTTAATGTCGGTTCATCTCCTGTCCATAATAGGAACACATTATCTATGAACCTAACCCATAATCCCTCCATATTATATAAAGTGGCAGTGTAAACATATTTCTGTTCAAATGCCATCATGTACAGATTTGCTACTGAGGGGGCCATAGTGGCCCCATTGCAACCCCTGAGATCTGCTGAAATAAAGTGTCTTCAAACTGAAAGAAGTTTTTCTTCATTGCAATGGTGGCTAAAGACAAAATGAAGGACGTAGGAACCCTTCCAGGTGCTCTCATCTCGAAAAAAGTGTGTAGCACTTCCAAAGCTTCATCTTGTGGAATAACGGTGTATAGACATCAAGGGTTGCCATAATGGAGGATCGGGCTAAACAGCGATTAATTTCTAATTTTTGAAGAAAATTAGTATCTTTTAAATAGGATTCTCCATCTAATACCAGTGGTTGCCATCAACGAACATCGAAAAGGGCTCTAGTAAAGAGCCTCTACTTGAAATGACGAGTCTCCCTGGTGGATCTACTATAGGTTTATGGATTTTGGGGAGAGTATACAACACTGGAATTTTCGGTTGAGGTGTATTCAAAAAATGATATTCCTTTTGTGTCAGTATGCCACTTGCATATGCTCTACTGGTTAAATAAAGTATGGGGATAGTGCTGGGCAGACTTATACGGTCTGTGCCATAGCCGGTGGTGGGAGGCGGGGCAGGTGGTTGGGAGGTGGGGATAGTGCTGGGCAGACTTATACGGTCTGTGCCCTGAAAAAGACAGGTACAAATCAAGGTAAGGTATACACAAAAAATGACAAGTGAGTTTATCTTGTTGGGCAGACTGGGTGGACCGTGCAGGTCTTTTTCTGCCGTCATCTACTATGTTACTATGTGTTGTTGCAACTCCGGTGTAGGATCTTTCATCAATATCTGATAATCAGATGTATTTTGAAGTTGTCTATGAATTTCTGCAGTATACTTCTCCCTATCTTAGATCACTATGGCTCCCCCTTTGTCAGCCCTCCTCATGACTATCTTAGTATTAGATTTAAGTGAGTTCAATGCTCTAGTTTCATCAACTGTTAAATTGAATCTCCTGTTCTTGTATGTGTTCTTCTCCACTTTGTCAAAGTCTTTAAGGGCTAGAAGACGAAAGGACTCTAAAATGGGGTCCATTGGTCCAGGGGGAGACCACCGTGATTTCCTTTTGACTAGGGACGGATCTACTGGTCCTTCATTTTTTTCTGAGAAAAATATTTTGAGTTGCATAGTTCTCAAAAACTTTTCTAACTCAACCCTTATTTGAAAGGGTTCAAAAGGGCAGGTAGGAACAAAGGATAAACCTTTTGACAGTAATTGACATTCTGCTTCAGCAAAAATCAATCTGGCTGCTGTTTTTTTGCAGCAGAAAGTCTATTTTGCAAACAAGTAGCAATTCCTTCATATAGGACTAGATTCTATAAATGGTGCTGAAAAATTTAAGCACTGAACACTATTCTTTAAAGGATCCGCACCCTTTATAGAATAGGGAAGTGTGTAAATGGTGCCTAAATTAAGGTGCCGTCAATTACGCTTGCTGAAACCAGGTGTAAATGGCGGCGCCTAAATTAGGTGCCAGTGGGGTCTATTCTGTAATAGTGCACATAAATTCTGGAAGTGCCCCCTTTAATTTACATGCTATAGGATTTACACGCGGATCATTATAGAATGTGATCTATACGTAAATCCCAATTAACACCAATAATTGGTTGTTAGCCAATTATTAGATCTGATTGGTTCATCAATTAAGTTGCGTGTGCAAATCCGGAATATGCACTGATTTGCGCATGCAGCTTTAGCGCTGTATATAGAATCTCCCAGATAATGAATTACAATAATCAAGTTGGGGTAAAATAATAGCTTGGACCAAAACACTAAAATGCTGAGGCTCAAATTATTAGATTCTTTTACGTGTTTCTGTTTTACAGCCAAAGCAATTTACGTATTACAGAGAGGAACTTTCTCTGTTTCTAGTGGATTCACAGTCTGCTTTTTTTGGTACCTGGAGCAATGAAGGATTAAGTGACTTGCTCAGAGTCACAAGGAACCACAGTGGGAATTGAACCTTGTTCCCCTGGTTCTCAGCCCACTGTGCTAACCATTAACTCCTCTTATGGAACGTAATTAGCACAAAAAAAAGCTTTTTACTAAGGTATTTACTTCAGTTGTATCAAGAAACACCTAGAACCCTAGAGGGCGATTCTAATGGAAGAGTCTCACCTGAGGATAAAGTAATTCTTGAAGGAATAGTAATCTGGGTATTACTAAAGCCAGAGAACTTTTGTCTTAGTTCTGTTAAGTTTCAAAATCTGTCCCTGAATCCATTGGTTGACTACATTGATGAACCGTAGTCTACTTTAAGAGAAAGTCTAGGCATTTATACAGTGAATCGCCTGAAGATGCTTGAAGATTGGTTTCTTAACAGATTTTGATTCTGTGGTACCGTCAAACCTGCATATGGTGAAGCTTCTTTGCTCTGCGCCCTAAATTAAGTAAATTTTTGATATTTGCTTGGTAGACGTTATAAATGAGAATTAAAGTTTTGATATTTGTCAAGTCCATCAAACAATTTTTGGAGGTTTTTCTAGACTGATGATTATGTTTTGACCGATCACATTGTAAAGTTGCTACATCTATATCGAGCCCCGATATTGTTGATCTTGTTCTTTATAAGGTCTTTTCCTCCTTATTTTTGAAAAAAGTTATTTAGACTCCTGTATTTCCTATCCATTTACCATAGTTTGTTTTTAGATGTGCTCTATTTTCTACATGGTAATTTGTTTGTGACTACATTGATGTACTCTCACTTTATCTAATGATTGGAAAGGCATATCATGACCCAGTATTTATATAAAGATGTCATCAGCATAGGAAATATTCTGTAGTCCTATAAACATAAAGGAGAAAGTAGAGAGCCCTGGGGGATACCACAAATAGAATTCCAAGTCAAAAACCTAGTACAATAAGTATTGCCATACTGGGACAGACGGAAGGTCCATCAAGCCCAGCATCCTGTTTCCAACAGTGGCCAATCCAGGTCATAAGTACCTGGCAAGATCCCAGAACACTGTAATACATTTTATGATGCTTATTCTAGAAATAAGCAGTGGATTTTCCCCATTTTAATAGTGGTCTATGGACTTTTCTAATGAGATGTCCAACTTTCCCAATCTTTGTAATAACAGACCATGATTAAAACTATAGTAAAATAGTTTGACGGCCTCAGCTTAAATACTGTTTAACATATGAAACCATAATAAGCAAATATTCCATACTATGCAATGACCTGAAGCCAGACTGATGCAAACATTCAATAGTCAATGTGATTTGCACACTGCCTGGTTACAGTGATTTCCAAAAGCTTGGTCAATCAAGGTATACTAGCAATAGCTATATATTTACTTACAGAAGTTAAATCAGCTCTTTCTTGTGTTTACAAAAGATATAAGCCAAACCACCACCTCCTAATAAAAAGGAGGGACAGGTATCCAGAGAGCAATAGGAATGTGATAGCTTATCAAGAGCTGAATGAACTGTTAAAGATATAATCTAAGTAAAAGAATCTCAAATCCTTTCCACTGGAATACCTCTGAAATCCTTTCCACTGGAATACCTGTCACAAGTTCAATATGAATTAATTTGTGATGGTCAAAAGGGATTCCCCTATCAAGCTGTGGTCGTCTAACCTGTTTAAATTTATGTATAAAATGTTGAGCCAGCTTATGCGTGGTAGACTGCATAACTGTGGAAGGAGAAGTACCAGACCGAGCAGATGTAATGACTGGAATAATTTTGAAATCAGTTTTACTCAGATGTCCCTCAACCTCTCAAAAGGGACTGCAAAAGGGAGATACTTGCCAGGATATCTAAGAACCAAGATAAGTGATATCATTTAATTTGTTTGATGATTTTTGGGACATTTCTTATACATCTCTAAATAAGCCACTTGTGTTCCGTTTGATAATTAAAAAAGCAGGGAAGGTTTTTTAGCCAATGATTGAGAAAAGGAGAGCTTTGAAGTGCTATAGCTGCTCTTTTTTTCTGAGGCTTTTCCTACCCCCGATGATAGTTGTAGAATCAAATAATATAAATTTAATTTGCTTAATGGTTTTCTTTGAAGATATTTAGATAGGTTAAGGGATACCTGAGTAAAATGGATTTTACAATGGGTTGTTCGTTTTGTGGGAGGAATTTTAACCACTGCCTTCATTTTTTGATTTGAGTGGAGTAATTCTAAGACATTTCTGGTCATAATGTATTTTTATATTTGTAAAGTCACATTTTGGGGTAAATGCAATTATATATATATAAAATATTCACTTCTTTTCACATATAAAACAAAACTGAATGAAAGCACATCCCTAGTAGATTCCACTTCAGACCTTTAATCTCTCTTGTCACTTTTTTCTTTTTCTTCCTCTTTCCATTCTCTTGTCTTTTGCAGTCCTTTTGCTCTTCCTCTTTCTTGGCTCTTTACCCCATTTCTCTCCCTTTCCCACCCGCTTCCTTTCTCTTTTATCTCCTTGCGTCTGCCCAGCTGGTAGTGTAATGTGCCGATGTCCCTGTGTACATGGCTTAATTTGAGAAGTATAAAATTCTGTCCTGCTAGCTGCAGAGGAGAACTGGCTAGAGTTGTATGGTGAGAATTGCTAGTATTAGGTAGTAAAATTTTGAGTTCTGCATGGAAAGTCCTTTTGGATTGGCTGCTCAGATCTTTGAGCAAACAACCAAATATAATAAAAATCTCACCTATGTTAAGTCTTGTATGATATGCCCATTGACCTGAGGTTTTTATTGGAAAATAAGGATAAAGCTGGAAATCCAAGTAAGCTCTGTGGTGCTGCTATAGAAAATGGACAAATTGCATGTGTTTTTTTGTTTGTTTGTTTTATTTGCTGCTGTAGTCTGTTTCAAAAATAATTTACTTTATTTACACTTTGTCGGTTTCAAAGCACAGGTTTACTCAGCGTCAGCAAGAAAAACTGGTAGCAGAATTAAGACGCAAAGAATGCATAAGAAGAGACGAAATAAAACGACTGGCTAAAGAACAGCAGATGGAAGCAAGTCTAAAGAGTGAAGAGCATATAGACAAAAAGAGGTTCCTAAACAGATTAAAGGATGAAGAGTATGAGAGGTGTATGGAAGAATCTATTGAAAAGGTGTGCTATTTTTATATTTCTAGTTAATTGGTTACTTTCTGGGGTTTTTTTTTTCCCTGGGAGGGATTTTACCTTCTGTTTAGTCTTGGGGAAGAAAGCAGGACAAATATAAGAACATTAATTGTCATACAAGGTCAGACCAAAGGTCTATTGAGCCCAGTATCCTGTTTCTAATATTGGCCGGTTCTGGTCACAAGTACCTGGCAGGATCCTACAGTGTAGATAGTTTCCATGCTAACTTACCTCAAGGATATGCAGTCACTTCTCCGAGGACAAGCAGGCCATCAATTCTCACAATTAGGTAACATGGTGCCGTGTTGCCCAGTCCTGAGCTTATAACAAGCTTAACAGAGTTTTGTGGAGCATGAGGGTGCAATTACCACAGTTCTTTTTCTACCGTGGTGAGGAGAGATTGCGTTTAAGTGATCTCTCTTCAAGTCCGGTCTGGAAGAGCTTTCTTTTTTGTTCCTTTTCAGCTTTTTTGGCGAATTTTTCACCCGTACTTGTTTTAGTTATTTTTCCTTTCTTTTTTTGTATCTTAGGCCACGTTTAGGCCTAGACTTTTCTTTCCCTTCACTTTTTTCTGGTGCCTCACCCCTTTTTTTCAGGTTTCATTGCATCTTTTGATTTGATTGTGGAGGTTTTTCCATCCATGCCCACTAAATTTCCCAGTGGTTTTAAGCGCTGTTCCCAGTGCAGTTGGACAGTCTATGGCACAGACACCCATTCTTGGTGTCTTCAGTGCTTAGGGTCTGACCATAGCCCTGCTAACTGTGTCCTTTGTCTTTGGATGAAGGACAGGACTCAGCTGTCCAGAGAGGCTCAACGTGAGAAGACTTTTGGAGCCAGGTTCCTCGACATTGGCATCTAGGTTGGCGGTGCCGGTAAGTATGGCTTCTTCAAGTCCCGTGGACACTGGGAGTAGTAGTGCGTTGAGTGGGTCTCGAGCTGTTTCGATGCCATCTGCTAGGCAGGGCCCCTGGGACCGGCTAGTGTCAGACCAGACCCAGAGGTGGTGTGAAGATTTGACATTGATGCTGAACTCCGGGCGAAGGCCAAGAAGCATCGGCATTGGTCGGCCTTGACACACCGTGCCAGAAACTCCAGAACGTTGAGGGATTCAGCACCCGAGAAACATCTGCCCCAGAAGGACCACTCCCCCTCTATCTAGGAGGTGCCAATACGTCAGTGTCCTAGCAGCCAGAACCCGACTCCCATCGTGCCCCCACCAGTACTGCAGCCTGTCCCGGAGCCGGCAATTCAGTCTTTTCCCATGTCGGCCTTTGATGAGCGTATCCGGGTCTTGCTTCCTGAGCTGCTGGATGGCCTTTTGCAATGGTGTGCTTGCACCTATCCTGCCTATTGCAGTTAGGGGGTGCTTGCACCTATCCTGCCGTCTATTGCGGCCCTGCTTGGCCTTCAGCCTGTGGTGCGGCATCCAACTCCAGTGTCGACAGCCACCCAAGCTGGTACCCCCTTGACGTCGGTGGAGGAAGCGTCGCCGGAGTCGAGGTGGGAGCTGACTCCTCGTCGCTCCTCTAAGTTGAGGCAGGCTCGGTCTCAGCCTACTCATGAGTTGCTGTCATGGGAATCAGAGGAGGATCCCAAGGTACTTTTCGGAGGATGAGTCCTATGGTATCCCCTGTGAACCCTTCCCTCCACTTGAAAGGAGACAGTTTCCCCCAGAGAGCCTTTCATTCCCCTCTTTTGTAAAGGAAATGGCTGAGGCTGTTCCATTTCATTTGGACGTGGGGGACGAGCTCAGGACCTAGATGCTCAAGGTCCTGGACTATGAGACTTCTCCTAGGGAGGCTGTGAGTGTTCCTCTCCATGAGGTGCTTAAGGAAGTTCTCACTAGGAATTGGGAGTCCCCACTGTTGGTCCCTGTCCTGCCTAAGAAGATAGACACGGTGTATTGGATCCATAGCACACCTGGTTTTGATAGGCCCATGTTGCCTCACAATTCCATGGTGGTGGAATCCGCCCTCAAAAGAGCTAGGAGTTCTAGAGACTATGCCTCGGCGCCCCCAGGCAGAAAAGCTAGGACCTTGGATTCTTTTGGGAGGAAGATGTTTCAGGCCTCAGTGCTCATGTCCCATATATAATCCTACCAGCTCTTCAGGAATGTGTACTTGCAGAACTTGGTGTGCAAGTTTTTGGACTTAGCAGACTGTCTCCCACCGGAGCAGACCGAGTCGATATGCCACTTGGCCAAGCAGCAGAAGGCATGTCATAAGTTCTTGGCCAGGGTGCCTACGACATCTTTGACATGGCATCCAGGATCTCTGCCCAGAGTATAGCAAATCGCAGACTCTCATGACTTTGTGTTTTTCACTTGTGCGAGGCCACACCTGGAAGTCTTGGCAGCCATTTTAAAAAGGCAGAGACAATGAGAGGATCAGCCCCAAAGAAGTCACCAGACCACCAGGGTGCCTTGAGGTATGTGCCAGGAGGGCACCCAGGGCCGGAGGGAGGTGGATAGATGGAGTCTGGATGATAAAAAGTTGAAGCCATTTAGGTGAGTCTCTGTTTCCCCTTCCCCGAGCAGCCATCACCAACGTACATTCAAAACAAAGCAAGCAAACATATGAGCTGCTGTATTCATGTTGTCGTTCTTAATTGTTGGTGGCATTTTTATTTAATCTCACTTATATTTTCAAACATGCTGGCTTGTGCAGCATACGAATGTACACAGAGGAAGTATAACAATGGAATAACTTTTCATAGGTAGAGTAGTAATTTTGTTAGAAATTGTAATCAGTGGGTCATTTAGAGGGGCTGGTTATAGGGACACCCTAGCACTGTTATATTCATGCAGAGATTTTTTTTCTCCTGGTAAAGTGCCACTAAAACGGTCATCATTTTATGAGAATTAGATGTTCAACATATCTATATATTTACTTATTTATGACATTTATATCCCACATTAAACATGAATTAGGTTGAAACCTTGGAGCATTTAAAATCTTTTTTTTTTTCTCCTGTGCCTGCATCAAAAGAAAAAGATGGCATGTGGGAATTTGATGCTTTTGTTTTGTGGTTTGCAGTGGTATAAGAATGCACTTGCCTTTTTTTATTTTGTTTCATAGAGAGGTATTGAATAATTAGGGAAGGGCTTCCTTCATGCAGAAGTTTTGTCCAGCGTCGGTCTAAATGTGCCAGTTCAGCACACTGTTATACGCCAAGTTCATACAAAGTTAATTATGTTCAATAGAAAATACTACTACTACTAACTAGCATTTCTAAAGCGCTACTAGGGTTACGCAGCGCTGTACAATTAAATCTGTTGCCTCAGACTGCTTGCTATGTGAATAGTCCATCACTGTTTAATTATTGCTACCAAGTATTACATATTAAGGGCATTTGCTTTAAACTTTGTTTTAATTCATTTATCCAGTCCTTACATTCACATGGTTTTACTTTGTAAACCCAAAGGTGAATGCTAAATGTGATTGAATAATTAGGTATAAACTGTGTTGTTTCTGACTTTACTTGTTTTTGAAATTTGCACTGCTTTGGGTCCTGTGCTGATTTGTACATCTGCTGTCTTAGCAGAGTACAGAAGAAAATGATTTATGTTACTAGTATTTTTACTACTTATAAAATCTGGCTTTCTTGGGGGAGGGGTCAAGGTGACTGGCATGGCAAGGGCTGGAATGGAGGAGATTACTTACTACGGGGATAGATGGGTTTGATTTCTGTCCCCGTGCAACTCTCTGTACCAGACAACCTGCCAGTCAGAGGGACGCTAAAGTTTTTCTATGGAAGGTGGCCCCTTGAACCTCCGACCGGTGGGTTGTCCAAATAGTCCACCTCTGATACGCCCTAAACTGGCTTTGAAAACCTTCAGATTGCCCACTGAAAGCTCATTATTTCAGCTCTGAGCACGAGCAGGTACTTGCAGAGGAACTCTCTGCCCTTCTAAAGCCCATGTGATCAAACTCGTTCCACCATGGGAAGAAGGGCAGGGATTCTATCCCAGGTACTTCCTCATGCAAACGAAGGCAGGGGGGATGCTTGATGGAGGCGCCAGTGTGCTCTGGCTCGATGCCGAGGCCGCCGACGCCGCTTGCGGCACCGGTGTCGACCGCCATGCAGGTGGAGTCCCCGTCAACGTCGATGGTGGGAGCTTCGTCCCCGCCGGCGCGGGAGTCCACCGCTCGATGCCATCATTGAGGACGTGGTTCCTCGCAGTCGAGACGGGCCCGGTTGAGGTCTGAGCTGAGAGAGCTCATGTCCGACACCGAGGAGGAAGAGGCCTCGTGGAGGGAGGAGGAGGACCCCAGATATTTCTCCTCAGAGGAGTCTGTGGGCCTTCCCTCCGACCCCACTCCTTCACCGGAGAGGAAGCTCTCGCCCCCTGAGAGCCTCTCCTTTGCCTCCTTTGTTAGGGATATGTCTATTTGCATTCCCTTTCCCGTGGTCACTGTGGATGAGCCGAGGGCGGAGATGCTCGAAGTCCTCGACTATCCATCACCACCTAGAGAGTTGCACAATGTCCTTAAGGAGACACTGCTTCGGAACTGGCTGAAGCCACTATCTAATCCCACCATCCCCAAGAAAGCGGAGTCCCAATACAGGATCCACTCAGACCCAGAGTTGATGCGGCCTCAATTGCCTCATGACTCGGCGGTCGTGGACTCTGCTCTCAAGAGAGCACGGAGTTCGAGGGATACCGCCTCGGCGCCCCCGGGGCGGGAGTCTCGCACTCTGGACTCGTTTGGGAGGAAGGCCTACCAATCTTCCATGCTCGTGACCTGCATCCAATCATACCAGCTCTACACGAGCATTCACATACGGAACAATGTGAGGCAACTGGCGGACCTGGTCGACAAGCTCCCCCCGGAGCAGTCCAGGCCGTTTCAGGAGGTGGTCAGGCAGCTGAAGGCGTACAGAAAGTTCCTGTCCAGGGGTATCTATGACACCTGTGATGTGGCATCTCGAGCTGCGGCCCAAGGTATAGTGATGCGCAGACTCTCATGGCTGCGTGCCTCTGACCTGGACAACCGCATCCAGCAGCGACTGGCGGATGTCCCTTGCCGGGGGGATAACATTTTCGGCGAGAAGGTCGAGCAGTTGGTGGACCAACTACACCAGCGGGAAACCGCTCTCGACAAGCTCTCCCACCGGGCGCCTTCAGCATCCACCTCTGCAGGTGGACGTTTTTCCCGGGCCCGGCAGGCTGCACCCTACGCCTACAGCAAGCGTAGGTACACCCAGCCGGCCCGAAGGCCTCCTCAGGCACAGGGACAGTCCCAGCGCGCTCGTTCCCGTCAACAGCGTGCGCCTAAGCAGCTCCCTGCGCCTCCACAGCAAAAGCCGGGGACGGGCTTTTGACTGGATCCATGGGAACATAGCCGCCATCAAAGTATCCGTACTGGATGACCTGCCAGTCGGGGGGAGGTTGAAAGTTTTTCACCAAAGGTGGCCTCTCGTAACCTTCGACCAGTGGGTTCTCCAAATAGTGCAGTGCGGATACACCCTAAATTTGCTCTCCACCCCGCCAAATTGCCCACCGGGAGCCCAATCCTTCAGTTCCCATCACAAGCAGGTACTTGCAGAGGAACTCTCCGCCCTTCTCAGCGCCAATGCGGTCGAGCCCGTGCCACCCGGGCAGGAAGGGCAGGGATTCTATTCCAGGTACTTCCTTGTGGAAAAGAAAACAGGGGGGATGTGCCCCATCCTAGACCTGAGAGGCCTGAACAAATATCTGGTCAAAGAGAAGTTCAGGATGCTTTCCTTGGGCACCCTTCTACCCATGATTCAGAAAGACGATTGGCTATGTTCCCTGGATTTAAAGGACCCTTACACTCGCATCCCGATACTGCCAGCTCACAGACAGTAGCTCCGATTCCGTCTGGGGACACGGCACTTTCAGTATTGTGTGCTGCCCTTTGGGCTCGCCTCTGCACCACAGGTGTTCACGAAGTGTCTCGTGGTGGTTGCGGCATATCTACGCAAGCTGGAAGTGCACGTGTTCCCGTATCTCGACGATTGGCTGGTCAAGAGCACCTCAGAGGCAGGAGCTCTTCGGTGTACTATTCACCTTCTGGAGCTGCTGGAGTTTGTGATAAATTACCTGAAGTCCCATCTCCAGCCAGTCCAATCTCTGGAATTCATAGGAGCTCTGCTGAATTCTCAGACGGCTCAGGCCTTTCTTCCCGAAGCAAGGGCGCAGAATCTCCTGTCCTTCGCTTCCCAGACCAGAGCGTCTCAGCAGGTCAGAGCTCGGCAGATGTTGAGACTCCTGGGCCATATGGCGTCCACGGTTCATGTGACTCCCATGGCTCGCCTTCACATGAGATCTGCTCAATGGACCCTAGCTTCCCAGTGGTGCCAAGCTACCGGGAATCTAGAAGATGTCATCCGCCTGTCCCTCAGTTGCCGCAATTTGCTGCACTGGTGGACGATTCGGACCAATTTGACCCTGGGACGTCCATTCCAAATTCCGCAGCCCACGAAGGTGCTGACGACGGATGCATCTCGCCTGGGGTGGGGAGCTCATGTCGATGGGCTCCACACCCAGGGACTGTGGTCCCTCCAGGAACAAGATCTTCAGATCAACCTCCTGGAGCTCCGAGCGGTCTGGAACGCACTGAAGGCCTTCAGAGATCGGCTGTCCTACCAAATCATCCAAATTCGGACAGACAATCAGGTTGCAATGTATTATATCAACAAGCAGGGGGGCACCGGATCTCGCCCCCTGTGTCAGGAAGCCGTCGGGATGTGGCGTTGGGCTTGCCAGTTCGGCATGCTTCTCCAAGCCACATACCTGGCAGGCGTAAACAACAGTCTGGCCGACAGGCTGAGCAGAGTCATGCAACCGCACGAGTGGTCGCTCCATTCCAGAGTGGTACGCAAGATCTTCCGAGAGTGGGGCACCCCCTCGGTGGACCTTTTCGCCTCTCAGACCAACCACAAGCTGCCTCTGTTCTGTTCTAGACTACAGGCGCACGGTAGACTGGCGTCGGATGCCTTTCTCCTCCATTGGGGGAACGGCCTCCTGTATGCTTATCCTCCCATACCTTTGGTGGGGAAGACCTTGCTGAAGCTCAAGCAAGACCACGGCACCATGATTCTGATAGCGCCTTTTTGGCCCCGTCAGATCTGGTTCCCTCTACTACTGGCGTTGTCCTCCGAAGAACCGTGGAGATTGGAGTGTTTTCCGACTCTCATTTCGCAGAACAACGGAGCGCTTCTGCACCCCAACCTTCAGTCTCTGGCTCTCACGGCCTGGATGTTGAGGGCGTAGATTTTGCTTTGTTGGGTTTGTCTGAGGGTGTCTCCCGCGTCTTGCTTGCCTCTAGAAAGGATTCCACTAAAAAGAGTTACTTTTTCAAGTGGAGGAGGTTTGTCGTTTGGTGTGAGAGCAAGGCCCTAGAACCTCGTTCTTGTCCTGCACAGAACCTGCTTGAATACCTTCTGCACTTATCAGAGGCTGGTCTCAAGACCAACTCAGTAAGGAATCACCTTAGTGCGATTAGTGCTTACCATCATCGTGTAGAGGGTAAAGCCATCTCTGGAGAGCCTTTAGTCGTTCGATTTATGAGAGGCTTGCTTTTGTCAAGGCCTCCTGTCAAGCCTCCTGCAGTGTCATGGGATCTCAACGTCGTCCTCACCCAGCTGATGAAACCTCCTTTTGAGCCACTGAATTCTTGCCATCTGAAGTACCTGACCTGAAAGGTCATTTTCTTGGTGGCAGTTACTTCAGCTCGTAGAGTCAGTGAGCTTCAAGCCCTGGTAGCTCATGCTCCTTATACAAAATTTCATCATAACAGAGTAGTACTCCGCACTCACCCTAAGTTCCTGCCAAAGGTGGTGTCGGAGTTCCATCTTAACCAGTCAATTGTCTTGCCAACATTCTTTCCCAGACTGCATACCCGCCCTGCTGAACGTCAGTTGCACACATTGGACTGCAAGCGAGCGTTGGCCTTCTGTCTGGAGCGGACACAGCCCCACAGACAGTCCGCCCAATTGTTTATTTCTTTCGACCCCAATAGGAAGGGGGTCGCTGTCGGGAAACGCACCATCTCCAATTGGCTAGCAGATTGCATTTCCTTCACTTACGCCCAGGCTGGGCTGGCTCTTGAGGGTCATGTCACGGCTCATAGTGTTAGAGCCATGGCAGTGTCAGTGGCCCACTTGAAGTCAGCCACTATTGAAGAGATTTGCAAGGCTGCGACGTGGTCATCTGTCCACACATTCACATCAAATTACTGCCTTCAGCAGGATACCCGACGCGACAGTCGGTTCGGGCAGTCGGTGCTGCAGAATCTGTTTGGGGTTTGAATCCAACTCCACCCTCCAGGACCCGATTTTATTCTGTTCAGGCTGCACTCTCAGTTAGTTGTTCTTCGTAGGTCAATTTCTGTTATGCCCTCGCCGTTGCGAGGTTCAATTGACCTGCGTTCTTGTTTTGAGTGAGCCTGAGAGCTAGGGATACCCCAGTCGTGAGAACAAGCAGCCTGCTTGTCCTCGGAGAAAGCGAATGATACATACCTGTAGCAGGTGTTCTCCGAGGACAGCAGGCTGATTGTTCTCACCTACCCTCCCTCCTCCCCTTTGGAGTTGCGTTTTACTCATTCCTTTGCTTGTCATTCAACTGAGCGGGAACGGTCGCGCATGGGTGGGAAGACGGCCGCGCATGCGCTGTGGGCGTGCCCTGCGTGCGGGACCGCCCGTGAAGTTTTTTTCCGGTTGGTGGGGGCTGCCGTAGACGTCAACCCAGTCGTGAGAACAATCAGCCTGCTGTCCTTGGAGAACACCTGCTACAGGTATGTATCATTCGCTGTAGATGAAGACCATGTGGTCTATCCAGTCTCCCCATACTAACTGTCAAGCTCTATAGCACCTTCTGTTACTGATTCTCTTTGCTTGTTCCATTTTCTCTTGAACTGAGATATTGTCCTTGTCTTCATAGCCTCCATTGGGAGGCTGTTCTATGCATCCACCATCCTTTCCATAAAGAAATATGTCTTTAAATTACTCCTGATTCTACCTCTTTCACCCCTATTGCATGACCCCTTATTCTAGGCTCTCTTTAAATTGATAGCCATCCTCCTGGTATAGTAAACAGCCTACTGCAACCCCCACAACAAAGCGAGCCTGCCCAGTCTAAACTGAACTGCAATGATTTTGCTGCATACTTTGCCACAAAATTAAAAGTCGCCACCAGGATTTATAGGCAATCCCACCCAGTGCCCAACCAGGGGTGCACAAACTCGCCCCCACCTAACAGAGACAGATGGAACACTTTTAACCTAATGACAGAGGAGAGCCTTGACAAAATCCTAAGAGACCTTCAACCAACTACCTGCTCCCTCGATCCCTGCCCATCAAAGATAGTGCAGCAGGCAAGTATGGGCCTTTATAGAAGGTGCCACAAAAATTGTGAACACCTCTCCTTCTAATGGGCAATTATCAACAGCATTAAAAAGGGCATTGGTTCGCCCTCTGCTGAAGAAAAACAACCTTGACCAGGACAAACTTGAAAGTTACAGGCCAGTATCCAACATCCCATTTCTAGGGAAACTCATAGAACAAACAGTCTGTATTCAACTTAATGAATGGCTAGAAAAGAGTAACTGACTAGATCCATGTCAATCTGGATTCAGACCTGGTTATGGAACAGAAACAGTCCTCGTATCCCTGCATCCCTGCTAGTTGATCTTCACAGAAACCGAGACAAGGGATTTGCCTCGATGTTAGTGTCAAAAGCTGCTGAGAAATCTAGCAGTACTGTGGATCATGATATCTTGCTAGCACGACTGACAGAAACAGGTATCAATGGAACAGTACTTGCCTGGTTCAGATCCTATCTATCAGACAGGCAACAATCCATAAAGATTGGCAGCAACTCATCACCACCATGGACACTGACCTGCGGGGTACCACAAGGATCGATACTGTCACCTATTCTGTTCAATATCTACCTCAAGCCACTAGCTGAGCTGATTCATTGAATGGACACTCAGTTCTACATCTATGCAGATGATGTGCAGCTACTCATACCCATTGACTTACCTACAGCTTTGAATAGTAGAGAGGTGTGGTAGCCGTGTTAGTCCACTCTTAAAGGTTATCAATAGAAATCAAACAAAATAAAACATGGAAAAGAAAATAAGATGATACCTTTTTTTATTGTACATAACTTAATACATTTCTTGATTAGCTTTCGAAGGTTGCCCTTCTTCCTAGGGATCAGAAATAAGCAAATGAGGTAGCAAATAGTATATATGAGAGAAACATCAAAGCATTACTTTGACTGTCTGACAGAGTGGGAGGGTGGGGGTATGCATGGGGACATCAAAGCATTTCATTGATATTCTAACAGAATGGGTGTTAGTAGGTGAGAGGAGAGAAATAAACAGAGAAATACAGCTTATGTTTTATAATGAGTTAGAAAACCCAGATCCTTATTAAGTCCTGTTTGTTGGGTGTCAAAATATTCAATCATTCTTATTTCAAAGGTCTTATGTTCCTGTATTGTTTTAAAATTACCTTTCAGTATTCTTACAACACCCATTCTGTTAGAATATCAATGAAATGCTTTGATGTCCCCATGCATACCCCCACCCTCCCACTCTGTCAGACAGTCAAAGTAATACTTGATGTTTCTACTACTACTACTACTTAACATTTCTAAAGCGCTACTAGGGTTACGCAGCGCTGTACAATTTAACATAGAAGGACAGTCCCTGCTCAAAGAGCTTACAATCTAAAGGACACGTGAACAGTCAGTCTGATAGGGGCAGTCGAATTGGGGCAGTCTGGATTTCCTGAAAGAGTTAGGTGCCGAACGCAGCATTGAAGAGGTGGGCTTTCTCTCATATATACTATCTGCTACCTCATTTGCTTATTTCCGATCTGAGGAAGAAGGGCAACCTTCGAAAGCTAATCAAGAAATGTATTAAGTTATGTCCAATAAAAAAGGTATCATCTTATTTTCTTTTCCATGTTTTATTTTGTTTGATTTCTATTGATAACCTACAGCTTTGAATAAACTGATCACTTGTCTAACATCAATTCAAGAATGGGCTAAACACAACAAACTTTGCCTGAACCCAAGTAAAACCGAGCTTCTCTGGGTCCCTAACACAAGTGGATACATACCTGACATCAAAATCGCTTTTGGGAAGTATGAACTCCCCCTCAAATCACAAGTCAGGAACCTTGGAATACAGTTACATTCAACTCTTACTCTGATTCCCCAAATCCAAGCAACCTTCAAGAGCTGCTTCTACTATTTGCGACAGCTACACTGCCTCTCTCCTTACATCGAGAAGGTAAATCTTATCCCAGTTGTGCATGCCATGGTAACATCAAGACTGGATTACTGCAAAGCATTATACAATGGTCTGACTACTAGGGCCTGCACCAGATCCAGTTGATTCAGAATGCAGCAGCAAGACTCATAGAAGGTTGCAAGCAACGTGAACACATCACACCATTTTTGCAAAAACTTCATTGGCTGCCAGTACAATACAGGGCTAAATTTAAAACTCTATGTCTGATCTTCAGGGCCCTGCAAGGAAATGGCCCCGAGTATCTGAAGAATAGGATGATCCGCCACACACCGCCAAGGACACTAAGGTCCTCCCAAGGACTTTCACTAACTACACCCTCTCCAAAAGACATTACACGATGTGATACCCGCAGGTGAGCCTTCTCCAGAGTAGCCCCCACACTCTGGAATGCATTGTTTGAAAGGCTGCGCTTAACACAAGACTACCTCTACTTCAGGAAGCAGGTGAAAGCTTGGCTCTTCAACCAGGCCTTTAACGGAAGAAGTAACTAACTTGTTAGTCTCAGTCACACACACAAGAATTGACTCGGGCTGCACATACTGCAGCGGGACATGTTTATCCACTCCTCCCCTAACTGAGAATATTTAACCATCTCTCTGACCTCACGTGCAACTTTCTTCAAATCAATCACCTTACTTTCTAATTCTTCCTATTTTCTTACTCATCTATATGTTACAACTTTGCCTTACCCTTCACTACCAATTATAATTTTGTAGTACATATTGTGTTGTCATTGCAAGTAGCATACCATGCCATACTTTGTATTGTTTGAATATTTTTACTGCTCTAATTGCCGCCTGCTCATGTTTGATCTATTCTTACTGTACACCGCCTTGAGTGAATTCCTTCAAAAAGGCGGTAAATAAATCCTAATAAATGTATGTATAAGACAGACATTTAAATATCTCCAGTCTCTACTATCCTGCCTTTCTTCCAAAATGCACATATCTAGGGGGGTTGAAATTTTCTGTCTGTCTTGGGGCAAAATAACTCCCTGAAACATTAATAGAATAGGACCAAACTTGATTTGGGGGAAAACTACTACTACTACTATTTAGCATTTCTATAGCGCTACAAGGCTGCACAAACATAGAAGAAAGACAGTCCCTGCTCAAAGAGCTTACAATCTAATAGACAAAAAATAAATAAAGTAATCAAATCAATTAATGTGAACGGGAAGGAAGAGAGGAGGGTAGGTGGAGGCGAGTGGTTACAAGTGGTTACGAGTCAAAAGCAATGTTAAAGAGGTGGGCTTTCAGTCTTTCACATTGGTTTCTAGATTCCAGCAGCTGCAGCTAGAAAATATTGATATATTGCAGCATATCTGTTAGGAAATTTCTCTTTTCAAATTCCTTTTTTAGTTTTCCACAGCCACAGACATGCAGTTAACACAGATACACACGTGCACTTAGGCCTCACCAAAGATATAACATAACATATGAAGGCAGGCAAACACAAACGCACTCTGCATGCTTCCCCACTGTACCTCCTCCCCCTGCTGTCACACCTGTATCCTTACTGGACTGGCTCTTAGAAAATTAAATACTTAATAGAATTACCTTCTTGTGAATTTGCCTGTGAAACCTAGTGATCGACTCTATTTTAATGGTTGCTGTTTATGATGTCACCTACTGACTGAACCACATATTTTGCTACTGGTTGCTATCTATATGACCTAATGGTGGAGAAGCATGGCAATACTTGTTGTCTTAGTAGTAGTAGTCTTGGTACAGTGATACCCTGTAGTTAAAATGTTAAATGTAACCTTTTGAAATCTGTTGATAATATCATATAGTCCAAGGGTAATTTTATAAGGAGCTGCCTAGTGTTAGGTGTGTTAAGAACACACATAAATGCTGGTATTTTAGTCAATTATGCACATAAGTGGCTACTTCCAAGTGTAAGAGATCTCTTATGAAATATAAATTATCCTGTAAATAGGTGTGTATGCTTCATGGTGCTTATTTCACCCATTGTCATGCACAGGTGCAAAGTTTAGGCAGAGCATGGGCTGAGTCCATACCTACGTGTGTAGATTCTAAAATTCCATAATTTGCACGTGTACATGCTAATATTTACACCAACCTCTGGAGCCAGTGTAAGCTGTAGCACCTCCATATACACGTCTTCTTTCACACCTATACTAGTATTTTAGAAAGTCATGTAAGTGCATTCTTGACTTTATGAAATTGCCTTCTTAATGGTTGGATATAGCATCACAGTTGATTTCATTTCATTATTCCAACAAAATGTTTAGCAATCGCTCCATTTAAACGATCATCTCCAGATCAGACATACACAGAGAGACAAATAGACACATGTACATACATACATGCAAAGGGGTTGGAAAGAATTTTGTGTGCTGCGCTCCTCATGATTTATCCTCTTGGTTTTTTCCCTGCGGTGGGTACTGTGTCAAAACACAGGTAAGTTACATTCTCCAAGGACAAGCAGGCTGCTTGTTCTCACACATGTGGGTCGTCGTCGTCCACGGCGGCCCCAGGAACGGAGATTTTCTCTAGTAAAATCCAAAAGAGCTTTGCGACAGCCAGCAAAGCATGGGACGGACGCAGTGCGCATGCGCGGCCATCTTCCCGCCTCAGTTTTTTCTTTTCCGCGGTGGAGAGTGGCTACTTGCGGTTCTCTCCCTTAGGTCCCAGGAAAAACTTAGGCGCCTTTTTGCATGCTGTTTGCCGTTTTTTTCTTGTTTTTCGTTGCCTTTTTCTTGTTTTTCTTTTCTAGTTACAAAAAAAAAAATGCTCTTTTTTCCTTAGTTTTGTCCTTACTAAGTTTCCTTTCGGTTCCGTTGCGGCCTTTTGGGCCACCCGTTCGCAGTTCCCTTTTTTGTGCCCTGAGTCGGCACAATCGAGCCGTTTGACTTCGCCGCTGTGATTTTTCCGCTGATGTCATCGAAGCCTTCCAGCGCCTTCAAGAAGTGTGCTCGGTGCCAGCGGTCGATCTCGGACACTGACCCCCACTCCTGGTGCATTCAGTGCCTTGGGCCCGACCATCGCTCAGACGCTTGCAAGTTGTGTCTTAGCTTGAAAAAGCGGACACAGGCATTGAGAAGAGCTCTTCGGGACCGCCTTTTCGGATCTCCGACTGATTCCTCGGTGTCGACATCGGCACCGGGGATGGCATCGACATCGGGAGCACAGGTAATGGCTGTCCGAACTTCCCCTGTAGCTGGAAGTAGTGAGCCGTCGAGTGGGTCTCCACCTGTCTCGAAGGCTCCTGCTGTGCAGGCCCACCAGACCCGACCCCGAGGAGGTGTGTGGATTCCACGTCCTGCTCGTCGGTACAGAGGAGTACCGGTGACGTGCTTTGAGCGAAGGCGAAGAAGCATCGGCACCGGTCTCCCTCGAGACACGGTACCGGGAGCTCTGGGGCGTCGAGGGATTCAGCACCCGAAAAGTGCCGATGCCGGGAGGAACGCTCACCTTCCATACAAGAGGTGTCGGTCTTCGGACAGCCCGGTACCGCCTCCCAGGCCTCTGCAGATTCTGACTTCGACTCCGGTACCAGCCCCACAGCCTTCCTCAACAGCAACTCTGGAGGAGAGCATTCGAGCCATTCTTCCAGTTCTCCTGGAAGGGCTGCTGCATCAGTCTGTTCTGGTACCGGCGGTGCTTGCCCCCTCAGTACCGTTGATGGAAGCAGCGGCTGGCTCTGTGCCTGTAGTGAGGTCCCCGACGCCGGTACCGCTTGCAGCCTCGGCCACCACCCAGGTTGACTCGATGTCGATGGAGGGAGCTTCATCGCCACCAGCATGGGAGTTGACATCTCAACATCGCCATCGTGGACATGGTTCCTCGGCGTCGAGACAGGCCTGGTTTCGGAATGTAGTTCGTGAACTCTTGTCCGATACCAAGGAGGATTCCTCCTGGGATGAAGGGGAAGACCCCAGATATTTCTCTTCCGAGGAGTCTTGTGGTCTTCCTTCTGATCCCACTCCTTCACCTGAGAGGAAGCTTTCTCCACCGGAGAGTCTGTCCTTCTCCTTTGTCTGGGGAATGTCTGTGGGCATTCCCCTTCCCTGTGGTAAATGAGGATGAGCCCAGGACTGAGATGCTCGAGGTCCCAGACTATCCTTCGCCACCTAAAGAGTCATCCACTGCCCCTCTGCATAATGTCCTTAAAGAGACATTGCTGAGGAATTGGATGAAACCATTATCTAATCCCACCATCCCTAAGAAAGCAGAGTCCCAGTATCGGATCCATGGAGAACCTGAGTTGATGAGGTTGCAGTTACCTCACGACTCTGCGCTTGTGGATTCCACTCTCAAGAGAGCCAGAAGTACTAGAGATTTTGCCTCGGGGCCCCCGGGGCGAGAGGCTAGGACTTTAGACTCTTTTGGGAGGAAGGCCTACCAGTCCTCTATGCTCGTGTTCAAAATTCAGTCCTACCAGCTCTACACGAGCATTCACATTCGGAACAATGTTAAGTAACTGGCGGACTTGGTGGATAAGCTCCCTGTGGAGCATGCCAGGCCTTTTCAGGAGGTGGTCAGGCAGCTGAAGGCGTGTCGTAAATTCCTGTCCAGGGGTGCTTATGACACTTTTGATGTTAAATCCAGATCTGCTGCTCAAGGTTTTGTGATGCGCAGACTCTCATGGCTGCGTGCCTCTGACCTGGACAGTTGGACCCAGCAGCGGCTTGCAGATGTTCCTTGCTGGGAGGATAATATTTTTGGTGAGAAGGTCGAGCAGGTGGTAGAGGAGGGGTGAATCGGGTTCCTGCATCAGTGTGTGTGTGTCACACAGAGAGTGTGACAGGGTTGATGCTGCTTTACTGGTAGGGGGCGGCAGGGGGCTTGGAGGTTGGTCAGCGTTTCTGGGGGGGGGGGTAAGCTTGTTTGTAAGAGTGGTGTTTTCAGTTTCTTTGATGTGGTTTGTTCATTGAGGGTTGAGGTGGAATGAGTGTCTGTGATAAACTGAGGGGAGGAGGGGTCACCATTGCTGATGTTGTGGGGTGTCAGTGATTGAGTGTATAATACACAGAGAGTGAGTGTCCATGTATCCATGTCCTGCATCAGTGTGTGTGTGTGTGACACAGACAGTGTGACAGGGTTGATGTTTCTTTACGGGGAAGGGGTGGGGGGGGGGCTTGAAGAGGGGTCAGCGTCGCTGTTGTGGATGGGGTGTCAGTGATTGAGTGTGTGATACGGGAGGGGGGTGGTTGAGGAGGGGTGAACGGGGTTCCTGCATCAGTGTGCTCTGGGCAACACTTGAGCATGTTTTATAATAGAAATTGGGGTACCACTTTCCAGATTTGCTTGCTGGATGATTTGTTGCTGGTGGTAGAGGGCACTCAGGTTTCTCACTGTTGGGCAGACTAGATGGACCGTGCAGGTCTTTTTCTGCCGTCATCTACTATGTTAAGAGGCGTATTTTCAAAGCACTTAGCCTTCCAAAGTTCCATAGAAACCTATGGAACTTTGGAAGGCTAAGTGCTTTGAAAATATGCCTCCATGTGTGTGTGTGTCACACAGAGAGTGTAATAGGGTTGATGCTGCTTTACTGGGAGGGGGTGGCAGGGGGCTTGGAGGTTGGTCAGCGTTGCTGTCAGTCACACACTTTGACAGGCAACGGCAGGTCTGATGCTGCCACGGGCACTCACCAGGAGAAACTTCGCCTCTCCTTGAGCGACAAGTGTCAGATAATTTCGTCCTGCTTTCAGCGCCACACCGCCTTTGTTGTTTGCCACCTTCTTCGCTCGCTCCCCTAAAACCAACGAACGACTACTGCCTGTCAGTCTGCAAAAGGGCAGATGGTGCAGTGCGCGAGATAGAGAGAGGGTAGCCAGTGCTGTGTCGCGCTTGCAACTGTTTTCCTCGCTCGCGCGGCTATGACGTGAGGAGGAGCAGCTGGGCACGTGAGTGGTGTGAACTTGCCTTGTGCTGCTGTCGTACCGTTCCGCCTTCGACATCCTCACGTTTTGATGCGAGGGCGGGACAGAGAGAGATGGTGACAGACTGACAAACCTAACGAACCTTACGAACCCTTTACTTCAGTGAAGCCACGGAGTCAGCTTCAGAATGTTGGAGGTGCAAATTATTATAGTAGATGTACGGTATGTTTTTGTCATATTGATTATTTGTTGCATTTGTATCCCACATTTTCCCACCTATTTGCAGGCTCAATGTGGCTTACAATGTATTGTTATTGGTAGATAACAGATTGGAAGATACCAATTGGTGTTACATAGAGAACATGATGACATGATAGAATTAAACAAACAGATATAAGAAAAAACAGTTCCGATTATAGGTAAAATGGAGATGTGTTATTATGAGCTTAATAATACAGTTGAAAAAAAGTGTACACTTTTGTCAATTTATAGTTCTTAGTGATTTACTCAGCACTTGGACAGTTTTACAGATACTTGTGCAGTTGCTTTTTTTAAATTTTTTTTTTTCGAGAGCTCTTTATTGAAATCCAAGCAACAAAGAACAACAGTTCATAATTTGCAACAGAAAACTGCTGAACAGGCAAAACAAGGCATATGGCAAGAATACATCACCTGGATCAGGCAAACAAAAGAAATTCAGAAAAACCGCTAAATGTTTTGTAGAATATTTTTCCACAATGAACTCTCCATCAAATTCAATCCCCCCCACCCCCCCACCCCAACACATACTTAAAGAAGATGCAGTTGCTTTTTTAACAGCTGTTCCAGACCTGGGTTTAGTTCAGGTTAATTTTCATCCAGATGATCAGCAATTTTCTCCTGTATTTATTCAGAAGGATGATGATGATTATTTTCAAAGTGTTTCAACACGCCATTGTTGTGGTCAGACCTCTCTTTCGTTCTGAGACGGGAAAATAAGAATTGTGTTGTGGTTTGCAGTTATACAGTAGAAGAATGAAAATTGATTCAGAGGCTTTTTCTGAAAGAGGTGACTCTGGCCTACTCTTTCCCCAGGCGATATGGTGGAACAATGGCAAGTTGCTATATCTGCTGCTCCTGATAAAAGTCGCACCACTGGAGTTGAGAACACTTTCTAATAATTATCCCCTGGGTTCTATAAAGATTGCCCAAATTTGGTGCGATCATGAGACTACTACTATTTAACATTTCTAAAGCGCTACTAGGGTTACGCAGCGCTGTACAATTTAACATAGAAGGACAGTCCCTGCTCAAAGAGCTTACAATCTAAAGGACACTTGCACAAGTTAATTAGTTAAGCCATTAACAATCAGTAATAATTGGATATCAACAATTATCGATGTTAATAGGCGCTAATTAGGATTTACTCACGAATCTGCCTGCACACTATTCCACAATATAGCACTGGGTGCCTAAATGCCATAGAGGGGCATTTTCGAAAGAAATGTCCAATTTGTGATTTGGACTTCTTTGTAAAACGTTCAAATCCGAGGGCGGGGAAAACCGTATTTTCGAAACAAGATGGACATCCATCTTTCATTTCGAAAATATCAAGGACGTCCCTAGAGAAAGACATCTTTGACTTTTGGCGATTTTCGAAACCAAAAACGTCCAAAATCAAGCCATTTGGACGTGGGAGGAGCCAGCATTTGGCTGGTCCCCCTGACATGCCAAGACACCAACTGGGCACCCTAGGGGGCACTGCAGTGGACTTCGTAAATTGCTCCCAGGTACATAGCTCCCTTACCGTGTCCTGAACCCCCCCCCCCCCAAACTCCCCCAAACTCACTCCCCCCAACTGTACACGACTACCATAGTCCATATGGGTGAAGGGGAGCACCTAGATGTGGGTTTCTGGTGGGCTTTGGAGGGATTGCTGTTCCCTCCACAAATGTAACAGGTGAGGAGGGGGGTATGGGCCTGAGTCTGCTGTCTGAAGTGCACTGCACCCACTAAAACTGCTCCAGGGACCTGCATGCGCTGTCATGGACCTGAGTATGACATCTGAGGCTGGCATAGAGGTTGGCATGTAATATTTTTAAAGATTTTTTTGAGAGTAGGACGGGGTTAGTGACCACTGGGGGAGTAACGGGAGGTCATGCCCGATTCCCTCCGATGGTCATCTGGTCATTTCGGGCACCTTTTTGTGCCTTATTCGTAATAAAAACACGTCGATTATGGCTCAAAGACGTCCAAGCCTTAGGCACGCCCAAGTCCCGCCTTCACCACGCCTCTGACACGCCCCCTTGAAATTTGGACGTCCTTGTGACGGACTGGAGTTGGAGATGTCCAAAATCAGGTTTTGATTATACCGATTTGGACGTTTCTGAGAGACGGACATCCATGTTCCAATTTATGTTGAAAGATGGATGTCTTCTTTCGAAAATGAGCATGATAGTGTGCAACCCAAATGTGGGCATGGCCATGGGAAGGGGTATAGTGAGTCGGGAGCATTCTGGGTGCAGTGTTGTAGAATACCGGCGATACACACCCAACTTGCATGTTAGGATTTACACCAGGTGTCAGCAGGGACAATTTCTAACACCCAAAGTTGATGCGGAAATAGGCTCTATGCGCTATTCTATAAAGGGCGCTCAGCCCGAAGCAGCTTATATAGAATAGTACTGAGCACCGATATATATATATATATATTTTTTACTTTTCCCCCCAGTACCGATTTTTGACGGCCATTTACTTAATCTGCCCGTATATGTTAAAAGACAAAATTAAACCAACGGAATTGCAGGACTTGCATAGTAAGGAGGAGGCACTGTCCAGGGCCTGTTAGGATCAATGGAATCAGCGTCTCTACAAGGTCCCTTTCCATAGGATACTATCTTTATAAGTCTTATTGGTTAGCTGACCAGCCCTCTGACTCAGGGCTTCCAGGTCAGGGTCAGAGTGTTGTGCTTCCTGAAAAGCATGTATCTGTCCTATATCAGGCCCTCATGATCAAAAGCAAACTCTGGCGCTAGAGGCTGTTAATGCCATACTAGCGCCAGAGTTTGCAGCCGACCCATGATCAGAGCCCTCGAGCGCCTGAAACAACTCACTTGAGGGCTCTTAGCGCAAGTAGCATGCAAATGCATGCTAAACAGGGCTCTTAGCGCAATTAGCTTGCAAATGCATGCTAATCAGTGCTTAACGCATTCATCCCCAATGATCAGCGTCCAGCGTGCCAAAAATTGGGTCGCTGGCCGCGGCAAAATCAACGCCAGCTCCGAGCTGGCGTTAGACTTTGCGGATCATTGGGGAGGAATGGTGAGCCCTGTCCAGCATGCAGTTGCATGCTGGCAGGCCCCCGTTCCCCCCCCAAAGAGAACGCGAACAGGGGGCTGGAGGTCTGGTGGGTCTCCAGCCCCCCCCCCCCCAAACCCCCAGAAAATGTTGCCGTCGCCGGCCAAACACTTTCCCACCCTCCCACCCAGCGACGGGGGGTGGGTGCTGGAGGTCCGGTGGACCTCCAGCCCACCCCAACTCCTCTCCCCCAGCGTTCTTTCAATCCCTGGTGGTCCGTGGTGTGTGACAACCCCCCTCCCAGCCCCCCTATCTTACGTTGGAGGAGGGACGCAGCCTGCCTCCCTCCTCTTCCAGTGGCCGCCGCCGCAAAATGGTGGCGCCCAGCCCCGCCCATTGCATCCTGGGATGCACTGGGTGGGCGTCGACTGGAAGAGGAGGGAGGCAGGCTGCATCCCTCCTCCAACGAAAGGTAGGGGGGCTTGGAGGGGGATTGTCACCCACCACGGACCACCAGGGATTGAAAGAACGCTGGGGGAGAGGAGTTGGGGTGGGCTGGAGGTCCACCGGACCTCCAGCACCCACCCTCCGTCGCTGGGTGGGAGGGTGGGAGAGGGTTTGGTTTGGCCGGCGGCCATGACATTTTGTGGGGGTTTGGGGGAGGGGGCTGGAGACCCTCCGGATCTCCAGCCCTCCTTGAACATGGAAGGGGTGGGATCCCACCCCCTCCCGTCGCTGGGTGGGAGAGCGTTTGGCCGGCGACGGCCACGACATTTTCTGGGGGTTTGGGGGGGGGGGGGGGGCTGGAGACGGGCCTTGGGGCAGGCTGTTTGACAGGTTTTGGGCTTATGACAGCCCAGACCTGTCAAACAAGTTCGGGAGGATTGTTCTCCCGCACTGCTACATGATAATCAAAGATAATTGCTTAGATTTGCTTAGATTTGCATGCATTATCTTTGATCATCGATGCAGAAAAGCCCTGCGCTGTTTCAGCGCTATTTTTAGAACGCTGTTCGGAGCAGCGCGGGGCTTTGGATCATCTGGGCCTCAGTATCTATATCTGGAAGGGTTTCTGTTGGTGACTGACAAATCAAGATCAACAGTCAGATAAGTCAGGCTGTCCCATGCTCATGGCCTCGGCCATCTCTGGAACTGGTTCTGCTGGAAGCACTGGGGCGCCTCCTCCTGTCGCTTATTCGGCTGGTCCCACCTGGACAAACTCAGGATCTGGAACTGGAGAGGTGATCTCTGCTGCTTCTACTTGTTGGGCCGCCCAGGCCAGACTGTGGATCACCATAGCAGAAATACTGACTCCGCTATCAAGCGTAATGTTCATTGGACCCATGTCGGTCCCACACAGTATGGGTACCAGCATGTTTTTCGTTATTCCTACTTCTCTGTATCCAGGCTTGGTACCCCAATCCAGGAATACTCGAGCAATGGGTACAGTCTCTGGATCTATTGGCTAACACTACCTCTGCAGTGTGCCCTGGAAGGATAGCATCTTCCGGCACTTGCTTTGGTCGTAATAAAGTCATGCTAGAGCCAGTGTCCACAAGCCCAGCCACCTGGGTTTAATTCACAGTTACTGTTTGGTGCAGAAACTGAAATGCTCTTTAGTGCAGGCTTAGGATTATCTGGGCAATCCGCTTTGAAATGTCCTGTATGCCCACACTGGTAACAAGGATGTTCATGCCTAGTTTTTGGGAACACTGGAGGGTTCCCTGACAATCTCTGAGGTTGCAGGGATATTTGGCTTAGGGCCCTGGCTGCTGCAGATACGGACGACTTCTCTTTGCCAACCAGGGACGGATAGCCACATTGATGTCAGCCAACTAGACCGCCTTCTCTGGAGTAAGGGACTGGTGATCTTGAACGTGTTTCCTCGCCTCTGGATGACAACGCTGAAGAAACTGTTGCAGGACCATCGGGTCTTGGCAGTCATCCAGGGTTTTAACTTCAGCTCCACTGAGCCACTGTGGGTGCTGGTATCGTAGCTGGATCATCCGCCCTCTTTTGCAAAGTCCTGAACTTTAGTTTATAGTTCTCGGGGGTAATGGCATAACGGTTCAACAAAGCTTTGCGCACCTCCTCAAACTGGGGAGCACATCTCCTTGGAAAGCCTCAAATGCTCTACCAGGGAGCTTTCCTTCAAGGTAGAGCACCCAGTCTTTCTGATAAATCTCATTGAGGCAGCAAATATTTTCAAAGGCAGTTATCCGTCTATGTTACCTCTGGTATCATCAAACTGCGCAAACAGGTTGAGCCCGATCCGAGCTATGGTTCCTACCTCTGGCCTTGACACAGGGGTTGGTCTGGAGCTGTGAATATGAGCCATTTCCATCTCCAATTTCATTTTCTGCAGCTGGAATTCATGCTCCTCATGCCACTCCCGGTCTTCCTGTTCCTCTCGCCACTTTTCCCATTCCTCTCGCTGCTGTCGCTCTACCATGTAAATCTGCTGGATTTCAGCTAGCATGGCATCAGGTCCTGCCACTTAGGGGCCTCTGCCCACAAGGAGTCTGGTCTTCCCCCAGGAGAACTCTGTGCAGGCAAGTCCAGCGGCTGCTCCTCACAGAGCTCCTCTGGTCGCTCTTGTGTTAGAAGAGGCATATCTAGTGTCTGATGGCCTCTGTCAGTCTCCACTATGTTACAAAAAAAAAAACACTGAATGGGGAAGGGACCCTGTTATTGCTGCACTTGTTCACTGTGCTCTGTGTCTGGAGGTTACAGATAAAAAAAACTCTGAACCACTCAGTGGATGGTGACCCTCATACCACTCACTGAGCCTGACAATCCCTCCACTGCCACAAAAAAAGGAGGACGAAAGGCCTCTCATGGAACACCTAGTAGCTGCCTGGGACTAACCCTATGGCCACCTGGAGGGTCTGTCCCCAGCACTGCCTGCACCTGCCACTATACTATGCATCCTCCACCCCATATACTGGGTCTCACTTGCCTTTGGGCGAGTCTCCTATTCTGAAGTTATTCCCTGGTGATTTCTAGGCTACTGGGGCCACACTCTCTCAGGGTTCCCACAGTTCCTAGAAAGCACCCACAGCCTAAGCAACAAACCACCAAGATTCTTGGTCCAGGACAACAGAGCCATTAAGTTAATAAGGTTTATTGTCACAAAATTAGAACAGTGAACCACATAAAACAGATGGAAAAATAACAGGCAATAGCAGGTAACTGAATAAGGATCAATATTAAAACTGTCTAAACACTTTGTCACTACCTGGGTAGTGCCTTGGAAGCTTCAGGAAATTAACTGCTCACATGCCTTGAACAGGGTCTCGGGACAGAGATGTTTACCTCTGTGCTCCCATACTGAGACTAAAGATTACCTCGCAGCTTAGGCGGGAAATTACCTTGCAGCTTAGGCGGGAAAAAACAGTCACTTGTGTAACAGTCACCATCTGCTGGCTAAACAAGGGAAATGCACTAGGGAACAAATATTTCATACATTCACTTAAGTCACAGGCATAAATCCCTTGTTTCGTCACAAATATATGTATCTCTCAGTTTCAAAGTCCTTTCTTTATGCTGTTGTGATACTCCTATTTCAAGCCCATATATAGTTAATTTCTCTTGACATCTATATTCTGCTATAACATTCAAAACACTTAATTTTTTCATTGTTTAGGCACAAATAGCTAAAAGAGTTAAAGAACAACAACTGGAACAGGAGGAAAGGATGGCGAGAGAAATGGCAAGGATAAAGCATGAAAAACTTAAAGATGAAAAACGAAGGCAGCTGATAAGAGAAAACAGGTACTTCTGAAGAGGATTGTAATTTTGATGAAAAGGAACTGCAAAATAGATAAAATAATCAACAGGTGGGAGGTAGGTATCTTGCATAGCTTTTAATGATCTGTTTATTTGGGTTATTTCTGTTGGGTCATAATTTCCTGGATGGATTTTGATTGGAAAGGTTTTTATTTAGTTGGTTTTCTTTTGGTATATGGATGAACATGCAGATTTATAAAATGTATTGTTTGTAAACAGCTTGGATAGCCTGTGGAATAGCGGTATGGAAAATTTTATGTATAAAAAATTAAAACTAAAATTGGTTGAGTTCAGATCTTGATGATGACATTAGGATTATGCTATAAGAGGAGTATTTTTTTATAAAGGCCTTTCTACACGTGTGAATGGGTTTTTATAAAACTATCCCAGGGGTTACACATGTAAAAGTCCACGCATTTTTATGGGTGGAGTTTGTGCATAGCATGAGTAGAATCTCAAATTATACATATTTATAAAACATGGACTGAATTCAGTAAATAGAGCCAAAAAATAGACACTCTGGAAAAATTAGCTCTCAGTTCTATTCGGCTAAGCTTCTGAGGATCCATTCCTACTGCATAGGATTCCTTTATGCATATCCCACGCATGTTTGAATTCCGTTACCGTTTTCATCTCCACCACCTCCCGCGGGAGGGCATTCCAAGCATTCACCACCCTCTCCGTGAAAAAATACTTCCTGACATCTTTTTTGAGTCTGCCCCCCTTCAATCTCATTTCATGTCCTCTCGTTCTACCGCCTTCCCATCTCCGGAAAAGATTTTTTTGCGGATTAATACCTTTCAAGTATTTGAACGTCTGTATCATATCACCCCTGTTCCTCCTTTCCTCCAGGGTATACATGTTCAGGTCAGCAAGTCTCTTGCTCATACGTCTTGGAACGCAAATCCCATACCATCCTCGTAGCTTTTCTTTGCACCACTTCAATTCTTTTTACATCCTTAGCAAGATACGGCCTCCAAAACTGAACACAATACTCCAGGTGGGGCCTCACCAACAACTTGTACAGGGGCATCAACACCTCTTTTCTTCTGCTGGTCACACCTCTCTCTATACAGCCTAGTAACCTTCTAGCTACGGCCACCGCCTTGTCACACTATTTCATCGCCTTCAGATCCTCAGATACTATGACCCCAAGATCCCTCTCCCCATCCGTACCTAACAGACTCTCACCGCCTAACACATACGCCTCTCTTGGATTTCTACTCCCTAAGTGCTTCACTTTGCATTTCTTCGCATTGAATTTTAATTGCCAAACCTTAGACCATTCTTCTAGCTTTTTCAGATCCTTTTTCATGCTTTCCACTCCCTGTGGGGTGTCCACTGTGTTACAAATCTTAGTATCATCCGCAAATAGGCAAACTTTACCTTCTAACCCTTCGGCAATGTCACTCACAAATATATTGAACAGAATCGGCCCCAGCACCGATCCCTGAGGCACTCCACTACTCACCTTTCCCTCCTCCGAGCGAACTCCATTCACCACCACCGTCTGGCGCCTGTCCGTCAACCAGTTCCTAATCCATTTCACCACTTTGGGTCCTATCTTCAGCCCATCCAGTTTATTTAAGAGCCTCCTGTGGGGAAACGTGTCAAAAGCCTTGCTGAAATCTAAGTAGATTATGTCTGTAACACGTCCACGGTTCAATTCTCCGGTCACTCAATCAAAGAATTCAATGAGATTCGTTTGGCACGATTTCCCTTTGGTAAAACCATGTTGTCTCGGATCTTGCAACTCATTTTCTTCCAGGAAATTCACTATCCTTTCCTTCAGCATCGCTTCCATTACTTTTCCAATAATCGAAGTGAGGCTTACCGGCCTGTAGTTTCCAGCTTCTTCCCTATCACCACTTCTGTGAAGAGGGACCACCTCCGCCGTTCTCCAATCCCTCGGAACCTCTCCCATGTCTAAGGATTTATTAAACAAATCTTTAAGAGGACCCGCCAGAACCTCTCTGAGCTCCCTCAATATCCTGGGGTGGATCCCATCCGGTCCCATGGCTTTGTCCACCTTTAGTTTTTCTAGTTGTTGATACACACTCTCTTCCGTGAACGGTGCTATATCCACTCCATTCTCAAATGAACTTTTGCCAGTCCATCGTGGTCCTTCTCCCGGATTTTCTTCAGTAAAAACAGAACAAAAGTATCTATTTAGCAAATTTGCCTTTTCTTCATCATTATCTACATAGCGGTTTGCAGTAACTTTTAGTCTCACAATTCCCTTTTTAGTCATTCTCCTTTCACTAATATACCTGAAGAAGTTTTTGTCACCCCTCCTTACCTTTCTAGCCATTTGTTCTTCCGCTTGCGCTTTCGCCAAACGTACCTCTCTCTTGGCTTCTTTCAGTTTCCTCCGGTATTCCTCCCCGTGTTCCTCGTCTTGAGTTTTTTTGTATTTCTGGAATGTGAACTCTTTAGCCTTTATTTTCTCAGCCACTTGCTTGGAGAACCATATCGGTTTCCTTTTTCTCTTGCTTTTATTTACTTTCCTTACATAAAGGTTTGTGGCCCTATTTATAGCTTCTTTCAGCCTGGACCACTGTCCTTCCACTTCTCGTATGTCCTCCCAGCCCATCTGCTCCTTCCTTAGGTATTCCCCCATTTTACTAAAGTCAGCATGCTTGAAATCCAGGACTTTGAGTTTTGAGTGGCCACCCTCCTCTTCAGCTGTCATATCAAACCAAACCGTTTGATGGTCACTGCCGCCCAGGTGGGCACCCACTCAGACATTTGACATGCTATCCGCATTTGTGAGCACCAGATCCAGCGTCGCTCCCTCCCTCGTGGGTTCCATGGCCATTTGTCTGAGCAGAGCACTTTGGAAAGCATCCACAATCTCTCTACTTCTTTCCGGTTCCGCAGACGGAACCTTCCAATCTACATCCGGCAGATTGAAATCTCCCAGCAACAGCACCTCTCTCTTCTTTCCCAACTTTTGAATATCTGTGATCAGGTCTCTATCTAATTCTTCCAATTGTGTTGGAGGTCTGTAAACACCCACGTGGACAGAGGTTCTATCATCTCTTTTTAAGGTGATCCATATCGCTTCTTCCTTACCCCTGGTCCCTGTTATTTCGGTTGCTGTGATATCATTTCTCACATATAGAGCTACTCCTCCACCTTTACGACCCTCTCTATCCTTCCTAAATAGATAATAGCCTGGTATGTTTGCATCCCATTCATGGGAACCATTGAGTATTATCAATTCAGTATTATCTTTAGAAAGCAACTTCTGTGCAACCGGAGAACTCAAAACAGCCACTCCGAGCATACGTAGCTGCTCAGTTTATGCTCAGGTTTTTTTGTTTTGTTTTTTTTAACTCAGCACAACTCCCCAGTCAAAGCATCTCTAACCCGGAACCTAAATAACCTGTAAACTAACCTAGCCGTAAAGAAGTGAAACTAAGGTTCTTGAAAAAGACAGCATAGGGAGGGATCTGGTCCGGTCTGGAGGGATTAAAGTAAAGCAGATAAAATCTCATTTCTCCTTCCTTAGCATCCCTCTGGACTGGCCCAGAAAGTGACTGATGGGAAGTAACAGAGCAGTACATTCATAGGAAGGGACCCTAACAATCCCGCCGTAAGCACACTTGCCCCAAAAACCACATCTTTGACAACACTGAACATCCAGTCTGTAATGTTTAGAAAAAGAATGCAGTGCCCTGATCGTGACTGAATAGATAGGGATGGGCTTGAGTGTAAATTTTAAGGGTCTTCAGAACTTTTGTACAAGAAGAGTGCTGAGCAGACTTATATGGTCTGTGCCCTGAGAATGGCAAGGACAAATCTAACTCAGGTATATATATATAAAGTATCGCATATCAAGTATAATGAGTTTATCTTATTGGGCAGACTGGATGGACCGTACAGGTCTTTATCTTGTGATATCCCCCTTCTCACTCAGGGTGACCTGGTTCTCAATATGCAAATCATATGCAGATTAGTGTGCTACCCCTTCTCACTCAGGGTGACCTGGTTTCCACTCAGCAAATTAAGCAGGTCTCACCAACTGCATATATCTCAGGCGACCCTTTATTCCAGCCCCTGGGCACACTTCTTCTAGCCTAACACTTTATGCTTTCATAGATCTTCACATTGAGCCTCCCCACACAGATACATGGGCTCAGTACTATACCAATACTTTGGGGACTCTCAACCCCAGGCTTTGCAGCCTGCTTCTCTTAGTACTTCGGACACACAGTCCCTCTTTGAACACACAGTTCTAGACACACAGTCTTTTCATCTTCGGACCCACAGTCCCTCTTTGAACACACAGTTCTAGACACACAGTCTTTTCATCTTGAACACACAGTTCTAGACACACAGTCAAACTAATGCTTTAGGGACTTCTTACCCCAGGATTTTCAGCCTGCTGATCTCCTTTGGACACCCAGTCCACCCCTAAGTCCATCAGGTTAGCCAGTATCTTTCAGGGGCTCTCTCTTCTTCTGCTGCTAGCTCACTTCCCTCCTTTCACAATTCAGGTGGGGTATAAAGTGGTTAATTAGCCACCCAGGACCCAGCCCATAATCTCCTGCACCTGTGGGCCTCCCAGGGCTCTCCCCGGTCCTAGCGACCTCCTACTTCTTCTAGCGCCCTCTAGTGGCCTACACCCTATAGGACACCCTCTTACTTATCACAATCTGCTGTCACTTACTATGTTACATCAACCCCAGCATTTGATAATTTGTAGTGCACAAAGTAGAGACACACCCTGTTATATGAAAAAATATCCAACGTGTATTTAACAAAAAAAAAAAATTGAACTATGTACAATTCCACCCCCCCCCCCCAAGTCCTTCAAGGGAGGCCACGTCCTCCTCCCTGCACCCCCTCTCCAAAGTCCTTCACGGGAGGCCACGTCCTCGTCCCTGCAAGGTGTTGTGCAGCAGGCTAACGAGCAGCACCAGGAGCAGCCTCTGCGCCCTGAACTGCTGCTCGTTAGCCTGCCGCATTGCCGACACCTCCAGCCTCATCGCTGACACCTCCTGTAGCAACTGGTTTTGGCTATTCACCAGTTGCTGCAGGAGGCATGGGGATGGGGCTGGTGCTGGGGATGGTGTGGAGAGGGCTGAAGGTGTTGGGCCCTCCTCGAGGGGAGACATGTCATGTCAGGGGTTGTCGTCCTCCTCCTCCACCATTGCTGCAGGCAGTCCTACCTCGTGCTCCTCCTCCACCACCAGAGCAGGTAGTCCTGCCTCCTCCTCTTGCTGCTGGCGGCGCCCTGTGTATGTAAAAGGATTGTCCTTGAGATCAGCACATTCAACATGGCTTGCATAGTGT